>NC_034598.1:44740440-44744028 GCF_900095145.1 Mus pahari
CTTCCCTCAGAGCCCCTCCCTTCCTAGCACCCTCCCCCGCGGTTTGAAAGCTGCTGTCTAAACAATGCATTAGGATTTGAAAGCACTCGCACGCACAGAGGGAGAATTTCTGTCCCCGCATCTGCTCCTGAACTTGAAATACCGAATGAGGATACAAAGTGGGTCACCAGCCAGACACCCGCACCTGGGCTCCGGAACCCGAGGGCACCCGGACTCCTGCTCCAGCTCTTTGTCCAGGGAGAAGAGCCCTGTGTTTCTCCAGGGGCTCAGAGATGGCTGAGAGAGAGTGCTGGGGTGGGCAAGCAGTGTGCGAAGCCTAAGCCGGGGTGGGGGTGGGGGGGGGGGTGGAGGGGTGGCGGCTAGCTTAGGCTTTGTCCATACCTGTCCAATCCTGAGAGAGAGACACAGAGACACAGAGACACAGAGGCCTTGGTGGCCCAGGCCTGCCATCCTAGCATTTGGGAGGCTGAGGCAGGAAGATCTGACTATAGCGTCTCAAAACCAAATATTAGAGAGGATGCCACAGTGACTGCGGGCTCAGCGGGTGGAGCACTCCTCTAGCACCACAAAGCCCCGGGTTCTATCCCAGCCCCGTGTAAACCAGGTCTGGTAGTGATGCCCAGCATCCCACATGGAGACAGGAGGATGAGGAGTTCAAGGCCATCCTCCACTAGACAGCAATGTGGAGGCCAGAATGAGCTGTGTGAGACCCCGTGGAAGGAAGGCAGAAGTTAAAGGAGGGACAGCAAACCAAAGACAGACAGAAAGCAGGTGGAACTTGCCTGAGCTGTCTGTCTGTCTGTCTATCTGTCTGACTGACTGTCCCCTGTCTTGGAAGACCCTGGTAGAGCAGGCAGGAGGGCTCATAGAAGCTGAAAGGGGAAAGCCAGGCCTCTTACAAGGATCAGCGGTCAGCAGCCCAGGTCGGGGGAGCCTGAGGCAGGACCTGGGCTTCCCGGGCTGCCTGGGAAGCCAGAGCAGCTGAGACCTAGTGTGAGAAGTGCCACAGCAGGGAGAGGCAAGGTCGGTCGGCTGTGCAGATTCGAAGAAGGGACTCAGGACAAGGGTCCCAACCAGCAGAGCTTCAGCCCTCTCCGTTTCCATTCTCAGAGGCTGGGGGTACTGAGGCTACCAAGGATCCAAGCAAGCATGAGGGGATCCAAGCAAGCATGAGGGGATCCAAGCATGAGGGGATCCAAGCAAGCATGAGGGGATCCAAGCAAGCATGAGGGGATCCAAGCAAGCGTGAGGGGATCCAAACAAGCATGAGGGGATCCAAGCAAGCATGAGGGGATCCAAGCATGAGGGGATCCAAGCAAGCATGAGGGGATCCAAACAAGCATGAGGGGATCCAAGCACGCGTGAGGGGATCCAAGCATGAGGGGTTTCCTTCTACAGCTGCCTAGCACCCAGCACGCACAGCTGGTGGCCAGCCATGCAGGTGTCCTCTGGCCTCACTCACATCTGCAATGACTCAGCTCCTAAGGTCACAGTCACAGGTTCCAGGGTTCAGGGTCTGGATGGACCCTTCTGGAACACCCAGGTACCCATGCAGGAGACAGTGGGAGCACCCTAAGGGCGGTTCCTAGCTTGGGCCTGAGCTACACTGGGCTGTCTCTGTGAGCAGACTCCATCCGGGTGGCATTCAGCAGCAGGAGGGAGGCCTGTGATACCTGGGAAGGGTAGGGTGCTCCCAGCAGGTCCTCGAGGACCAGGAAATATAGGGCTGAGCGGCTCCTGGGCTGGATCCTAACTAACCCTGCAGCTGTCTAGCCCGGGGCCCACAGCAGGTCAGCAGGGCCAGGGAGATGAGGTTCAGGTCAATTGCAGGGCACCAAATCTACCTGGCCCTATGTCTGTCTGCCTGCCCTATGTTTGTCTTTCTCTGTCTCTGTTGCCCTTTGTCTCTCTGCCTTTGTCTGTGTCTCTGTCTGTCTCTGTCTATCTTTGTGGGAAGAGATCCAAATCTGTCTCTACATTTCCAAAGAGACCACGGTTCCCAAGCCTCCAGCTTTCTACCTCCCTCTCCTGGATAGCAGCCTTATTGGGGTCAATATCTTGTGTGTGGGGGATTGGATACCTGAACCTGGATGGGAATTTAAAGGTTTTCACAAACAGTGCCCCAGGCTGGAAGACACAGCTCAGGGCCTGGAAACAGACCCCTCAGGCCTCTCAGATCTTCTGGAGGCAGAGTCGGTTAGGAGCTGCATGAAGTGGGTCCTAGGAGGGAGCCGGGAACCCAACTCAGTCCTCTGCAGGTAATCCCAGCACTCGGGAGGCAGAGGCAGGCAGATCTCTGAGCCAGCCTGGTCTACAGAGGGAGTTCCAGGACAACCAGAGCGGCACAGAGAAACCCTGTCTCAAAAAAACAAAGAAAAAAAAAAAAAAAAAGAAGGAATAGAAAAGGAAAGAGGGGCTGGCAAGATGGCTCAGTGGGTAAGAGCACTTAGTGCTCTTCTGAAGGTCCTGAGTTCAAATCCCAGCAACCACATGGTAGCTCACAACCATCCGTAAAGAGATCTGTCTGAAGACAGCTACAGTGTATAATAATAATAATAATATAAATCTTTAAGAAAAAAAATAGAAAAGGAAAGAGGTGCTCTTGACTACCGAGCTGTCTCTCCAGCCCCAACACACACATAAAATACATAAAATAAAATAAAAAAAAAAAAAACCACGTGGAGCAGAGATGGGGTGTATGCATGCTAATCTCAAATCTGTCATTCAGCACTTCTTGAACATCATGCCTTTTTCTTTGTACTTTGTTCTGTGGGGTTAGGGTTTTGTTGTCATTGCTGCTGTTGCTGTTTTGTTTTAAACGAGGTTTTGTGTGTGTGTGTGTGTGTGTGTGTGTGTGTGTGTGTGTGTGTGTGTTTCAAGACAGGGTTTCTCTGTATAGCCCTGGCTGTCCTGGAACTTACTTTGTAGACCAGGCTGGCCTCAAACTCAGAAATCCGCCTGCCTCTGCCTCCCGAGTGCTGGGATTAAAGTAAACAAGGTTTTAAACAAGGCTTCACGTAGTCTAGGCTGGGCTAAAACTCACTATTCAGCTAAGGATGTTCCTGCTTTTTCTGTCCACCAGCCTTCCCAGGACACGTACACACTAGCAGGCCCAGTTTAGCCTGTGCTGGAGAGCGACCCCAGGGCTTCCTACACGCTAGGCTAGGCTATAGCACTCCTCAGCCCCTTGACCACAGAAGCCACCTGATTCCCCTCCCTGGCCTTGGGTAAAACCTGCTGTACCCTGGAGGCTTGAGGTGACCCTACCACTGGGGACAGTCCCTACAGTGAGGGTCTAGGACACATGTGACTCTTTGGGGGCTTTCAGGACAGCACCCTGAGCTTGTAGTGTATGGGGATGCACTGGGTTAACTTGACTTCTTGTCTGATTTGAAAGTCCCAGATGGGCCGGGCAGTGGTGGCACACGCCTTTAATCCCAGCACTTGGGAGGCAGAGGCAGGCGGATTTCTGAGTTCAAGGCCACCCTGGTCTACAGATTGAGTTCCAGAACAGCCAGGGAAACACAAAGAAAACAAGCCTTTTAAAAAAAAAAAAAAAAAAAAAAAAAAAAAGAAGGAATAGAAAAG
>NC_034598.1:44744089-44746804 GCF_900095145.1 Mus pahari
TGAGTTCAAGGCCACCCTGGTCTACAGAGTGAGTTCCAGGACAGCCAGGACTACACAGAGAAACCCTGTCTTGAAAAAAAAAAAAAAAAAAAAAAAAGAAAGTCCCAGATGTCTGTTGGCATTTAAACTTGAACATGCATATCGCTCTGTTGGAGGCTTTGGTTTTTTGTCTGTCCATCACCGGCTGCTTGATGTGAGGTGATTGTGTGCACTCTGGGACCTATGTCTCCTTCTTGAAGACTTTCCTGGTCCCATTTGAGGGACAGAAAGAAGGCAGCTGGGGCTTTCTTTTTTTCTTCCAAGTGAGTTTTGGGAATGGAGGAGATTCCAGGTCCCAGACTGACCCTGTTTAGCTTTGGGAAACTCCCCCGAAGTCCCCATGTAGACATCTGCTGGGGGAGGCAGTCTCAGGAGCCAGGGAGGGCCTGGGGTAGGCCAAGGGGACATGGGGAAAGGACTTATAAAAGACCCCTTGAGTTTTTCTATTGATTTGGATCTCCCCCAAATCAGACGGCCACGGCTGCAGACATCTCGGTCTCCCAAGCTGGGTGCACAATGTCGCCTGTCGACCCGAGTTTTCTGCAGTCCTCCGTCTGCCCCCAGGCAGCCGTGGAAACTAGAGTTGAGCCTCCTCCAGGCAGGCTGTCTTTGTTGGGTCTTTGTGTCCCCATTGGGAGACAGTAGGGTACGCTTTCTTTCTACCCGCCCACTGCACAAGGCCAGGGTGACAGCTCTCAGCAGGGGGGGCAGTCACGCTTGACCCATGTGTGTCTGAAGGCTAGAGGCCTTTATGGGAAGGGGAGGATGCCCCTCAGTTCCTCAGCTCTTGCAAGGTTGCCAGCCCTTTCCTTCCCAAGAAGAGATGGGCCCAGGCCCCACAGTGTCCTGAGCTGTGACCAGGACATTGTGCTGTTGTTTGAGACAGTGTTCCAGGCTGTAGCCCGGGCTGTCCTCCTCATCTACTCCCTCTGCCTCCAGAGCACTGTGGTTAAGAGCAAGGGACACAGCACCTGCCAAGGTGAAGGTTGTCATTATCAAATACAGAAGAGAACAAGGCATGTGTCATATACATCTTAAAACTGTTGTTTATTTATTTATTGTATGTGTGTAAGCGTGAGCTTGGGCGTGTGTCCCTGGAGGACAATAGATGGTGTCAGACCCTTCAAAGCTGGAGTTACAAGTGGTTGCTCTCAGAGCTGAGATCTGAACGAGGACCTCTGCAAGAGCAGCTAGAGCTCTTAACCACTGGGCCGTCGTCGTCGTCGCTCATCATCTTTTGATATAAAACAGAACAGAGATGGACAGTGGTGGCACACACCTTTGGTCCCAGTATTCCAGAGAGAAGCATAAGTATCTCTGAGTTCAAAGCCAACCAGGTCTATAGAAAGAGTTCCAGAACAGCCAGGGGTACTAAGAGGAACCCTGACTCAAGAAACCAACCCTCCCAAATATATATGATAAAAAGGATTATAGCCAAGCGGTGGTGGCGCATGCCTTTAATCCTAGCACTTGGGAGGCAGAGGCAGGCGGATTTCTGAGTTCGAGGCCAGCCTGGTCTACAAAGTGAGTTCCAGGACAGCCAGGGCTATACAGAGAAACCCTGTCTCGAAAAACAAACAAAAAAATTATATATATAATATATATAATAAGCTTACTGCTCACTTCAAGTTCCTTGTAGGTTTCCAGGGTTTGTCCTGTGCTCCACATCAGACCCTAATGCTGTGCGTGGATCCCAGGTCTACACGATGTTTACATAAGTTTCCATCCTCTGCGGTGTGGACCGCAGGGAACCGCTACTCCACACCCTGCACACGCAGGCCTAGGCCTCCGTGTTAAAAACCGGTAATGGTTCCGGGGAGCGCGGTTCCATGAATAAAACAGGAGGCTTGCAGCCAGCTCTCCTCTCCCACAGCGAATGCATAATCAGGCCGCAGGCTGAGAGACAGATGAGGCTCCGGGCTCGCTCCCGCGCCGCGCGCAGAGGCACCCAGGCAGCAATCAATGAGCCTTCGCTCATCCTCTAATTGCTGGGGTGCACCAGACTGGGATGACCCACTCGTGAGGGGCATCCCATACCTGTTGGCTCTGGGAGGCCTCTGGAGGCCCAGGCTGCTCCCTGCGCAACGCCCCAGGGCCCATCTGTCATGTCACCCAGCCTGAGCCAAGCCAGGCTAGGGCACAGATCTGATGTAAGGGACGGTGGGGTTTGGTGCGCTCATATCCGCAACAATTTTCCCACCACCCGCACTGTGTGGCTAGGAATCTGGGAGAATCCTTACCACCTGTCTGGAGCTTTGCCTCCAGTCCCCAAATATGTGTGTAGCAGTGTCGTGATGGAACCTGACAACGGAGTGTGGCAGTTGTCCCTGACCCTGTTAAAGCTCAGCGGGCACTGATGGCCCTAGAGGAGGGCTGCCATCACAGAGGTTGAGAACAGTGTGTGCTGCCATGCCCTCGGCCTTACTATTTTCCATTACTTTTATTTACTTAGGCGGTCAGAGGACAACTTGTAGGAGTCCAGTTCAATCCCTGTGGGCCCTGGGATCGAACACAGGTAGCCAGGCTTGCGGCCAAGTTCTCTGTGCCTCCTCCCCTCCCTTATTTCTTCCTTCAGTCTTCACATTTTGTCTTCCTTCCTTCCTTCCTTCCCTCCCTCCCTCCTTCCTTCCTTCCTTCCTTCCTTCCTTCCTTCCTTCCTTCCTTCCTTCCTTCCTT
>NC_034598.1:44747044-44750249 GCF_900095145.1 Mus pahari
TGTGTGTGTGTGTGTGTGTGTGTGTGTGTGATTTTTGTTTTTTTGAGACAGGGTTTCTCCGTGTAGCCCTGGGTGTCCTGGAACTCACTCTGTAGACCAGGCTGACCTCGAACTCGGAAATCCACCTGCCTCTGCCTCACGTGCTGGGATTAAAGGCGTGCGCCTCTGCCTGCCCACCTGATACTGTTCTTGTTACAGGGACTCCCACAGCTGTGTTGTCCTTAATTCCCGTGACGATTGTGAACTAGGGATCATCTTGTCTCAGCTTCCAGGAGGCTAGGGGAGCGGGTCTGTCCTGGTCTCGGGATTTCTAACTCGCAGGCAGCTGGCCTCATGGCTGGGGGGGGGGGGGGAGGAAGGGGTTCCCACCTCCCTGGGGGTTCTGCGAGCTTTTCTCACAACACCAGGGAACCTGTTTCCCCCAAATGGAGCTAGACTCAAACCTGTCATTTGCTACAAAAGTGTTTTCCAAAGGAAGTTGGGGTCAGCATGGGGGACAGGCACGTGTATGGACTGTTTGGACTGACATTTATCATGGCTACAGAAGGATCTGGGACTCACCTCACAGGCCCCAGACTGTCACTCAGGCCTGCTCAATGGCAGGAGCAAGAGGGAGGGGTTAGGGTGGGTCTGGGGTATAGAAGGCAGCTTTTTTTTTTTAAAAAGATTTATTTATTTACTATATGTAAGTACACTGTAGCTGTCTTCAGACACTCCAGAAGAGGGTGTCAGATCTTCCTACGGATGGTTGTGAGCCACCATGTGGTTGCTGGGATTTGAACTCTGGACCTTCGGAAGAGCAGTCAGGTGTTCTTACCCACTGAGCCATCTCGCCAGCCCTCTCTTTAGGTTTCAAGACAGGGTTTCTCTGTGTGGCCCTGTCTGTCCTGAAACTCCCTCTCTACATCAGGCTGGCCTTGAACTCAGAGATTCACCTGCCTTGTGCCTCCAGAGTGCTGGGATCAAAGTCCTGCATCACCTTGCTGGTCTTATCTCCTTAAATTTATGTATTTTAATTTTATATGCCAGGGTGTTTTGCCTACATGCCCATGCCTGGTGTCTTAGAAGGCAGATTGTACCGGATCTCTGGAACTGGAGTTACAGATCACTGTGAGCCACCATGTGGGTGCTGGATGCTGAGCCCAGTCCTTAGCAAGACCAAGTGTTCTTAATCACTGAGCCAACTATCCAGCACCTACAGTGAGGTTTTTTTATACACTTAGCATTCAAAAAAGTCTAGAAGGTTCTTGCCTGGGACAGATAGTCCTTCCTGTATTGCCTGTACCCCTCAATTTCCTATGGTGGCATGTCTGTAGAGCCACCCACAGGCTGCGACTAGCAAAAGTCTAGCTTGTGCCTTTAATCCTAGCTCTCGGAAGGCAGAGCTAGGTAGGTCCAGATCTCTGAGAGTTCAAGGCAAGGTCTACAGAGTGAGTTCCAGGACAGTCAGGGATACACAGAGAAATCCCGTCTTGAAAAAACAAAATAAATAAATATAAACAAACCTCTGTTTAGGGGCCAGCGAGATGAGTCAGGGAGTAATGGTGGCTGCCACCAGCTGGGGATCTGAGTTCAGTCCCTGGGACCCACATGGTCAAAGGAGAGAACTGACCACCCGCCCTCCCCCCCCCCAAAACACTCACGCACAACCAGAGGCACATAAATAGTTAAACCCAATGAATTTGAAAAACATCGTAGTTGTACAAGGGCAAACACTATTACCAAGGAAAACACATGGCGGGAATCTGGAGAAGCTGTGGAACTGGAGCCATGGCACCATCATGGAGGAGCAAGCCTGTGACCATCTAGATACATGTTTTCCTTTTGAAACCTTCTCCTGCAGCCCAGGCTGACCTCCAATCTGCCGTGTAGCTGAGCTTGACCTTGACCTCCTGATATCCCTGCTTCTGCCTCCTCAGGCATGGCTGGTAGACATCACCACAGTGGTTTCTGGGGTCCTGGGGATGGAACCAGGGCAGCCTGGGGCCATGTGCGGTGCTCGGCCAGCCCTCTGTGAGCTTCGGGGTGCAGCTGGATTGCTGAGACTGGTACCCACCTGCAGGACTCTGGTGTGACCAAAAACTTCTAGGGCATAGGGGGTGATTTCAGCCAGTGTGGTAGAAGCTCAGTCTGGAGGAGCCTGGACTAAGGCAAGGGCCTAGCACCCCTCCTCCCCATTAGAAGGTGCCAGGGCCTCTACTCTGTGTGGGGTCAGCTTCTGCCTCTGTCTTCCAGACCACACCTGATGACAAAGTTCTGTCAAAAGGCCACCCTTTTCACTTTGTGACTGTATTTTTGGCGTTTTATTTTAAAATAATTAAGGTATTACAGAAGGGTATAAGGGACCAACCAGGACAGGCCTGGTTTTTCTTGCCTGTCATCTGAGCCTTGAGGCTGAGGAGAGAGGATCTGCAGTTGAAGACTCACTGGCACATTATTCTGCCCCCACCCCACCCCATTGAGGGTTTCTCCATGTAGCCCTGGCTGTCCTGGAACTCCCTCTGTAGACCAGGATGGCCTTGAATTCAAGATCCACCTGCCTCTGCCTCCAGAGAGCTGGGATTAAAGGCGTGTGCCACCTTCTGCCCTGCTCCTGAGCACATTTCACCAAGACTTTGTTTATTAAACAACAAAATGAGCCTGGTGGGAGTGGCACACGCCTTTAATCCCAGCACTTGGGAGGCAAAGGCAGGCAGATTTCTGAGTTCGAGNCCAGTCTGGTCTACAGAGTGAGTTCTAGGACAGCCAGGGCTACACAGAGAAACCCTGCCTCAAAAGACCAAAAAAACAAACAACAACAACAACAACAACAAAATGAGGATTGGGGGCGTGGTCTGGTGGGGGTGTGGTCGGGGAGGAGCCCAGGGAGGGCCTAGGAATAAAGTCCTGGGATTCATCTAACTTCTAAACTAAAAGATAAAACCTCCGAACAGACAGAAGCAGAGAAGTGAAAAGCAGAGTTACTGGCTGGGCCTTTGAGGGTGTGCACTGGCTCTGAGCTGGTCTTTGCTTTCTGAAAGAGGGTTTCTCTGTGTAGCCCCACCTGTCTTGAAACTTGCTCTGTAGATCAGGCTGGCTTCGAACTCAGAGATCTGCCTGCTTCTCTCTGCCTCTTGAGGGATGGGATTAATGGTATGTGCTGGCATGCTCCAGCTGGGTTGATCAGTTTTTCTTTTTTCTTTTCTTTTCTTTTTTTTTTTTTTTT
>NC_034598.1:44750309-44754295 GCF_900095145.1 Mus pahari
GTCCTGGAACTCACTCTGTAGACCAGGCTGGCCTCGAACTCAGAAATCCGCCTGCCTCTGCCTCCCAAGTGCTGGGATTAAAGGCATGCGCCACCACACCCGGCTGGTTGATCAGAATTTTAAGTGATCCTTGCCCACATCACAGTAGGCCAAGGACTGCGTTTCCATAGGACTTTAATTTTTAAACAAACAAACAAACAAACAAACAAGCAAACAATCCCCCTCGGGTCTCCAGGCTTAGTGAAGCATACCTTTTATTCCTTGCATTCTGGAGACAGAGGCAGCTGGATTTCTATGAGTTCATGACTAGCCAGGCATACTGGGTGAATTCTAGAACTGTTACGGGCTACGTAGAAAGACCTTCTTTTGCAACCCACTCCCCCTCTTAAAACAAACAAACAAACAAACAAACAAACAAAAAACCAAAACAAACCATGGAACTGTCAAACAGCGGCCCAAGAGGGAAGCAGGACAGAAAAGCAAAGGCAGTGTTTAGGGTGTTTACAAAACATTTACAGCTGTGTTGTATTTAAAAAAAGGAGAGAGAGAGAGAGCAGACAAAAATCTGCCTGCTTAGGATCTTTGCTCTGGGGAGACAGGATACAGAGAAAGGTGAATGCCTTCAGGAGGGTTCCAAGCCCTCAAACACCAGGGGGCAGAGCTTACTGACATGCACCCCTTACTGACACCCCTGGGAAACTCAGCTCCTCTTCCTCTCAACACTGAATCCAGTTGAGACCTTGGCTGCCTCCCTAGCTCTGAGAGTGGGTCCCCAGCCCCTCACTGGGGGATTCTAGGCAGGGCTCCACCCCTGACCACGCCCCAGCCCCTCTCTGGGGGATTCTAGGCAGGGGTCCACCCCCTGATCACACCCCAGACCCTCACTGGGGGATTCTAGGCAGGGGCTCCACAGAAAATTCAAGACTATTCTGGGACCATTCAAGACCATAATGAATCTCAGAATCAGGACCAAGAGATGCTCTGTGGTGTTGCTTGGACACGCACAATGCACAAGGCCTTCACTTGGTCGGGAAGGACTACAAGCATTCTGAACGTAGAAATTCCCCCTATATTTAGTCTATTTTCTTATAGATTTCAAGCGAGATTTGGGGTGACTTAGAATTTTGGGTTCTCCAAGCTGATGCTGTCATCGAAAGGTCACTTGGAGGTTTGGGGGAATACAGGAAGAGGAGAGGCCAGGTTGTGGGTGAAGACTGCCTGGAGGGAGCTTCCAGCAGATAAGTGTGAGCTGCTGTGGCAGGGGACAATGAAGGAAACACAGCGACAGCAAATGAGGAGGTCTCCTGGAAGAACAGGCAGCAGAAAAAAAAAAGGAAAAACAAATCCTAGCCGGAGAGGGCTTTTGTGTTTTTTGAAATGTAAATGACACTCCCAGAATTGCCTAATAGTTAAAATGAAAGACTTAAAAAGAAATAAATCAAAGGCAAAAGGATGGAAACTGGATGGGGCCTAATCCTTGACTGTGCTGGGGCGGCTCTGAGGTGCTGCTGGAGCTGGGGACCAGGCTGGGTCCTCTCACAGAGAGGACGTTGCCAGAATCACAGAGTCACCGCAGCCTTCAAAGAGAGCCTCGGAGGCCAGGGTCACTTTCTAAGCGTCCGACTTGTCCCCAACCCTCATTCCCCTTCTGATCTTCCTGGCGCTCAGCTGCAGGTGGGGAAGCATCCCCTGGGGAGGATGCCTGGCTTGTGGGAGTGGTTTTCAAAGGCCTTTGTTAGAAACACCACCAAGCTGGAAGTCTGCCTGCGTTAATACCTACTGCTTCATTGCGAACACACAGTAGGGCTGGCAAAAATGAGGGTATTTCTCTGCCTTTTCTGTTCTCCACATGTTGATTTGTTTGTTTTCCAGACAGGATAATGTAGCCCAGGCTGGCCTGGAACTTGATGTTTCGCCAAGGCAGACCTGGAAATTCATCCTCCTGCCTCAGGAATGCTGAGTTGACAGCTCAGCACTTTACCCACTAAATGACAGTGCCATCCTAATACAATCATGTCCCACACCCCCTGTTGCCGAAGCCCAGGCCTGTGGTGCAAGGAGGAATTGCCTGTGGTGTGTGCCCAGGTGTCCAGTGGAGGATGGACCTCTGGGCTGGTGAACATTGTCTCCTGTTCCCTGAAGCTAGGCTCTGGGAGCTGATGGGACCTGGATGGAAATGGAGGCTGTAAAGGCTGAATGGAGGGAGAACAGAGCTGTTGCTTTAACCTGAAATACTACTGATGGAATCCAGAGCATCCACACATTAAGCAAGAGTTCTGCTGACCACATGCCAGCCCCTCACTGGGGGATTCTAGGCAGGGCTCCACACCTGACCATGCCCCCAGCCACTCATTCTAGGCAGGACCCCACTCATGACCACACTCCCTACAGGACATAAATTGTCCCCTCAAAGACATATACAAAATTGGGTGTGGTGGCACCTGTCTTTAATCCCAGCACTGGGGAAGTTGAGGCAGCTGAAATTCTGTGAGTTCAAGGCCAACCTAGTTGAAATCTCAGCCAGCAAAGGCTACATAGTGAAATTCTGTATAGAGAACAAAAAAGAGGGGCTGGCAAGATTGCTCAATAGGTGAGAGTACTGGCTGCTCTTTTAAGGTCCTAAGTTCAAATCCCAGCAACCACATAGTGCCTCAGAACCACCCTTAAAGAGATCTGACACTCTCTTCTGGTGCATTTGAAGTCAGCTACAGTGTACTTATGTATAATAAATAAATCTTTGGGCCTGAACGAGCAGAGTTCACCGGTGTGAGCAGGGCCGACCAGCGTGAACAGAGGTCCTAAAATTCAATTCCCAAGAGCCACAACCATCTATACAGCTACAGTGTACTCACATACATAAAATAAATAAATCTTTAAAAAAAAAAGAAAAAGAAAACAAAGAAGAAAGAACTAAGTCCAGGTCCTACACAATCCCTTAGAACATGTGACTTTAACTATTTGTAACATTTCTTTGCGTGTGTGGTGGTTGGCGGTGGGTGGGTACACGCATGGCACAGAAACAGCTTGTCTTCTCTGTGTAATTCCTCATGAGTGGATGAACCTCCCCTCACTGAACCATCTTACCAGTCCTGAATGTGACTGTGTTTTGAAATACTTTTTGTTTGTTTGTTTGTTTTTTTGAGACAGGGTTTCTCTATATAGCCCTGGCTGTCCTGGGACTCACTCTGTAGACCAGGCTGGCCTCGAACTCAGAAATCCACCTGCCTCTGCCTCCCGAGTGCTGAGATTAAAGGTGTGTGCCACCCTGTCCGGCTTGTTTTTGTTTTTTAAAGAAACCAAAATTCCAAAATTCTCACTACATCTTGGTATTTGGGATAATGAGGTGGCAAATTTCAGACAGGGTAAATATCCATGTCTTCACACGGTGGTCTTAGGCGGCCTTTGTGAGGGGTCATTTGACCTTCAAAGGAGTCAAGATCCAAATGTTGAGAACCATGACTATTAACTCTTTAGAGATGGTTAGGGTTAGGGTTCTTCTAGCCGACAAGACTTCCTCGTGTTTCTCCCTTCTGTGGAGAAGCTCTGAGATGTGAGTATCCCACCCAGGGGGAGGGGTACTTCTGTACTCCTTATTTCTGCATCATGTACTTTATGCAGAGCACTGAGCCATCTTGCTGCACCCAGGGTACCTGGAGGGGCCAAAGGTGCTCACAGCCCACAGCTGTGCTGGTAGGCAGGGCTGATCTTGCCTCTCCTCCCTGGGGAGCTATGGGAAACAGCAGTGTGGGTGTTCACACCGCAGACCTCAGCAGAATAGAAGTATACAGAGTGTCTCGTGGGGATTGGATGCTCCTTTGATCAGAAAGCAGTCTTGGGCTGGTGAGATGGCTCAGTGGGTAAGAGCACCCGACTGTTCTTCCAAAGGTGTGGAGTTCAAATCCCAGCAACCACATGGTGGCTCACAACCATCCTTAACAAGATCTGACTCCCTCTTCTGGAGTGTCTGAAGACAGCTACAGTGTACT
>NC_034598.1:44755925-44757184 GCF_900095145.1 Mus pahari
GGTGGCAGCGGGAGCTCACATGAAACCCTGCAATATATTTTTGTGTTTTCATCACTTACCTGGTGTTCCAGGAGTGTCTCATGGACTCAGGACTTTTTTTTTTTTTTTTTTTTTTTAAGATTTATTTATTTATTATATGTAAGTACACTGTAGCTGTCTTCAGACACTCCAGAAGAGGGAGTCAGATCTCCTTATGGATGGTTATGTGGTTGCTGGGATTTGAACTCCGGACCTTCGGAAGAGCAGTCAGGTGCTCTTAACCACTGAGCCATCTCACCAGCCCCACTCAGGACTTTCAGCTAACCCTCTTGGTGTCCTCCCTCTGTGGGACACAGGCATATGTCCCTCACCTGTGGATGTCAGCCCAGGACTGGCTCTAGCAGGGCCCTGAATCCTGTCTCCTCTCTGAACAGGTCTCACCACCCCCACACTCAGCCCAGGGCCTGAGATGGTAACAAGGAAGGTCAGGTCGCATCCCATCCCGCTCCATCTGCTCCTGGCTCTTCATCTCAGGTCCCGCCTCTCAGAGCATTGCTAGCTCTGTGCCAGGTGCTTCTGTGTCCTCCTGTGGAGGAGCCTGGCTGTGTTTTTGCAGGTCCTTTTATCTCTTGGCCTCCGGGCCTCCCTTACCACCCCCAGGACTAATTAAGGCATTTTCCTAAACAAGCCCAGTTGCATCTCAGAAAATGAATTCTGAAGCCAGCTGGTGAAATGAATTCCCTCCCCTATCTTCTGTCATACAGAGTGAGTGACTGAGGGTAGTAGGTACCTGCATCGGGCCAGTGTCCCAGGAATGATGAGATGGCAGGCTGATGATTACGTCCAACCTGGAAGCATTCCACCTGTGTTACAAGGTTGGGAATAAATGTCCCCGTGGCTCAGTGACCAAAGACAGCTAAGGCTTTGTTTTGTCTTTTATTATTTTTAAGTTTTGTTTTGAGACAGGGTCTCAATTAGCCCAGGCTGGCCTCACATTTACAAGGAGTTAAGGATAACCTTGCACTACTGCTCCTTGAATTCCTGCCTCTGTCTCACAAGTGCTAGGGTAACAGGCATGCTAGAGGGGCAGGTAAGTTGGTTCTTCTCCATGCCCTTGCCCAGACAGCTTTGGCCAACTGGTCTTTCCTCGGGGCAAGGCTCTCTTACTTTGAGGGGGTGGATTTGAAGAAGGCTTTTGCTATTACATCCACTCCAGTAGTGCACCCAGAAACCTGGAGAAACCCAAGGCGAAAAGTTCACGGAAACTTAGTCTCCTGGAA
>NC_034598.1:44758294-44784215 GCF_900095145.1 Mus pahari
CAGGACAGCCAGAGCTATACAGAGGAACCCTGTCTCGAAAAACAAGAACATTTGTTGGCAGCCAGAAGCCCATGGAGGTCCTGAATGCAGCCTCCCTTCCCCCCAGTCGCTGGCTATGTTTGGGGACTTAGGTAGGAGGCCATGTCACAGTCTACTTCCACTCCAGGACTTGGCCATCCTCAGTGGATGGCTTTTTTTTTTCCCACACGGGTGGGATAACTTCCTTCTGGGGTGGGAGTCGCGGCACTTCGGAAGGTACTACAAGTCTGTCATGAGCTCGGGAGGCCTTCGCCTTCCCAACCCCGCTCTGACTTCGCACAGCTGCTCACCCGCCGGAGGGAATCTGGAGAAAGGGCCCGCTCTCCCTCTCAGGAACCACTGCAGGCTGTAGGAAAACTGGGGCGTGGCCTGCGGGCTGAGGCGTGGCCTAGGGAGGCCGCCGCCACCTGTGGGCGGGGCCAAGATGTGAGCTCCATCTTCTTATTGGCCAGCAGCGGGGGGGGTGGGACTTGGAGCGGGCCTCGGGGTCTACCCTGCCTCGGGCCCAGGGGGAGCCCTCGCCGCGCACTCCATAAGTTGGGCAGGAGGGAAGGCGGTGGAGGGCGTGACCGGCGGGCCGAGGCGTGGCCCGCAGGAGGTGGCGCGCTCTCGGAGGGCGGGGTCGAGGCGCAGGTACGCAGCTCCCATTGGGCGGTGGCGTGGGCGGGACTCGGCGCTGCTGTGAGGCAGGCCCCGCCCCCAGCCCGCGGGGATCTGCGCGGCGGCGGAGGCGGTGAGCGCGCGGGCATGCGGCGGCGGTTGGCGGGCGGGCTTCCGCCGTTGGGACCGCCGCGGCCTGGTCGCTCAGGCTCGGACGCCGCGTCAGGCGGGCTGGGGGCGGGTGAGCCCGCTGCGGCCTGGGGAGGGCCGGGCGGGGCGCAGGCGTAGAGCCTGGGGAAGGGCGGCGGCTGGGCCGGACCAGCTGGGCCGCATCGGGTTCTGCGCAGGGCCCACGTGCGGCCGAGGCCCCTGGGGGCTGAGACCCTCGTTTCCTGCTGCGAACCCTGTATTTCTGACCCGAATCCCCTTCTCTGCAGCCTGAGGCCCATCCCTGCCGAGTGCCTCGTATTTCCGGCCTGATTCCTATCTTCTGCAGCCTGAACCCCGTATTTCCGGCCTTATATCTCTCTTCTGCAACCTGAGTTTCCTACCTTGTCCCCCCTCTTTGCAGCCTGAACCCGTGTGCTAAGACCCCGAGTTTCCTGCTGGAAGCCGCGTATTAACCCGATACCCTGACCTCTGCAGTATCAACCCAACATCACACACACACACACACCCCGTGCAGCCTGAATTTACTGCTTGGTACCCCGTCTCTGCACCTGAATCTATGTCCTTGCTGAAAATTCTGGATTTCTTGCCTTATTTCTTCCCTTTGGACCCCTTCTCTGCAGTCTAAGCTCCCAACTTGCTGTTCGAACCTTATCCCTGTTGTGAACCCCGAGTTTCATGTCAGAATCGCAGTCTCTCTGCCCAAACTCCCTCTAGCCTGACCTCCCATTCATTGCTGTAAACCCTATATTTCCTGCTGAACTCAAGTTTCTGCAGCCTGAATCTCAGTTCCTGTGTGAACCCCATCTTTGTTTCCCTGCTGCAAACCCCACCTCTTCTACCCGACTCCTACCTGAACCTCTTCCCTTGCTTTGGACGTATTTGCTGCCCAAACCCCAGTCCCTGTTACCTGAACCTCATCTTTTGTTACCTGAATTCCCATAAAGCTGCAGAGCTCTTTTTATCTCCTGAAACCCCACCCTGCTTTAGTGAACTCCCATCCTTGTTCCCACAACTCTGCTGCCTGTAATCCCTCTGGAAAGCCTCTCCTGCTTCTATGAACCCTTCTACTACATACACCCTTGTTTCTGCTTGTAGTCCCCTTCTTGTCCCTGATATTCTTCTTGCTGCTTTGGTCCCCTCCCCCCATCTTGCCATTTCTGTTCACAGCCCTGGCTGCTTCTGCCAGAGGTGTCACGTCGGGAACCCTGCATCTGTCCCTGTCCTTCCAGGGAATGGGGTGTGTGGTGTGTGCTGCAGCCACCCTTCAGGCCTGAGGCAGAGAGGGTTTGTGTGCTTTGCCGCTGCAGGATAGTCTGTGTGCAACCTTGAAGAGGGGATCTGTTGAATTTTATTTACAGAAAAATAGACATTTCCTCAAAATCCGGGGCCCTGCACTTGACTGTCACTTGGCTCTTTGCCCAATGTCTCAAGGCCGGGCACTGAATTGACCTGTGTCCTAGAAGTTGGGTGTGCGGCTAGCCTCTGCCCTGGAAGATTGTGTTTGTGAGAATCTCACGGATGCAAGCAGCACCTTTCTAAAACACATTTTGTTGCAGGGGACCTCTGGCCTCAGTCAAGCCTGTAGCACCGCACGCCCAGATACTCCTTTCTGAGTCATGACGGATGCCAAGTATGTCCTCTGCCGATGGGAGAAGCGACTGTGGCCTGCGAAGGTGACAGCCCTTATTCTCTTAATTTCAGGAATTAGAAATGACTTTTGGTGACAATAAAGTCTTTATCAGGCTCTGTTCCCTCAGAGTGACTCTGAGAGAGAGCTGAGCCTGAATGCTGGGCACTGGGATCTGCTGGCACGAGTCCCAGGGTCCCTCCACTCCCGGGGGTTTTGGTCTGGTGCTTAGGAGGCCCTAGATCCAGAATCGTCTTTAATTATTTCTCACACTAAGGGGGGGGAACCACCTAAAATAAGAGTCAGCTACAAAAAGGCTCAGAAGGCTGTGACCACAGGGAGTGCCTTGCTAGGAGCCCCAGACAGGGACTAACTGTAGTGTTTGGGGTGTTCTTTCTTGCAAGTCAGAAGGACATGCTGAGCTCCTGCCCTGTCCTGTAATGGCTGAGGGCTCGGGTGCCTTAGTTTATGCCTGAATAAGAGGAGTTCACATCAGGTCTCTGCTAAATCCTGTCTAAATCTGCCGCCACCCGGGAAAGGCTTCAGCTGTCTGTTCCTCCACTGCCATTACAAGAGGGTTTTTTTGTTTTTTGTTTTTAAATTTAAATTTTAATTTTTTTACACTTAGGTTTTGGCCAGAACTGAGACTTCAGCAAAAAACAAGAGAAAGAAGGAATTCTTCCTAGATGTTCAGATACTCTCGCTAAAGGAAAAGTTAAGTGTGGTTGTTTTTGTTTTTGTTTTCCTAATACTATCTTTCCCCTTTTGTCTGAGGTTTCTGATACTCCTCTCACAGAAGAAAGAGAAGCCTGCTTCTGCTGGGCTTATGAGTTCTCTGCTCTGTGTTTCCACGCTGAGAATCTTATGGGGAGGACAATAGATTTTATTTGACACAAATTTCAGGTTGGAGGTCTTAGTCTATGAGGTGCAGGGGATCTGCAGGAAGCGGGGTCTCAAGGGCAGATAGATAGGAATTATTCCCAGGGATCTATCCTAGTGTCTCCGCTCCCACCAAGGACTTGGTTCTGATCTGCCTGTGCCAGACCTACTGCTTCTTGAAGAAAAAAGAGATTTTTTTTCATCCTGGAAAGGCAGATGGGTGGCAGGACTCTGTCGTCTTGCACCTGGTGACCCTTAATGGGTCACCACCAAGGACGATGTGGATGTGGGCCTATGGTGCGGTCTTTCCTTCTGAAGAGTCCACTGGCCGCTTGTCTCCTGGGTCCCTCCTGGCCCACTCCTTCCTGCCACTGTCTTCAGAGCCCTCCACCAAGAGAGTCCCCAGCTTCCCGCGCTCCCTGCGGCAGGGAAGGTAATTGAATACTTGAGTTTAAAAGGAAAGCAAGTCCTTTTAAACTAAAACACGCCTGCTGGGCTGTAAACAGCTCTTGGTGACATTAGCGGCTACTCTGAAAACCTAACAAAGGAGTTATTTGTGCAGTTGAAAGTCGGATTTGCCTCATGAAAGTCCCAATTTGAATTTATTTTTACTCTTAACTCCAGCCGACCTTTTCTTTCTTAAAAGAGGGGCAAAAATGGAAAAGAGAGGGGGCATACCCACCCTGTTCCCTCGGCAGCGGCTGTCCCTGTCCTTCCTTCATGGTGACTTTGGGTGTGAGTGGGAAGTTGAGGGGACATCTGCACTGTTGGGTTGCAGGCTGCTGGTGCTGACCACTCGTTGTTGTCGCAGGATCCAGGTTAAGAGCTCAGCTGTGGAAGCCCTGCAGAAGTCGCACATTGAGAACATTGCTGCCTTCCTGGGTAAGAACTCCAGCCAGGCCACCAAGGTGCTGGGCTGCAGCCACAGGGAACCTCACAGAAGGAAAAACGTGTGTTTGCCTGCTTTCCCCTCCTTTGTTAAGGCAGGGTCTCATGTAGCCTAAGTTGGTCTTGAAAGCACTCTGTAGCAGAGGCTGACCCTGAACTCCTTCCTGATCCTTCTGCCTCCACTTCCCCAGTGCTGTGAGCACCACTGCTCCTCATGCACGGGTGCTGGAACAGAGCCCAGGGCCTCATGCATGTGCTTGTTAAAGCGTCTTAGACCTCCCCATCCCCAGCTCTGTCCTCTCTTGGATGTGTTTTTTTGTTTGGGCAGTGGTGGAGATGAAGGCAACCGCTGAGCTGCATTGCTTCTGCATATTGTGTGTTTGTTTCTTTGCTGTCAGTTGGAGACTCCAGGCAGGCCAGGGAGTGGTGGCAGGATTCCTGCTTGAGCCCAGGACTGGTATTACAGGGATTGGTCTCCATGCCTGGGTTCTAGCTAGGGTCCTCCATACCGCCCAAGTAACTGCTTCTTAGACTTCTGTCCCAAACCAGATCTGTCAGAGGCCAGGAACCACCCTAGAGCTTTTCGATGGGTGTGGAGGATGGGAGAGGACACCTGCCCGACATACAGAGCAAAGAGCCCTATGTCTCCTGAACCCCAGAGGTCACAGTGTGGGGATGAAAATGGACTGAGGCTCAGGGTCAGGAATGCCTAGGAGGTCGGAGTGAGTGCAATCTCATGTCCTGTCCTAGCTGGGCCCTAGACACTCATTTAGCATCCTCAGTAGTAAGTGATAGGCCAAGGCTATTGCTGGGACAGAGGGAGCCCTGCTCACGGGAAGCCTGCATACATAACATACAGACAGACATGCATGCAGATAGAACATAGAGACAGACACATACATGCATGCAGACACACAGATACATATATATATAACACAGACAAATGCATAATATACAGACACATGTATACATAACGTGCAGACATACAGACGTATATATAATATACAGACTGTGCATTTATACATAAAGACAGACATGCACAGAGACAGACATGCATGCAGACATACATAATATACATAAATTGCCAATTATAAAAAGCCCAGGGGAGCAAGAACAGAATGGTCAGCTTCCATGCTGCTACCTTTGCAGGTGTTGTGGGTGAGTCATGGCGGTTGGGACTTAGCTTCCTTTGTATGTATAGACCCTTAGTTCAACACTTGCTGCCAGTTCCTCTTGTGGCTGAGCTAGACTTCATGTGCACCCTGCTCCAGACCTGGCATAGGCATACATGGTGAGGGTTCTGGATACTGGCAGTCCCCACCCTTTAGAGCCCGCCAGCAGCAGCAGCAGCTTTCCCTCCAACTGAGTCTCAGCAACAAAGATAGGCCCAGCCCAGGGGAAGCAAGGACTTCATCCCCAGGAGTCCACAGCTGCACGGGCAGCTGTGGACTGTAGTGACCGCCTTGCTATTGAGTGTGGGCATCCTTGTGTGGGCCCAGAGTGTTGGGGGCCCTTGCTTGTGAGCACATTTTAGTATTAAGCAGTTGCCAAGTGTGGGTCTGATAGAGGGAGGTGGTGTGCCTAGGAAGTGTGAAACTGGCCCTGCCACCCCATCCACAGCATTGTTAGCTGCTTCCAAGAGACATCCAGATCCATTCATTTATGCAGTGTTGCTCTAGGGTGTGGAGGGATTTAGCATTTAGCTAGTGAAGCTGAGGTCTGTCTGGTTTGTTTATCTTTAAGTCAGAGCCCTGAGTGAGTATATAGCCGTCTTTTAGCTTTGTCCTCTTGTGGGGATGGGTGTGTGGCACTCAGAGTGGTTACTGAGTCTACTGCTCCATGGCTACGCTCGGGAGCCCTAGGTATCCCAGTGGAAGCCTCACTGCGTGTATCTTTGTCCCCACAGCCTCTCAGAATGAAGTTCCGGCTACGCCCCTAGAGGAGCTGACTTACCGACGTTCCCTGCGAGTGGCCCTGGATATCTTGAATGAAAGGACCAGTTTGAGTCCTGAAAGTCATCCAATAGAAGATGGGACCACACTGTCTCAGAAGGAAAAAACGGATGCAGATGTAGCCTCGCAGGTCTCCAGTGCTCCCTCTCCATCTTTCCTTGGTGAAGATGGTCAAGCTGTGGTAGCCCAGTGTGCATCCAAGAGGAGGTGGGAGTGCAGTCCAAAAAGCCTGTCACCGTCGCCTGCATTTGAAGATCTCGGGTGCAAAGTGGGCCCCAAGACAGGCCTTTCAGAGAGTGGAGCCCCAGGAGCCCAAGTGCCTGCCCCCACTGGAGACAGGTCTCAGGATGATTCTGGGTTACAGCTGGACCATGGGCAGGAGAGCACAACCAAAAAGAGGCAGAGGAATTTGGGAGAGAAACCTACCCGGCGCCGAAGATCAGAGTCTGGCCTTTCCAAGGGAGAAAGTGTCTTAGAGAGCCAGGGACAGGCAAGCAGCTGTGTTGCCCTGGCTTCACCTAGGCTGCCCTCCCAAACATGGGATGAGGAGCCCTGTGCTGGGGTCAAAGGCCGTGACTGGGTCGAGTCATCAGGCAACATCGGGCCGCTCTCGGCCTCTGAGAGAAGCAGAGGATGCCCCACAAAGAGGCCACGCTTGGATGGAGGCCAGAACCCACCCACCAGGCAGCTGGGGACTAGACCTGTGGGGGCAGCGTCCTGCCCTAGGAGCTGTTCTGGGGAGGTCATGATGCTGTGCAGTGCTGGAGAGGGTGACAAACCAGAGGAAGGTAACCATGGACAGGGACGCCTGCTGTGGGTTCTGAGGTGTGCCACGGGCTCGGTGTTTGTATGTAAGAGGCTCAGTGTTCCCAGGTCTGCCGACCGCCCTAAGGTATAATGTTTTTCTCTACTTCCAGATGTTTCTGTCTTTGTGTTTGAGTGGAGTGGGAGCCAGGCAGGGCTGGGGAGGCAGCTGGGGAGCAGGCAGGCATCCGTGCTAAGCACTTCTATGTTATTGCTCACTGCAGAGTTAACAGCATGCTCCTGGTAAGTGAGGGGGGGCTGCCTGGCTGCCGAGGGGATTAGGAGGCCTGGTGTCAGGGGCTGCCCGAGGTCACACTGAGACCACCAGTGTGTGGCTGCAGCCCAGGAGCTAGTCCCCTGTGAATCTGCCAACTCATTGAGCTTTGGCAGGAGGATCCAGAAATTGGGTGTGTGGTCAAGTGGATGTGAGGCACAGTAGGACCCTTCACAAGACCGCAGTCTGCCCTGTGGTGGCCTGCGGGGAGCAGATGGGGAGATGGCGACTGGGACTGCCTGGCCGTGTGGGTTCTAGGGACCTATTGTCTACATCCTCTGTGTGGCCACATCAGGCAGGGGCTTCCTGGAGCCTGCACGCTTCCCAAGCACTGCTCTTGGTTTCTCTGTGTTTATTTTTTAAATGTACTTGAGGCTGGAGCTCAGAGCTAGAGCGCTTGCCTGGCAAGAGTGAGACCCTTGTGCATCCCCAGCAGCAGAGTTGAAACAATGAAGGAGGGCCATGGAGACGCCTCCGTAGGTGAAGATGCTTGCCGCTAAGCCTGCTGACCTAAGCTTGATCTCTGCAACCCATAGGGTGGAGAGAATTGACTTCACAAAGTTCTTCTGCTCTAGTGCACATACGTACATACACAAATATGTACAAACATTGACGCACATGCACACGTGCAGACAAAAAATGCACACAAGCATGTACAAACACATATAAAACGCACACCAGGATGCACAAACACAAAAACATGGAGAAAATTTTTTAAAGACAAACCCAATTCTGACCACAGGGTGCACCCTTGTTGAATTTTGCTCGGGATCTGTCCTTTGTCATGGACGGCCCTTTGTCCCTAGTCCCTAGCGGGGTGAAGTGATAGACATCAAATGGTGTCTCCCTGTCTCAGCAGATCCTGTGTCCTCAGAAGAACCCACAGGGTTCAAGTCCACCCACTCCCTGCTGGAGGAAGAGGAAGAGGAGGAGGAGCCACCTCGGATCCTTCTGTATCACGGTAAGAGGGCGTTGCACTGGGAACAGTGGGTAAGGGGCCTGTCCTATTCAGTATCCCATAAAACCAGCCAGTTGTTTGGTGCTGGTGGAGTTTTTTTGTTTTGATTTTTAGACAGGGTCTCACTGTGTACCTCTAGTAGGCCTGGAACTTGCTGTGTAGACCAGGCTGGCTTCTGACTCGGCAATCTGCCTGCTTCTGTGTCCAGAGCACTAGGATGAAAGTCAGGTGCCTCCATAGGTGATGCTGTTAGAATTTCTATGCTCTGACCGGGGACTTGTCTAGAGTCTTGTGTCCTTCTGTCTCTAACGGGGGCCAAGGACTTGGGAGAGATAATTAGCTCAGCATTGGCTCTGTCCCCTAGCCAGGCACTGAGTAAAGATGTAGGCCCTTTGCCCTAGGTTGGACAGAGCTACCTTTACCAGTGGTTCCTGTCCATCTAAAGAACTGTACGTTCTCCTTAAGGGTAGGTACTACACGATGCAGTATGCAGCCGAGAAGGACGCGTGAGTCGGGGCTCACTGAGAACACAGTGGTACACCTCAGCCACTGAGGAACCCAAGGACTGTCCCTTAGCCAGCTGCACACTGAGGTGGGGCACACGCAGGCCAAGAATGGCCTAGGTGGTGTGGGGCAGGCTGAGGAGCCTGCAGAGTTAGGATTCTGGGTGAGTGCCAGCCAGACTCCATCTCCATCCTATTTCCTCCCAGGCTGAGTGCTCTCTGAGGACCCCGCCTAAGTACTGCTGAGTGCTCTGTTAGAAGGGCCCGCGTGGCTGGGCGTGGTGGCGCACGCCTTTAATCCCAGCACTTGGGAGGCAGAGGCAAGCGGATTTCTGAGTTCGAGGCCAGCCTAGTGGTCTACAAAGTGAGTTCCAGGACAGCTAGAGCTATACAGAGAAACCCTGTCCCGAAAAACAAGAAAAAAGAAAAAAAAAAAAAAAAAGAAGGGCCTGCGTGCTGATATGAGCTGCACCTCATAAGGCCTCAGCGTTTGGGTCAGATCTGAAGACCAGCTGAGACTGGCTGCAGAGAGACCCCAGTGTCCTGACATTAGGGTCTTCTGTGTCCTTCTGTGGCAGGCTTGAGCTGATAGTCTCACTAACCCACCATACCAAGCTGAAGACAATTGCCAGTTCCCAGCCAGGGTGTCTAAGGTGCTTGGTACTCTCCTCAGTGGACTGTCACCTTCCTAAGACTTAGCCTTTTCAGCTAGGTGGAGGCAGAGGGATAACTGAAGGCAAGTTGAAGGCCACTTTGGGCTACATAATAAGATCCTACCTTAAACATAATAACAAAGGCAGGGCCGTGGCTTTGTGGTAGAACTTGTCTAGCATTGACAAGAGCCTTGGTTCCGCCCCATCCTCAGCGTCCTGTACACTAGCATGTGCGTGCATGTCATTCCAGCCCTTGGGAGGGAAGGCCATGCGGGTCCCTGAGTTCAGGCCAATCTGGTGTAAGTAGAGAGACCCTGTCTCAAATAACAGCAGAGAATGATGTTTCTTCCTCTAAGAATGTATGTTTTCTGTATTTTGTGACCTCTGTTTCTCACTGTTCCTGGAGAGGACAGTGCATTTATTCTGTAGGCCTTGTGGTGATATAATGTACATTGGGTGCGGAGCTGCACTGCCCATGAACCGCACCCGGCATGGATGCGGGCTTCTAAATGTCTGCTTTTGGAGGGCACTAGGACTCAGAGGTGGGGGTCTTGACATAGAGCTCATCCACTCTGCTGCAGGCTTCATCTCTTGTCACAGGACGTTGGACACACAGCCATGGCCTCCTGCCCTACAGTGGGCACTGAGACCATTCTGTGCCCACCGTACATCTGGGTTCCTGGTAGGTGAGGTTAGACTTGGGTGTAAAACAGCGCAGTGATGTGTGTGGGTGTCCTTGATTATTCTTGTCTGTACTGTACTTGTGTGAGGCAGATTTGACTCATCTGTTTTTTATTTTCTGTTTTTTTTCTCTCTCTCTTTTTTAAATTGTAGAACCACGATCATTTGAAGTAGGAATGCTGGTTTGGCTTAAATACCAAAAATACCCATTCTGGCCAGCTGTGGTAAGTGTACCTGCCGTAGGCACCGAGTCCCTCAGCCTCAGACCCATCCGTTCCCTTGCTCTAGCAGGTAGTTTGGTAGCCCTGTTAATGCTGGAAGGCCTAGGTGCTAATGACTCAGACGTGGGCACACAGCCTCCCTCCCTCCGACAGCAGGGCCTGGTCATATGGTGAGTGCCATTCCACATGGCATCTGAGTGAAAATCATGCCCAGCTGCCTTGGGAATCTGTGAGCAGTGTCTTGCTAAGCTTCCGGATGACCACACCCAAGCCACCGCCTCCTCGACCCCTGAACTTAGGTTCTATGATAACAGTGGACATGGTGGCTCGGGCACACTCATCCCTGCACACAGAAAGCCAAGGCAGGAAGATCTGGAGTTAGTTCATGGTCCTCAGCTACAGAGAGTGTTGGAGGCCAGCCTGGGCTACATGAGAGCTGTCTCCAAATGTGTCTCAATCCCACCGAAGCTCTGTCATGTGGCTTGTGAGTCTGCTCCAAGGGCAGTCCTTTAGCTACATTTGTGCCCGGTGTTGCAAGCACTCCAGTGAGGACTTCTCTAGGTGGAGACATTGCGTGCCCTGTCATCTCCTCTGCCTGCCCTCACTCCCCTATCATGGATGCTGTCCGCACAGCTAGGCTATTTTGTGGATCTATGTCTTGTCTCTGATTTTTTTTTTTCCTTAGCTTTTTCAAGACAGGGTTTCTCTGTGTAGCCCTGCCTGTCCTGGAACTCAGTCTGTAGACCAGGCTGGCCTCAAACTCAAAGGTCCACCACCCCTGTGCTCGGACTAAAGGCGAGCACCTCGGTTGCTCTTTGTCGCCATTCTTTAAAGATGGAGACCAGGGCCTGGAACATTGTAGCCCTAGACAAGTGCTGTGCCACCAGGGCCACAGTTCAAGCCCCAGTTAAGTTTTGTCCAGTGCAAAAAAAAAAAAAAAAAAAAAAAAGCCGGGCGTGGTGGCGCACGCCTTTAATCCCAGCACTCGGGAGGCAGAGGCAGGTGGATTTCTGAGTTCGAGGCCAGCCTGGTCTACAAAGTGAGTTCCAGGAAAGCCAGGGCTATACCGAGAAACCCTGTCTCGAAAAACCAAAAAAAAAAAAAAAAAAAGTTTTGTCCAGTGGTGTAGGTGTTTAATTCTGGAATGCTGGCTGTGTATGGTGCTGCAGGCTTGTCACCCCAGCACTTGAGGGGAAGGCAGAAGTATGTCGAGTTCATGACCATCCCAAAAGAGGACCAGAGGAGAGGGACAGACAGAAGATCTGGGGTGAAAGCAGCCGGAAAGCTAGTAGTGGTGTGGTAGCAGCTGGCTCTGGGATGCTGGGTGCCTCCCTCAGCCCTGTCCTCACATTTCTGATCTCCAGTGTGTGCACGGGGCTCATAGGTTACTGGACTGACGTTTGCAGGCACAGGGTTTGGGGACCATGTGTCCTACTTAGGAAGTGGCTTGCCAGGCTCACTGCTTCATGTCCCCACAGTGGGCTGACTCAACTGCATACTGTGGACTCCGTGTTTCCCTAGTGCCCACCTTTGAGCAGTTCCCCTTCAGCCAGAGGCAGAGAGGCACAGGCAGGGACATGGCCTGTTACTAAGAGACCAAGATGGGAGCCTGGCATGGTGGCATACACCAGCCATACAGAGTTCAGGGCCAGTTTGGGCTATGGGAGACTAATAACCCATAGTCGGGTTGGCTCTGTGAGTCTCTGCGCGAGAATGAGGGCCTGAGCTTAGCTCTTAGAGAGCCCTCAGAAAGCTAGACTGTAGTTTGCCTGCATTCTGGGGGGTGGAGGCTGGAGGACTCTCTAGACCCTGTGTCTGGGATGTACAGTGGCTCTGATAGAGTCTCAAGGTGGAAGGTTGGTGATGATGCCTGAGGCTATCTGTGGCTTCCACATGTATCCCTGCACACAAGGATCTAAGAACAAGACCCAAATGGAGTCTTGTGGATTCTACCTCGTAATACCACAGAGCCATGGGAAGCAATGGGGTTGGACACACAAACACACACCACCACCACCACCACCACCACCACCACTACCACCAGGATGGCCAGGCCCAGCCCTAGAGAGGGCCTTAGAGGAGATGGGGAGCTCCCACTCCCCTGTTGATGCTGTGGTGTCCCAATCTGCCCACAGGTCAAGAGCGTCCGACGGAGAGACAAGAAGGCCAGTGTGCTGTTCATTGAGGGCAACATGAACCCCAAGGGCCGAGGGTCAGTGATGCCATAGTTAGGGCATGGGCAGGAGTGGGAATCCTTTCTGGTGCCCTGACTGGAGCTGCCAACATGGTCCAGATTCCACAGTGTCACTTGGTGTCACAGCCAGATGGCTAAAACTGGCAGCCAGGACCCGTTGTCCCTGCATGCTGCACCAGAGTAGAGCTTCAGCCGAACACGGTTCTTAGTGAACTGGATCTGGTCAGTTTGGCTAAGGGTCCTCACCCACATCAGTAGCACGCATGAGCTAGCCAGCCTGCTCACAGTGACCTCAGAACTCCCTTGGGTACCTTCCAGAAGGTGACCTTGGGTGTCTGTGTGCGCCCAGGGTGACTGGTTAGAGTAGGGCCCTGGCCCCCCAGTGCTGTGGGGTGCTACAGCCTAGAGCAGGGTTAGGTCTCAGAGGAGGGTACCTCTCCCGGGTTGAGGCCACCTGTGCTCATCTTGGCCTCTGCTCTGTCAAGAATCACCGTGTCGCTGCGACGCCTCAAGCACTTTGACTGCAAGGAAAAGCATGCACTGCTGGTAGGTGGTGGCCTGTGCTCTGTTGGCACTGGGAACTAAGCTTTTGGGGTGCCCATGTTTGTGTGTGTGTGCACAAAATCGTGAATGTGGAGGTCAGAGGATAGCCTCTGGTGTCAGTTGTTTCCCCTTACTTGAGACCCTGTGTACCCCGGTTCACTGGCCTTCGAGCTTCTGAACCCTGCACCACCACATTTGATTTTATGTGCTCCTAGGGATTTGAACTTGTTTTCCTGGATAACCTTTGTCTCCCTGGCCAGGAAAAATTATTTTGTTCTATTGACCCAAACCAAAACACCAGATTGTGGGGTGACGGTGTACCCTGTGCAGTTGGGTTCCACGACTCCTGGGTGTAACTGTTGTGATCAGTCTCTCTGAGAGACAGTCTTGGGAAACACTTGCTGTAGACACACATCAGAAGTGTCTCATCATTCATCAAGTCAGTAACGTGTGCGGGATGAGGGTCGGACTCGCTGCCAGACCCCACATGGGAAGGCACGGTCCAGCACTGGGAAATAAATGAAAGGACCCCTCATGTGCACTGGCCAGCCAGGGTCAGGGAGAGACTATGTCAGCGAGGAAGTAGCTAGTGATCAGGGATGGTACCGTGTCAGCCTCTGGCCTCCACACTGTAGGCATGGGACATGGCAGCCCCAAGGTGACTAAGGGGGTCAGAGGGTGGCTAGAAGCTGGGTTAGGATTAGGAGTTGAAGAGCCAGTCTTGGTTACCTACAAAGCCTGTACTGCATGAGACCCTGTCTGAAAAAGACCAAAAAGGCCAATTGTTAGTTCAATGGCTTCCTGAAGCCTGAAAGTGCCTGCCTGTCGTACCTTCTGAAGGTGCCAGGCTGCAGTGGAGTGACTTGAGAGCCCTGGCCACCCAGCACCCACATAAGCCTGGGAGCCTAGGAAACTAAGGTTGATGCAGCCAACTTATACTCAGCTTTTGGGTTTTGTAGGACAGAGCCAAGGAGGACTTTGCCCAGGCCATTGGCTGGTGTGTCTCACTTATCACTGACTACCGTGTGCGGCTGGGTATGTGGGCTGCACCCCAGGAAGTGGGTAGGGAGAGGTGGGTGGTACCATGTCATTGGCACCTGTTGAGGGCAGGATGGAGGGGCCAAGACAGATGTGGTTGTAGCCCTACATCCTATCTTGGCCTGCCTAACCTGTGAGGGTACTGTGTCTGTGGAAGGCAGGAGCAGGCACAGCCCTCCTGATTGAAGACCCCATACAGTACTGCCTCTGTGTGATGACTCTGGCTGTCACCTGAACCCCTGGCTGCTTCTTCCTTGGGTGGTGGACAGACTCGAACCCCACAGACCTGCCTCAGGGTAAAGCACAAACCAGAAGGCTCCTGGCTGGGAGTCCTGAACATCAGAACCAGTAGTGCTCAGGTCTGAGTGCAGCCTTCTCTTGTGCCCTCCACAGGCTGCGGCTCCTTTGCTGGGTCTTTCTTGGAATATTACGCTGCTGATATCAGTAAGTATAAGTGTGGTCTTCACATGGGGTCTGCTTTTGGTCCTTGAGAGATCATCTTCCTGAGTCTCTTGCTGTCTTTGGTGCTGTGACCTCAGCTGTCATCATGCCCTGCATCCCCAGTTGGTGGGCAGCTGTGTGCTGGGCAGGGGTTGGGAGAGCTGAGGGATGCTGCCTTCACAATGGGACATTCAGCTGGCACACTCCGTGGTCTCAGGAGGTTTCCCTTGTATGCGTGGGAGCTCGGGGGAAGGGATGGTGAAGGGAGCCTGAGGTTGAGGCTGGGGTAAGGAAGGACATAATCACACATCCGAATTTGTGCTCCTCTTGCAGGCTACCCTGTGCGCAAGTCTATCCAACAGGACGTCCTGGGGACCAGGTTTCCTCAGCTGGGCAAGGGGGACCCTNAGGAGCCTGTAGGGGACAGCCAGCTGGGACAGTGGCGGCCTTGCAGGAAAGTGCTGCCTGACCGCTCCAGGGCTGCACGGGATAGAGCCAACCAGAAGCTGGTGGAGTACATCGTGAAGGCCAAGGGTGCAGAGAGCCACCTGCGGGCTATCTTGCATAGTCGCAAGCCCTCACGATGGCTGAAGACATTCCTGAGCTCCAGTCAGTGCGTGACNTGCATGGAAACATATCTGGAGGATGAGGCGCAGCTGGATGAGGTGGTGGAGTACCTGCAGGGCGTCTGCCGAGACATGGATGGCCAAGTGCCTGAGCGTGGCAGTGGAGACCGCATTCGTTTCATCCTGGATGTGCTGCTGCCGGAGGTGGGTGCCCCAGATCCTCATGCTCATCACCAGCCTTGTACAGTGTCCCTGCTAAGGGTTCCAGGAAGAAGCTGCCAGCCTGTGCCTGTCTGTCCCTGTGTTGCTGTGGGTGGGACATGCTCCTGTCCGTCCCCGTGTTGCTCACATGAATTAGAAAAGGAAACAGTGGTCTCTAGTCACTGTAACTACTACTGTGTGTAACTTTAAAACTGGGTGCTTTTGACCATGACCAGCTCATGACATTGGAAATAGAGCCCAAGGCCTCATCCGTTTCAGGTTAGCTTTCTGTTCACTGAGCCATGGCCCGACCTACCCTCATTCTTCCGCAGGCAATCATCTGCGCGATTTCTGCGGTGGAGGCGGTAGACTACAAGACAGCTGAGCAGAAGTACATCCGTGGCCCCACACTTAGCTACCGGTAGGTCCTCCCACGGCCGTGTGCTGTGCTGTGTCCCCTGTTGTGACAAGACTGCCAAACCCCTGTCCACAGGTAGTACAGGTGCTGTGTGTCAGTGTGCAGGTGTGGTAGGTCAGCTGGGCCTTCTTTCCAGGCAAGGGCTGGACAAAGGCCCGGTCTGCAGGCTGTGTTCCGCTATGGGCTAGGCTGGCTGCAAGCCAGGACCCTAGGGCAGGGCCACAGCCATCTCTGCAGTCCTGGCCCTGTCGCGTGCTCTGCCTGAGACCCCTATAATCTCCTTGTGAACAGCGTTACGGGCTCTGCCCCGCCTGCTCCCATGTGGCTGATAGAGAGCACAGAGCTAGATTAAGAGGCAGTGTAGCCGTCAGCAGGGCAGTGGGTTGAAGCTGCCTGTCCTGTTGCCTACAGCACTCCTAAGATGTGTGGCCCCAGAGCCTCTAATCCACCTCTGGGCATGCTGCCAGACTTCAGTGGGAGGCAGGCAGGGCAGTGACAGGCAGAGGATGCCACTGCAGTCACAAATTAGGGTCTCCATCCAGAGCCTCATGCAGGGTTCATAGCCTCTAAAAATAAGTTGGCATCCCCAGGAGGACAGTGGGGTCACTGGCATAGGGCCTCCTGGTACCCAGGGCAGCCATATTAGGTGGCGACGTCCACTGACTCGCTCAAGAGTGTCAGCTCCTGTCATTTGCAGGATTCTGACCCTGAGATAACATTGCAGCAAACGCCTCTGGACAGACCCTCAGACTGCGGTCCAGTCCCCAGCTCTCAGCAGTCAGGGGCTCCATGCTAAGTACACGAATGTAGGGCTCTCATCCCAGCACTTGTAAGGTGAGGAGGAGCCTGTCTGGGCTGGAGAAGCTATCTCAGTCAGCAGAGTGCTGGGTGTTGCCGTCCCCAGGCATGCTGTGAAAGGCTGGGGATGGTTGCGTGTGCCAGTTCCAGCCCTGGGAAGGGGTAGATATTCTGGGTTCAATGTCAGCACCCTAATCAGCAAATACCAGGTTCAGAGTGGGAGTCCCCTGTTTCCAAAACCAAGGTGGAGTTGGAGGGACATGCTTGATGTCACCCTGTGGCCTCCATATTGTGCATGTGTGTGCCTGTTGCCTGTCAAAAGAGGGCCTTGGATGCCCAGGAAATGGAGTTAGGGATGAGGCGGGTAATCGGAACTGAACTCAGGTCCTGGGCAAGGTCAGCAAGTTTTCTAGTCTCTGAGCCATTTGTCCAGCTCCTGAAATAATACTCTTTAGAGCAAGGGTGATTGGGCAGAGTGAAACAGGAGGATTATTATAAGATCAAGGCTAGCCTGAGCTATGTGAGACTTTGTCACACACATAAAAAATCAGTCTGGGGCTGTGCTCAGAGTACCTGTCTGCACGGAGCCCTCTGTTCCATCCCCAGGTCAGTTTTATTTATTTATTTATTTATTTATTTATTTATTTATTTATTTATTTATTTGGTTTTTCGAGACAGGGTTTCTCTGTATAGCCCTGGCTGTCCTGGAACTCACTTTGTAGACCAGGCTGGCCTCAAACTCAGAAATCCACCTGCCTCTGCCTCCCAAGTGCTGGGATTAAAGGTGTGCACCACCATGTCCGACCCCTGGGAAAGTTTAAGGCCACAGATTCAGTGCAATAAAATTTACTATCTTTATGTCTTCTGTGTGGCAGTCAGCAGCTCTTTCTGCCCTATGCCATCACCCTGAAAGCCAAAAGCTTCCAGACTGCAGTGTCCCCATAAGTGCTGGCATTGCTGTCGGCTGTTCTGCCGTGGCAAGAGCATCTTTCTTCTTCATGGCCTGTTTTCTTTAATGCATAAATGCACACTCAGCCCGCATCACTGCTGATTGTTCTAGAGTCGCTGGTGCCCACTTGGCCCTGGAGTCTCACGGACAGAGTCTCTTGTTTCTTGAAGGGAAAAGGAAATCTTTGACAATGAACTCCTGGAGGAGAGGAACCGTCGCCGTCGCTGATGCCGTAGTCTGCACCTGGCCTGCCAGCACTGGTTGTGNCCTGCCAGAGGCCTCTGCCAGAATGTGCTAGAAACAAGAGGCCTAGGAGTGTGCGGACTTCAGCCTGAGTCTGGGAGATCAGATGCCATCAACATACTAGAAGCCTGCTGCCATCTATGAACAGCTGCTTTCTGGAAGTTTCTGTGTGTGTGTGTGTGTGTGTGTGTGTGTGTGTGTGTGTGTACATGTGTATGTTTGGTTTTATTTTTTTTAATTATTTTGTTTATAAATGTGTTTGAATGCACATGTGTCATGGTCATTGCACAGTGTGGCTGGCATGTGCGCTCTGTGTCCCATATTGCTTGGTGTGCCTGCCCTACAGACTTTTCTGGAGAGACTGATTTGAACATGTCACTCCCAGAGCATTGACATGTTGCCCTGGCATTCATTGTTCTGCTTATTTCCTCTCTGGTTTCCTCTCTGGTTTCCTCTCTGGTTTCCTCTCTGGTTTCTGGAATCTTCTCTGCCTCTCCTGTGTGGTGAGCAGGAGGTGACGACTCTTGCAGCAACAGTCTTTGCAGGTGGGAGATGTTAGGAAGGTGGGAACATGTTTGTTCACTGGGCTCCTTGTAGTCTTGCAAGGCCGGGCAGGCCAGCAGCATTCAGCTCCCACCCCCGCCCCTGGCCTAGCAATGATGACACAGGGCTGCCACTGGCTTCTAGCCTGGCCCCACCTCAAAACCTCTTCTGCATGGAGGGGGGTGGGGATGACAATATGAAAAGGCAGATTCCTGCATGACGTCCATGCTGGATGCATGGTCTCAACACCGCTGTGTGGAAGCTCTGTCCACCCGGAACTAGGGTGGAGCCACTGGCAGCAGTGGACGGCCCTATGCTGAGCTATGCCAGCCAACTGCAAAGCCCATAGGGACACTCAGCCAGGTGTTGGGTGACACTTGTGGCCATCCCAGAATGAGATGGGGATGATTAAGCATCACCCTAGACACCTGCATCCGATAGCACAATGTGCCAGGATGGTACAAGATAGGTGAATACAGACGTGGCCTGCCAGGACAGGCACGGCAGGGTAGCACTGCCTGCGGCCTCTGCTCAAGCTGCTCTACCATCTTTATCTTTGTTGAGATTGGGGTCGGGGGGAACCAGCCTGATGGGGACCACCCGTGGAAGGGACACCGGGTTTGTATCAGAATATTGCCATCAGGGCCTCTGGGCAGAATGACCAGAAGAGAGGCCTGGTGCCAGGAACTCAGCTTCCTGTTGGCACTGGGAAGTGGGTCTGCCCTTGGTCCATGTACAGCTGTCAGGGAGTAGGAGGCCTTTCAGAACATGCAAGAAGCCCAGTGCATGTTCCCCCTCAGTATCTATAGTCTTCATTGCTGTACCCTTGACGGTGGCCTTAAGAGTAGCTTCTTGCCGGGCATGGTGGTGCACTCCTTTAATCCCAGCACTCGGAAGGCAGAGGCAGGTGATTTCTGAGTTTGAGGCCAGCCTGGTCTACCATGAGTTCCAGGACAGCCAGGGCTATACAGAGAAACCCTGTCTCGAAAAACCACACACACAAAAAAAGGGTAGCTTCTCCCCAGAACAGGCCTGTCTCACATCGGTAGTGGCATTTCACCTGGCCCCACTACTATCCTGTGTGGTGGGCCTGGGGCAAACAACACCCTGCTCTCCGCCTGGGTCCCATACACACACAGGCCATCCTGGAGACAGACAAAATGGTCACAAATTAAGTACAGGCCTGCAGCGTCCTCTCCCCAGAGCACCTTAAACACCCTTTTAAAAGCCCTGCATCCTGTGGGTGGCAATGGCTTGTACTTCAGCTTGTCCTGAGGCCACATTTCTCTACACCTTGGGTTATGATCTGGCTGCTTTGGAGGGGCAGAGATACCAGATATGATTTCCTCACCCCTGTCTTGTCAATGCCGCCACATCCTCCATGACTCCCACGTGCCCCATGCTCAGGGCCTCGGATCTCTGCCACCAGATGGGTCACCCTCTGGGCATCCGAATCCCTATAGCTAATGATAGGTGCATCACTGGCCAGCCTATAGGGCAGAAATGTCCCCAGTTGAAGTGGACACATTCCCTAGACATTGCACAGTGTCCCACAGCTAGGATTCAAGAGGCCTTTCCTCCTCCTGCCCCCACTGTGGTGGAGATGGCCTGTGGCCTCTTCTACAGGTTGGTATTTCTTCCCCTTACCCTCCAAAAACCCCTACAATCCCTCGGCTCCCTGGTGCCATCTAGTGGTATTTTCCCATCTGTATCTCAGGGACCCAGGTACCACAAGGTAAAAAGACTCAAACTCCTCAAGAAGCAGCTGGTGGATGGCAGAGACATAGTGATCCTGACCCAGGCGCAGCAAGTGGATTGTGGATCTTTTATGACATGCCAGATGCTGCGCCACGCCATGAAAATGGGAAGTGGCCATGGTGGCACACGCCTTTAATCCCAACACTCAGGAGGCAGAGGCAGGTGGATTTTTGAGTTCGAGGCCAGCCTGGTCTACAAAGTGAGTTCCAGGACAGCCAGGGCTACACAGAGAAACCCTGTCTCAAAAAAACAAAAAAAAAAAAAAAAAGGGAAGTGACCCTAGGTCCATCTTGCCTGTCTATCCTGCACTGCAGTGTCCTTCCCCATCATCTACCCCTCTTCCCCTTCCTCATCTCTTCCTGTTCCATCATCCCCAACCTTCTTGCCCACAGCTGTCGATGAAGCCCCAAGCTGCCCTTTCATTCCCTCCTGACCTGTTCCTGTGATGTCCTTGAAGCTCTGGATTCCTGAGTACTACCCTGCTTGCCTGACTGCTGTCCATCTGTCAGGCAACCGGACACACTGACCAATTCTCCTCAAGCCACAGCTAGAATATGTTTCCCAGAGCCTGGTGACAAGGTGCACTCATTCATGGTTGATTTCTGTAGATTGGGGGTGTGGGGGGAGGAGGTGGTGGTCAAGAGAAGGCAGTTGAAGGGCTGGAGAGATGGCTCAACCGTTAAGAGCACTGACTGCTTTTCCAGAGTTCAAATCCCAGCAATTACATGGTGGCTCACAACCATCTGTAATAGGATCTGATGCCCTCTTCTGGTGTGTCTGAAGACAGCTCTAGTGTACTTATATATAATAAATCTTAAAAAAAAAAAAAAAAGAGTGGGTCAGTTGTTACTACATCAGAGGCGATGGAATACATATCATCAGGCTGAAGACCCTGAACTCACCTGGACTTTTGTAGTGCTTAGAATGAACTAAAATCTTGTTCATGTCCCACCACCAAACCATATGCCACCCTTGTCTAGAATGTACTGTATTTGTTGTGGGAAGGGGAGGCAAGTGAGTGTGGGAGTGAGTATGGGTGTTGGAACCTGTGTGTGAATGTGTGTGTGCATGCGTGAGTGCGTGTGTGTGTGGGTTGAAGAACATCTTCCCCTATGTGGTTGGAATTTAGGTAGTCGGGCTTGGTGGCAAGCTATCTGGCTGCCTCTCCCACTGTTTAGTCCCAAGTGTGTCTCAAATACTATGTAACACAAGGTGGCCTCAACTCAACAGGGACCCTAACTTAGTCAGTGTGTCTCTTTGTCTCTGTCTTGAGACAAGGTCTCTCTCTATACAGCTTTGTCTGTCCTGATCTATGAAGACCAGGCAGGCTTCAAATTCACAGAGATCTGCTTGCTTCAGCCTTTCAAATGTCAGGATCCCAGGTGCTCGCCACAGTACCTGGATCCCAGTTGCATGTCACCATACTCAGCTCTTCCTCTTACACAGCATCTACTACTGCCATTCTGGGAACCCCATGACCTCATCTAACCCCAGCACCAACCCCCCTCAGATTGCAGTCCACACAGGACTGTGGCTGTTGAGTTGTGGAGCTGGCACTGTGAAGCCAGCAGGGGAAAGTGAGGGAAGCCCAGCTTAGGGGAGGCCTAGTAAGTGGGTCAGTGCACCCTAGCAGCACACAAGCTGCCTTCACACTGAAGAGCAGTGGCTGGGGGATGTTTCAGGCCCAGAACACCTGACTTGGATGTACAATGGTGAGCTCCAGCACCGGTAGATCTCACACATACACACGAAATATTTAATATCTAGTATGGTTCAGCTGGCTGTGGCCTACTTAGGCTGTCTCTGAACTAACTTTTTATGTTTTCTGTAAATCTAAAATTCTAGATGGGCAGGGGAGGGTTGAAGCCAGAGGCTGGTCTGGGTTAAAAAGTGAAGCTCTGACTCAAAATTGAGCAAACAAACAAACAATAAAAACCTAAAAGTTTATTTTTCTCTAGTCCATAGTTCTCTCCAGCCATACCCAGCATTGAAACACACACACACACACACACAAACAAACACAAACCCCAAAATAAATAAATCACTGAACAAGTGGGAATTAGTGGAAGAGAATGCTAAGTGCATATGATTCTATTCAGTTTACAAATAGGGAAAATGAGACTCCTACCCAGGCTTTACTGACTTTCTCGCCAAATGACAGCCACCTCTCGTCCTTAAAGCCAAGCCAAGCGCTCTGGGAATGAAAGGCAGGGATAGTGTGTGTGCGCGTGCTCATGTGCGTGTGCATGTGTATGTGTGTGTCTGCGAGTGTGTGTGTTCATGCATATGTACAGCATGAGCAATTTGTACCCATGCCTAGGACAACTTTCAGACTCAGTTCTCTCCTGCCACCTTGTGGGATGTAGAGATCTAACTCAGGTCTAGCAGCAACCCACTACTTTTACCCGCAGAACCAGTTCAGGCCCTTGTCATTCTGTTGTCGTCTAGCCAAGGACTCCTATCTCTTCTACCTCAACCTCCCCAGGACTGGAATGACAGGCACGCCACACATGCCTTGTTTATGTGTTACCGAGGTGGAACCAGGGTCTTCTGCGTGATAGGAGAGAGTGCTCACAAACCACCTAAATTTATTCATTTTATTTTATTTTATGTGTAGATGTTTTGACTGTATGCATGCCTGGTGCCTGGAGAGATCAAAAGAGCCATCAGAGACCCAGGAATTGGAGTTTTAGAAGGTTATGGGATGCTGGGAATTGACTCCCCATTCTTTTAAAAGGGGAAACAATCCTCTTACCTGCTGAGCCATTTAAAAAATGTTACTTAACAACATCGTTAACAACAACAATAATAATTTTGGCTTTTGGGGAGGAAGAATTTGACCTGGTACACATCCTGCTTCTCTGGGGTGCTAGACTGACAGGTGGGTAACAATTCACCGCGATAGTTTTACATTTCATAGTCAGTAATGGCTTTAGACCTATCAATTGGAAGAATGTAAGATTGATTGCTAATATGTAAATAGAACGTAAAAGTTCAACATTGGATTGGATGAATTCAAGACTGTGGTTCAAAACGAATCAAAATCTCAAAAACAGAAGACAGGTTCGTCGATGAGTGAAAAAAAGTCTGCCGAAACCCGGGATCGAACCAGGGACCTTTAGATCTTCAGTCTAACGCTCTCCCAACTGAGCTATTTCGGCGACGCACACGCTGTTGGCGCCACCCGTCCTCCGCCGCATGCCATTCTTTTAGCGCGCAAGCGCATTTCACGCTTCCTGAGCCAAACCTTGTATAGTTATACTATAAAGCCTAGGTACCGTTGTCTCTGTGGCGCAATCGGTTAGCGCGTTCGGCTGTTAACCGAAAGGTTGGTGGTTCGAGCCCACCCAGGGACGACCACGGCCACTTTTTCGTTCTCTAAGACTGAATAAAGTAGAAGTCCTTTCTTTTTTCGCGGTTTCCTGTTTATCACAGGACGACCGTGGCGCACACTGCGCGGTCGCGATCACAGGTAGAGAGCGGGTCAGAACCACTTGGCTTGAGGTGCCGGTTTCCGCTGGTGTCTCTTTGGGCGTTGGACTAGAACCGGAACTCTTTGGAGGACGGACCACAGAGGTTGTCTGAAGGCCGAGGCCAAGATGGCGGCGCTGGCGGGTGAGTGAAGCCCTGCGACGGGAGAGTGGCGTAGTTCTGGGCTCCGAGCTGGGGCTGCGGGGACCTTGGAGCCCGAGCCCGGTATTGAGAGGCGTTGGGACCGCAGAGACCTGTAGGTCAGATCCCAGCCCTCGGTAATGTCGGGGTCTAGCGTTGGGCCGAAGTGAGTTTGAATTCACGCCACACAGTTCTGCGTGGTCTGCATAGCACGTTGCAGGCCTCCTGCTATCGTCCCAGCTTATGGTCGGGCACGCTGAGGCCTGTGTATCTCCCAACCTCAGGAAGCTGACCGCAGGAGCCCGGCTGATGTCCCCGAAGCACAGAGTGGGACAGGGGAGAGGCCCAGGACACTTAGGCCACCCACCCGGTGACTCTCCCCCTCATCCCCACCCTGGACAGCTAGCAAGGGCCGCTAGAGCAGATGTCTCAGTTTCCCTGCCAAAGCTTTGGTGTCTTTCTCTTGACGTACAGGGATTAGACACCCGTGCGATTTGGTAGACGTGAGCGACAGTTACTAAGTGGGACCTCCCATCGCCTAGCAGGTTAACATAAGGAGTGGGAGAACTCAGGAAGTCGGGTCTAACCACATCTGTGTTTTGTTGTTGCTTTGAGACAGTGTCCGATGAATCCCAGCTTGGCCTCAAACTCTGTATACTGTGGGTGATCCGCCTGCTTTCACCGCTAACTCTGGGATGGCAGGTGTGCACCGACAAGCCCATTTACACAGCACCAGGGATGGGACTAAGGACTTGGTGCACGCTAGGCAAGGACTCTGCCAACACAACTCCAGCCCCAAATGCCTGTTTTTGAGACAGGATCTCATGTATAAGAGGCTGACTTTGATCTCCTGATCCTCCAGGCTCTGGCCCCAAATACTAGGATGACAGACATTATTTTTTCTTTTAAAGATAGGCCTGTGTGGCCTAGAGTCATATCAAACTCATAATGTTCCTGCCACAGTCTCCCATGCTGGAGTTACAGACCCCGTCACTGTGCCCAGCCCAGCTGTGATGTACCCCCTTGAAGAGTGGAGGGCTTGGATTTGTGGTGTTGACTTCTGGTTCCTGAATTCACTCAGGCTCAGCTGTGAGCTTGCCGGTGACCGTTATTAGACCTTACTGTGGACTTATTTGAAGGAGAAACTAACACCTTAGAGGCAACAAGGAGGATGTTTGCTGTAAGGCATTGTACGGTACAGCTGTGATCCCATCTCTTGGGAAGCTGAGGCAGGGTGGACCTAGCCTGGGCTATACTGGATCCCTGCTTCAAAAGAAGGGCACTAGGATTTCTGTGAGTTCCAGGCTGGCCATGGATACATAGTAATAGCATTTTAAAAGGCAGGAAGAGGAGGAGGCCTGGAAATGTGGTCCAGTGTTAAAACATTCACTGAATGTGTTCAGGGCCCCACATTTCATTCCCATCATGACAGCACAGAAGTCTGGTCTAGCTGCTCAAAAGGCTCTCCTGAGGTCAGAGTTCAGAGGTAGCTTAGGCAACACAGAGAGACCCTATGCCAGTTAAAACAAAAGCCTGCTGCTGGCACCTCCAGCCACTTAGTAGGAAGTTTATCCAAAGCCTTGAGTATTCAGATGGAGAAGCCCTGGTGTGTGCCACTCAGTCCGAAAGTCTAGAGTCTGCAGTAGTCTGTCTTTGGTCCAAGCTGTCGTGACCTTGGGAAGCAGTAGCCCTGAGCAAGGCTAAAGTCAGTGAGGAGGGCTCTCAGCAGAGGAAGGAGAAAGCTGCTGTCAGCCCAGGCCCTAGTGTCAGAGGCAGGATAATCCCCATGTCATGGTGGGTGTCCCTCTCCCAGTCTCACCTTTCTGTCATGGTGAGACCCCCCCCCCTCCCACTTTCTTCCTCCAAGATAGGACCTTGCTGTGTAGCTCTAGCTGATTGGAACTTGGTATGTAGACCAGGCTGGCTTGAACTCACAGAGCTCCACCTTTCTCTGCTTCCTGAGTGATGGGATTCAAGGTGTGCATCACCAAGCCTGGTCCCAGATGTCAGAAATTTATCCTGTACTCCTTGAACTTGGAGTCCCATTTCAGAGTGTCCCAGGGCTGGGGTTTCGTGAGCTCACAGATATAACCCCTTCTAGCCTCATGAGACTATCCTGTCATCTCTATATATCCTACCCGTGGTTGGTTTTGTTTGTTTTTGTGTTTTTAAATGCTGTTTGGGATTTTCTAGAGGCTGTTCCCATGTAAGCCAGGCTGTTCTAAGCCAGGCTGTTCTAGGACATGCAGCACTCTTGCCTCTGCCTTCAAAGTACTAGGATGACAGTTGTATATCTTCAGATAGGACTCACACCTGCCCTTACCTTATCCATCCTGCTACATCTGGGCACGTCTTTTTTTTTTTTTT
>NC_034598.1:44784360-44795610 GCF_900095145.1 Mus pahari
CATGTGGTTGCTGGGATTTGACCTCCGGACCTTCAGAAGAGCAGTCAGGTGCTCTTACCCACTGAGCCATCTCACCATCTGGGCACATCTTAGTGACCTCGCTGTAGCTTTTTTTTGCCTCTGGAAAGGCTCATGCATACAAAGACATTCTGTTCTGAGATGCTGGGGCAGCAGGCTCATATCGGATGAAGATTCTGATACATGGGGATATAAGCAGTGAGGGCATGCCTCCAGCCTGGCTCAGAGCTGCCTGCCATGTCTCTCTTCCTTCTAAAAAGTCCCCTTGGTTGGGTCCTGCTGTGTACAAATGTAGAACAGGTTGTTCAGAAGCAGCTGACTGGGGTCCTGGGGTGGAGAAGTGAGATATGGGAGACAGAGGGAAAGGTGATTTACAAGGGAAGGTGACTTGGTAAGAGGGAGAGGGTGCTGGAGGCCTCCAGGGAAGGGTTGGGAGCAGAACCTGGACCCCCTCCTGGGACTAAACTGTTAGGCTCAGGGTTCTGTGTTTCTCTCTCTAGCTCCCGGCCTGCTCTCTGTACGGATCCTGGGTCTGCGGTGAGTGTGAGGCCTGTCTGTCACAAGGCTAGATCTAGCTGGCTGTCAGCGAAGAGCATGGAGCTGGGAGGGTCCCCCAGCAGTGGCTAGTGAAGAGACTGTTTGGTTTAGTGGGACGTCCAGGTGTCCTCACATGGTATGCAGGGATTGTCTGGGAAGGCAGTGACCAAGGCAGGAGAGTAAGGTCCACGGGCTTGAGGCCCTCATAGGAAATGCACTGCCTGCCCCAACAAGGTTTTGTGTGAGTCTGCCAGCTGAGTCTCCACAGGCTGGCTGCCTTGTGACGGGGCTGTGAAGGTCACCAGCCCAGGGGAGTGACCAGCTGTCTCCTGGGCTTAAAGCACAGCACCTCAATACCATCCTTGCTAGGACATTTGTCAACCTTTTGACCAGTTGGTAGTTTTTAGAAGCAAAGAGGCTCTACTTATGTTTGAGTTGTCTCCAATGAAAGGGCACCTATGAAAGGGCAGGGCAGCTGTAGATGAGCAGGAGGCCGTGGGTGGGCAGGGAGGCCACCTGTGCTGTGTCATGAGAAGGAGCTGCTGACTGGGTCCTGGCGGCCTCTCAGCATCGCCCATTTGTATCTCCAGCACAGGCACAGTGGTCCAGCTGCGCAGAGTCCATCAGAGTGTGGCCACTGAGGGCTCAAGCCCGAGCCCAAGCCCGAGCAGGTAATCATGCTCTGAGAAGGGTCTGCATGCTGTCTTCTAGGGCTTTGAATCTTTTATTATTATTATTATTATTATTATTATTATTATTATTATTATTATTATTAATTTATCTATTTATTATATGTAAGTACACTGTAGCCCTCTTCAGACACACCAGAAGAGGGCATCAGTTCTCATTACAGATGGCTGTGAGCCACCATGTGGTTGCTGGGATTTGAACCCAGGACCTTTGGAAGAGCAGTCAGTGCTCTTAACTGCTGAGCCATCTCTCCAGCCCATAGGGCTTTGATTCTTGATTATTGCCTGCACTCCACCCCAGCATGTGGCCCTGGCCTCAGGTCTTATCTCCCTTGTGTGGCCGTTCCTCCTTTCTCTGTCGATCAGGCCTAGTGTAGGCCTTGTGGGCCTCAGGGATGATGTGGTTCTGTCCTGGGACCCTGTCTGTCCCTCCCCATGGGTCCCAGGTCAGGGACCCTGGGGACGCCTGGCTAACTGTCCCCTTTGCTCACCTGCTCTGCCCTTAGCACACAGTCTGCCGTGTCCAAGGCCGGAGCTGGAGCCGTGGTCCCCAAGCTCTCCCATCTTCCCCAAAGCCGGGCCGAGTACGTGGTGACAAAGCTGGATGACCTCATCAACTGGGCACGCCGGGTAAGTCCTCCTGTCAAACCCCACACTCCTCAGGGCCCCTCCCACTCAGGGTAGCCTGGATGCTTCAGCAGTCCACGTATTTGTTTAATGTAGTTTGTGTGTGTGTGTGTGTGTGTACACGCACATATATACACATGGTTATGCACCATCAAGTGGATGTGGAGGTCGGGGGGTAACCTGCAGGATTTGAGGATTCGGCTCCCTCTTTACACTACATGGATTCCAGGATCTGACTCAGGTCATCAGGCTTGGTGGCAAGTACCTTTACTCATTGAGCCAGCTCAACCACTGATGAAAAGGCCTTTTATTTATTTATTGTTTTGCATTGAATTTGTTTTTGAGCCAGGGTCTCTCTACCTAGCCCTGACTGCCTTGGAACTGCTTGTGTAAATCAGCAGCCACTCTGTGTCTTTAAGCTCCTCTCATGGCAGAGGCTGGTGAGCCGCAGGCCCTCTGTAAAGCACAGGAATGGCGCCCTCTCCGTTCCTGTCCTCAGTTGTCCCTCTCAACGCGTGCTCATGTCTAGGACACAGTTGCTGGGCAGCTGTGCCTGGTTCCTGTGCCTGGATGTGACAACCCCTGTCTGACAGGCATGCCCCTGGACCTGCCTTATTCCCCTGGGCAGTGCCTTGGGCTCTGGTGGGTACCCTACTGGAGCCTGAAGCTGCCAGGACAAGGTGCCCACTGGGGGGACCAGACACAGGTACAGGGCCGGTTGCATCCATGAGGAGCATAGGCACCCAAGGACAGAGGACATTGAGGGCGACCGGTCAGTTCCAGGAGAGCCAGTCCAAGGACGTCAAGAAGGGTTATTCATGATGGCCAGAGCAGCAGCTCGGCTTGGGTGCTACCTGGAGTCCTAGGCCTAGGGCAGCCTCTGGCATCAGGTGCCTGCCAAACACTCAGTGTCACTGTGCCTACGAGGTAGAGGGACAGTGCCCGCACAGGCCTGACTGTCTGTGTTCCGCCAGAGCTCCCTGTGGCCTATGACCTTTGGCTTGGCATGCTGTGCCGTGGAGATGATGCACATGGCTGCGCCGCGCTATGACATGGACCGCTTTGGTGTGGTGTTTCGTGCCAGTCCACGCCAGGCTGATGTGATGATTGTAGCTGGCACGCTTACCAACAAGATGGCCCCCGCGCTCCGCAAGGTACATCTGGGCCCCTTGGCCCCTTGTACTTCCTTGCCACCTGCAGGCATCTATCTGACCTGTGTGTCTTGTAGGTGTACGACCAGATGCCTGAGCCCCGCTATGTGGTGTCCATGGGGAGGTGAGTGTGTGCTCAGACGGATGCCTAGTGTAGCAGGGCCCACCCCCAACTTACACCTTCCCCCGGGCTCTGCTCTGTAGACAGGAAGAGCTCCAGGCAGCCCAAGGCTCCTCCTTCATGCTCTCCTCTCCCTCTCCTCAGTCTTTCTCTTCAGCAGGGTAACTTGCTCACCCTATAGTAACTACATGCATGGAGCCTGAGTCCCTGGGCCCCTGGGCCCTCCAGGCAAGGGTGCACATCTAACAGCTTGGATCTTTGCTTGCAGTGGAGGCTGCAGGGGAGTCCCCACCCACATAGCCCACAACTGCCCTTGACACTAGCTCCAGACAGTCCAGTCTTTAGAAAACAAAACAAAACTGGGTGTGGTGGCCAGCCCTCTGAGGCCAAGGCAGGCAGATCTCTTGAGTTCAAGGTCAGCTTGAACTACACCTGGTCTCAAAAACCTAAGAAGGGAAAGAGGGCAGTGGCTGTGTTATCAGAGGCTCACCCAGCATGCTGGAAGCCCTGGGTTCCATCCCCAGCATGGTAACATGTACCATGGGGCACGCCTGTCACCTTCAGGTCTTTTGGGAGGCCACCTTAGATTCCACAGTCCCACCACGGGTATGTCATTAGAAACGCTGTGGTTGAGTGCACTTTTCCATGAGTTGATCAGTGGCTCCTTGCATATAGCACATCCCATGAAGGTTCTGGTAGTCCCCTTTACCTCAGCCCGTGGCGGCAGGGTGTGGGCTGTGGCATGGGCTGTGTGGCCATGTGTCTGACCCGCCTCACAACCCTTTCCCCAGCTGTGCCAATGGCGGTGGCTACTACCACTACTCCTACTCGGTTGTTCGTGGCTGTGACCGCATTGTGCCAGTGGACATCTATGTGCCAGGTGAGGACAGTCACCCTGCCCCACCACTCCAGACATTGCCTTTAATCCGCTGAGCCAGCCTGGGGAGGGGACCTTGATGTCTCCTGTGTCCACACCTTGTCTTTCATCCCCCTTCCCAGGAGTGCTGCGTGTGCAAGCTTTCCTCTGCAGCCCTGGATGGGCCTCGGCTTAGCTGAGCTGCAGGGTCTTTTAGCAGTTCCCTGTCTGTCTTCCCTATGTAGTCACTGGCCACTGCCCCTGTAGGGTTCTGTCAGCCGACTGCTAGGAAGCAGGGCCAGATGAACAGGGAGGGCGGGGTTTCTGGCTACAGCCTGAGGCTTCTAGCCTTCTGAGACCTGGAATCTCAAGCTGCCTCTCTGCCCTTGGCCCAAGCCCATCTCCCTGACCAAATGGCTCAGTTTTTGTGACTATTCCTGAGGACCAGGCTGGTCACCAGAGTCACAACCTGGCCATTTTCCCTGTGGAGCCATGGACAGCTCAGGGTGTTAGGGGGCCTGGCACAGCAAGGACCCTTGTCCCTTTGAAGCCAACCCCAGGGTACACTGAGAGTCCTTTATGTGGGCTGGTAGAGGCAGATGGTGGGGTCTCAACCGTGTGTGTCCCCAGGCTGCCCGCCCACGGCCGAAGCGCTCCTCTACGGCATCTTGCAGCTGCAACGGAAGATCAAGCGTGAACAGAAGCTGAAGATCTGGTACCGCAGGTAGAGCTGCCAGGCTGAGCACGATAATCCCAGAATCCCTTGTGAATAAACCCATCCTGATCCAGTTGTGTGTTCTGTGTGGACTGTGGCCTGGCTGGCAGGTGCCAGGTTTGGCACCCTCTGTGATTACTCCTGGCTCTGAGGGCCTACCTGTGGGCAGTGTAGGCTGGTGGCCCATCTCAGTGACTTGACATCTGAGCCTCGTGGCCTCTGCCCACTGTGCAGCTCAGGCCAATCACTGCCTACTTCTGAGCAAGGGAAGGCAGCAGGTCTCCTCTCAAGCAGAAGACACATCTCTCCTCTGCTGCCCTTTATCAACTCTGGGAGGAGGAGCAGGAGGAGCAGGGGCTGGGGAGGAGGAGGGGGGAGGAGGATCCCCAGCATGCTCATACCTTGCAGAGTATGTCAGGACTCGGCCTTCGTGTCCTGAAGGTTTCCATTCTGTGGCTCTCACACTGACAGGAATGGGTCGAGGAACCAGCATACCCAGGACGTGGGAGGGGCGGGTGAGCCTGCCCAGGCAGGAGGAGCTTTTTGTCTGGAGATAGGGTTTCTCTGTGTAGCCCTGGCTGTCCTGGAACCCCAGAGATCAGCCTATCTGCCTCCCAAAGGCTGGAATCACAGGGGTTACACCATATCCCACTCCAAGGGCAGCTTTTTTTTTTTTGTTTTGTTTCTTGAGACAGTTTCTCTGTGTAGCCCTGGCTGTCCTGGAACTCACTTTGTAGACCAGGCTGTCCTTGAACTCAGAAATCCGCCTGCCTCTGCCTCCCGAGTGCTGGGATTAAAGGCGTGCGCCACCACGCCCGGCTTCCAAGGGCAGCTTTTAAGATGAAATCCTGTTAAGGTGGCTCTCCAGGCCAAAGGAACGGTCAGCTCCCTGCCTTGAATGCCAACCCTGGCCTTCATGCTGGGGAAGAGTTCTGGGTGTGAGCAGAGGTGTCCAGGAGCTGAGATAGGGCACAAACCAACAGGCCCTCCAAAGGTGAGGCAGGGGTGGGTGCAGTGTGGACCCAGGTAGCAGATAAGGTACCAGGGGTTTGCACAGTAGGGCTGCACTGTGAGGGCCACATTGCCTGTTGTGTGCTGGGCTAGGCTGAGGCCCATGGAGGCTCTCCCCTACTGTGGCCTTGGTGAGACCCCACAGTCTCTTCCTGGGCCCCCTGTTGACAACAAACAATGGTTGATTGGTCATGTCTGGGTGGGGCAGGGGCACAGAGCACCACATCTTCTGAGGCAGAGGCAGTTCTGAGCCAGATGTGGTCCCTCACCTTTGGCTCACTCCCAACCAACACACTCATCTTCTTGTTAGCATTTATTTTACTCCTGAGCTCTGGGAGGATGGCAGTGCCAGGCAGAGGTTAGGATGTCACACTGCAGGGACAGTGGAGAGGCTGGAGCCTACACTCCAGCCACAAAGGTACTGAGTAGGATGCAGGCTCCTTGTAGACCGGGCCAGCTGCTCAGTGCTTGGTGACCAGGGGTGTGATCATCTGAGGGAAGGCATAGTAGCGGCAGTCGGCTGGGGGCACCAAGGTCATCACCTCTGTGCAGATGTTTTCTTTCAGGAAGCCAGCTTCCTGCAGTGCGGGCACCTGTGTCTCCTATAGGGAGGGGTCACAGGTCACCCCAGATGATGTGGGACAGGACCCGGGTGTGAGTGAATTCTGATGCAGACAACAATTCCCTGATAATCTTCACTGTCTCAGGCCAGCATCCTTGCACAGGCCCGCTGTAGGCCTCTCAAGAAAAGAGTCTTATGTGATGCAGAGCACTGAGGAGCTACCGGAGGTGGGGACTAGTGGGGCCTTCCTGACTTCAGAATGAAAAAGCACAACCCTGGCTGGGCCTCTCCAGAGCTCTGGCCCCCGAGGGCAGCGAGCAGGGGGCCTCCCCCATGCCATGGGTCTCAGCACCCACACTCCTCAGGCCACTGCCAGGCTGCGGGGTAAGGTCTTCTTCACCTGCTATCAGGTAGCATACCTCAAACATGGTGGTAATGTCTGTGTACTTGGACTTCATGAGTTCCCCCCAGGACGTGAGGTTGCAGTAGGTGAGAATGCCCCCGGGCTTCAGCAAGCGGAAGGCATGATTCTGCAGAGAGGCCAGAGGACAGGAAGGGGTAGGACCATGGGAAGAGAGCTGCTGGTCTATAAATGCCACATGCCCTGCCCACCTGACCTTCCAAGGCCCCGTCCCTGCCCTGCGGTCCTACCTTAATGAAGTTGAACTGGTGAGTGTGCCAGGCCTCTTCAGACAGTGGGTACGTGTCATATAGAATCCCTGCAGTTTGAACACGTGCCTGCCAGTCAGGGCTGGCACAGCCTGGCTCAGCCTCACCCGAGCCATCCCATGGCCTTGGAGGCTAGCCCAGCCCACGCAGCTGCCCTTAGCACCTCTGCTAGCCCCTATTCACGGAGTCCTTTCCCACGGCTGTGTCCCCAGTGCACATTGGAGGTGCATTTGTTGGGATGGGGGACAACTTCTAGGCATCCATTCCCTCCTTACACCACCCACATCCTGGGGATCACACTTTGGTCATCCTTTTTGATGGCAACCTCCACCAGGCTGAAGAGAGTTTGGTAGTGCAAGAGCAGGCACAGGCTGCCAAGCAGTACCCGGACACCAGCAGGTTCCCCAGAGCTCAACCCCTTTGCCAGGCCCCCAGAGTGCCCTCACCATCAAAGTGACCGTCAGGCAGGGTAGGTGCCACCTCCTCCCACAGGCCTTTCAAGGGAACAACCTTGGAGAGGAGAGGGACAAGAGAGGTTGGGGGTCACATGGGACCCCATGGCTACTCCCAGTCTGCACCCCAGTAGCAGAAGTTACCTTATGTGGCTGCTGCAGGGCCCAGTCTTGTAGACGCTGGAAGACCCCATCATTGCACTCAATAATCCAGTGTTCCTCTATGGGGGCCTGTTGCACCCTGGAGGCTGCAATGGCCATACCGAAGCCCACTTCCAGGATCCGGCCCCCTAGGAGGACAAAACATGACAGCTGGCTTGGGTGGGGGAGGGGGACTTAGATGTGAGGCCTGGCTCACACTTGCCTCAAGGACAGCCAGCCAGCCAGCAGGACCATGTGGGTGGACAGAACAAAGTAACAGCAGAGTGTGGGCCCTGGCCTGCTGCCAAGCAGAGCGGCTAGCCTGGGAGCCCAGGGATCCCTGGACTCTGAGCCCCTGCTCACGCTATTTGTGCTCTAATTTGTGAGAAAGGGCCAAGCCTGGCTTGGAGGCTCGACACCTGCAGCCCTCATTCTGCACCTAATACCAAGTCCTTATTTGCCCTGGGTGAACTTTGAAGTCCACTCACTGCCCATCTGCCCTGTTTGAAGTTGGGGTGCTCCAGACACCACCCCTTGCCCAGAAGTTCAGGGCCACGGCACTGGGACAGCTGCCTCTCTGCTCAGTTTTCCCAAGTTATTCTTAGCAACAGCCCGGAGAGACTCGGAGGTTCCCGACCAGCACAAGTCTCACGCCCCTCCGCTCTTTTTCTAAGTTCCACTCAAGAAGGTGGTCCGAAGACCCAGCCCCAGAAAGTAGAAGTCTTTTCCCTGGGAGAGGAAGTTCCACTTCAGAGCCGGGGCCTCTTGCCTGCGTCCACATTTTGCCAAAACCCTTCCCTTCCCGGCATAGGTAGCCCCAAGGCAGCTCAGTGCCTCAGGCAAGGAAACTGAGGCATGCAACATGCATGGGAGCTCCTGCACTTTTAAGCTCAGCCTCAGTTTCCTCTGGCAGAGTACCTCTGGAGGCAGCAGCCGCCGCCAGCGCATGCATATAGGGGGTCTCCCAACGCTCCATCACTGGCTTGCCCAGAATTTGCAGGTGCGTGTCAGACGCATCATAGGCCGCTGGGGCCGCGCGCCACGCGGGGCCGCAGTCCTCGCCGGGCGCGAAGAGCGGGCTAGCTGCAGAAGAGCTCATGGTGAGGCCGTGCACACCAGGCCGGGAGCGCAGGGCTGCTGAGCCGCGGGGCCGGAGGAGGCGGAGTGGGGCGGTGCCTCTGCACAGAGATTAGCCTTGCACTCGGGTGGGTGGGAGCCTGAGCCGGGGGCGGGGCCGTATGGGCGGGGCCTACTCGCTGGGGCGGGGCCTTTCTGGGCTAGGGTGGGTCCAGTCATTAGAAGAGGGTTGGGCCTTGCTCTGGGAGGGCGTCCAGCCTAATACTGGGCTGGGCCTGGGTGGATGGAGCCTGAGGGGCTGGGTGGAGCGTGCTAAGGGTCCCGGCTACTTGCTGGAGCCCGGAGTAAAGTTGTGAGAGGGGCGGATCTATGGAATGGGATAGGTCCTGCCCTGGTGGGCTGGGGAGGAGTCCAACCTTTTGCTATGGATGGGGCCAGAGCTGTGGGTTGGGACAGAATCCAGACTTCTATGAGGGATGCAGGCAGGAGCCATACAGGATGGAGCCTGTATGGTAGGACAGAGTCCATCCTTCTGCTAGGGGCGGGACCGGAGCAATGGGGTGGGGTCACCATTCTGCTAAGTATGAGAGACGAAACTAAGGAACGGGGCCAGCCGGCTGAGACTGTGGTGTCCAGCCTTCTGCTACGGATGAGGACAGAGCCATGGGGTAGGTGTTTATGGGATAGGATGAAATTCAAGTGTTCTGCTACTGGCGAAGCCTAATCTTCTTCCACGGGTGGGGCCTAGCCTGGTAGAGGCAAAACAGGATCCAGGGCCTAGCTTTCCGCTAGGGCTGAGGCTGGCGCCAAGGAGGTGGGGCCTGAGGGTAGGGTAGTCGTGGAGTCGAGCTGAGTCCAGCCTTTTACTATGAATGGGGCAGAGTCTGCGGGCCTGGGCGGGGCCTAGTTGTCTAGACAGGAAGTTGGAGCCATGAGGGGCGAAGTGCGTGCAGAGTAAGGAGGGACGTTTAGAGACTACCAGTGGTCCCAGTGCCATGGAGGGTACCATATGCTGGCACGTGCACTGTTGTGGCTTCTGGAGGGGCGGGGCAAGCTCCCTGACACCACTTTTGGAATGAGGCTTGACTTTCTGCGTTTGCCTGGCTGGCTCGCAAGGGTACTCGATTTACTGTCTGAAAAGGCTGTGAAACTTCTTGATCCCACCGTGTCCTCCACGATGCTTCTCCAAGTTGATTTTTTATTTCTATTTATCTGTTTATTTAGAGACAGGAGCTCCTGACTGGCCTGGAGCTTGCTATTTAGACCAAGTTGGCCGCGAAATCACAGAGTTCTGCCTGATTCTACCTCTGAACTTCTGGGATTAAAGGCATATGCCACACCATGCCTGGCTGGATGTCTCAAGTTTAGACACTCATTGGCCTGGTGAGGTCCAAGAAACCGGTCCTCTCTCAGCTGCTCTAATCCACACCTGTCATTCACCGGCTCTAGCTTACTCCTGGGTCACTTGGGCATGTTTGGTGTAGCGATCTGATGTTTCTTCTGAGAACAGCTGGAAGAACAGTGAAACTTTTAACCTTTAGAAGATGTTACAGCAGTAACTGTTGATACCCTCATTTTACAGGTGGGGAAAACTGTTTTTTTAAAAAAAAAAACGGGAAAGGAGGCCGGGTGTGGTGGCACACGCCTTTAAGCCCAGCACTCGGGAGGCAGAGGCAGGCAGATTTCAGGGTTCAAGGCCAGCCTGGTCTACAAAGTGAGTTCCAGGACAGCCAGAGCTACACAGAGAAACCCTGTCTCGAACCCCCTCCCAAACAAAACAAAAACAAAACAAACAAGCAAACAAACAAAAAACAGGAGTGGAGACCAGGGCTCCAGTTTAGAACCGCAATAGTTAACACTTTTGTTTTTGGAGTTTTGGTTTGTTTTTTAATTTTTTTTTTAATGTCCTTGGGTGTCTCATGCCTGTGCACCACCTGTGTGCTGTGCAGAAGGCACCCGATCCCCTGAGGCACAGTTTTACTGGCATTGTGATCTCCCACGTGGGTGCTGAGAATCAAACTTTGGTCCTTTGGAAGAAACAGGTTTTCATGTAGCCCAAGATAGCCTCAAACTTCTCACAGCTAAGGGTGACCTCAAGTTCCAGATCCTGCTGCCTCCACCTCTCAGTGCCAGGATCAGCGATGTGTACTGCCATGCCTGGTTTCTGCAGCTCAGGAAGGGTCTTGGGCTTTGTGCCTGCCAGGAGAGCACCTCCCCCACTGAACTCTAGGTCCACTCCAGCCTCCACGGCGCCACTCCTCTGAGTGGCCTTCTGATGATCTCATGTGGTCTAATGAAAGCAGAAAATGGGTAGCTTTGTAATTTCAGCGCTCCAGAGTCAGGGGCAGCGAGATCTCTCTGGGTTCCAGGACATAGGAAGACTGTCTCCAAACAAAAGCTTCGGACTGTTTTTTATAATCCGAGCTGCTATACCCAGCACAGAAATGAATTGTTATTTGTTATACTCTGCTGCTGTTATATTATGTTCTACTGACATAGAGACTAGGTTCCAGGTCACTCTCAAATTCAAAGGATTTATTTTCTCCTTCTCCTCCTTCTCCTTCTCCTCCTCCTCCTCCTCCTCCTCTTTCCTCCTTCCTCCTCCTCCTCCTTCCTCCTTCCTC
>NC_034598.1:44796330-44801754 GCF_900095145.1 Mus pahari
TAGACCAGGCTGACCTCAAACTCAGAAATCCGCCTGCCTCTGCCTCCCAAGTGCTGGGATTAAAGGCGTGTGCCACCATGCCCGGCTTTTTTTTTTTTTTTTTTGAGACAAGGTTTCTGTGTGTAGCCCTGGCTGTCCTGGAACTCACTCTGTAGACCAGGCTGGCCTTGAACTCAGAAATTTACCTGCTCCCAAGTGCTGGGATTAAAGGCGTGCGCCACGACGCCCGGCTTTATATACCTTTTTGAGACAGGGAACTCGTTATGAGAGGAAAGGCAGATTATCCAAGTGAGAAGTCAGCTGCAGACAATAGATAGTATAGTAAGAGTGTGGCTGTCCATGTTAGTGGTACTAGGTACGGTGTTTTTTGTTTTTTCTTAATAACCACTGAACTTGGTTAATTTTTACTTTGAACCCAATCGAGCCTTAACTGAATGACCTTGGACAGGTGAGTCAGCCTCTGGGACCCTCTGTATCATCTTCTGGGAAAAAGGAAGAGCGGGAGGTGACACAGTTCAGAGCATGAGCATGCAGCTTGCTTTACGCACCGGCCTCTGAGGGGCGTCCTAGACTCCCCCCCCCCCCGCAAGCCCCCACGCAAGACCAAGATTCGCGAGTGGAGAAAGGAGAACCCGTGTCTGCGCCTGCGCGCGCCATGAACGCTCGGCGCCGCACGCACGCGCACGCACGCACGTGGCTGTCTCCCTCCGCGCGCCTTCTGAAAGCCAGATAATGCAGAGGACTGCATTTCCCAGAAGGCTTTGAATCGACAGGGCGGAAACGCACGACGCGGTCGTCCTTGCTGCGCAGGCGCAGATCCCTGCGTCCCTTTCGCAAGCGGGCACGCACGCGCGGCGCGCCCCTGGCCCCGCCCCCGGAGGCCCCGTGCGGGAGCGCGCTCGGGCGTGCGCAGGGCGGAGGCGCGGAGGCGCGGGGACGCGCAGCGACCGTTGGCGCGGAGGGAGGAGGCTCAGCGCCGCCGCCGTTGCGCAGATCCGGGCCGCGGCTGCGGGGAGGGACGAGCGGTGACCTTCCGGAGGAGCGGGGCGCAGCGGGCCGGGACGGGGCGCCATGAACAGCGCGGGCGCCGACGAAATCGGGTGAGGCTGTGGAGCTGGGCCAGGCCCAGAGCGAGGGAGGCCGGGGTGCCGGACCGACCGGGCCGGGACTTTAGAGGAGAGCCGGGGTGCTGGGGGTCGCCCCAAAGGCAGCCCATGGGTAACTGAAGGGACCCAAGATGATAACTCACGAGCCAGAGAAACCCTAAATGAAGGTTCCCGGGTCAGGGGCATCCCATAGGATAACTCGCCGGACTGAGAGACCCCGAAATGATATATCAGGGTGTTGAAGACCCCTAAGTGAATCCTTGAAGTCACGAAGGTAATGTAGGATAATTAGGGGTGCTGAGAGACCTCTCATAGATTCTAAGTACCAGGGAGATTCCAAAAAATGGACCAGGGTCCTTGGGAACCCTAAGTATTAGAATGGTGAAACTGAGGGATCTCCAAAGAATAGATTATAGAGCAGAGAGACCCCATAGAGTTACTCTGGGGAGTTGAATTCTAAAAGCTAGACCACGGGTAATGGAAACCCTGTAAAATAGATTAAGGATGCTGAGACACCCTAAAGAACACGTAGGTCAAATAAATTAGGTTACGGGTGCCGAGGAACCCCAAAGTATAGATTACAACTCAGAGAGACCGCATGGGATAACGCGGGGATCTGAGGGGTACCCCGAAAGGTTAGGGTGCTGGGGTTATCTAGTAAAACCACGGGGATGAGGAGGATCACAAAGAACAGACAGGATGTTGGGGCTTCCTAAGTGAAGTTTGGGGTCAAGGAGTCTTCAGATGATAATTTTGGAGGTTGTGGGATTCTCCAGATTTCAGGAATTAGGGTGACCATCAAATCAGGGACTGAGAGACACTAAAGGATAGTTCATATGTTAGAGGGACCCTAAGTAGAGCCTGGGGTGTCAGGGAGACCCCTCCGATAAAATTCAGGGAGTTTGGGAGCACTGAGTCCTACACAGGAGTTAGAAGAGGACCCCAAAAGAGAGCTGGGGGCTTGTGTGGATGAGGTGGTTGGGGAGGCTCCAAGGGACCCTCCCAAAGGATATTTTAAGGTATAGGGGACCCCTGAAGTTGAGCTGTGAGGTCGGGGAGATACTAAAGAATAGTTCCGAGGGCTGAGGGAATTCCAAGAGAGATCCTTGGTTCTACAGGAGACCATAAGCCATAATTGTGGTTAAGGAAATAGGGTAGGGAGATCATACAGAAGGCTAGGGGACCTCCAACAGGAGTTATAGAATCGAGAAGAGCCCAGTGGATAGTTGGGGGAACTCCAAAGGATAGTTAAGGAGCTAGAGAGGCCTGAAGGCTAATTCAGGGGGCTGGGAGAATACCAGGTGAAGGCGCAGGACCCAGGAATACTCTAAAAGATAATTGGCCAAACTGGGGGCCTCACAAATGGCGACCCTGAGCCGTAAGGCCTAGAAGGTAAGGAGTCCAAGAGAGCTCTTGTTTGACTTTTTTTTTTTTTTTTAAATTATTTTCATTGTTACTTGTTCATAAAATGAATGAGAGGCTGGGGTCATAGAGGAATCAAGAGACAGCTCCGCCGGGCCTGGTGGCGCACGCCTTTAATCCCAGCACTCGGGAGGCAGAGGCAGGTGGATTTCTGAGTTCGAGGCCAGCCTGGTCTACAAAGTGAGTTCCAGGACAGTCAGGGCTACACAGAGAAACCCTGTCTTGAAAAAAAGAAAAAAAAAAAAAAGAGACAGCTCCATGAGCTTGGGGGACACCAGTGGTAACCAAAGACTAAAGTATGGAAAGACCCCAAAAGGAAGCCTGGAGACCTAAGTGATTCCAGGGGGAACCCTAAGGCCAGAGAGACTCCCCAACAGGGTGCTTCAGTGGGTTAGGAAGACCGTAGGGGGTCTGGGAAACCAGAAAGAGGAACCCAGAAGCCAGTTAGAGCCCCCATCCCTGAAACTGCTTAATAAGCCAGGGCGCCCGGAAGAGAACAAGAAGTCAAGGTGCTTGGGAGCTGTGAGGGGGAGTTTGAGACCCGGGAGGGCTTAAATAGCAGCCTGCTGGTCTAGAGACTCTCATATACGGGTGGCACCAGGGGGAACTTTTTACAGCTATGGAACCTGATCCTGGAGCCTGCGAGTCTGGAAGATCACAAAGGAGATCAGGACTGGGGGACCCCAAGTGGGGACTTTGTGGGGTCTCTGTGATATCAACCAGGGCTTGAGGGGTCTAAATAAACTTGGAATTCTAAAAGGACCTAGTCTGGGGTTTAGTGGGACACTTTGGGTCTCCCCAGTAGGCCTTGAATCCCACTCATCTGCTGCTTTGTCGGTTTTATAGCCCGGGCAGCTCGGAGTGGCACCCTGAGTGCCCCCTTGCAGGTGCAGGAGCTTGACATGGCCAGGCATGTTGGGGGTTCATTTTCCTGCCTACAGCTTGTCCCACTTGGACTGGGAGACAATGAGGTTCTCACATTGTATTCTGGGGCGCCCTTACTCTTCTCAGCCCTAGTCCCCGCATCACGGTTCCTTAGCGGGTGGCTCTGCCTCCACAGGTAGGAAGAGTCTGCCTGCCGTCTGGCAGACTTCCTGAGGTGGTGGGTGAGCTACCTAATGCACTCAGTGTTGATTGTGCCTGGCACTGAGTTCTTGGGCCTGGTAGGCAGTGTCTTTGCTCATGAGGTGGGTAAGAGGTGTGCTTGTTGTGGGTCTGTCCCAGGATCAGAGCACCTTGCTGAATGGACTGGCCTGGCAGCTACGCAGTTGGGGTCTCCTGCATGCTCTTAGGGTCTGGAAGACCACTGTGGGCCTGGGAGAGAGGTCAGAGGTTGCTGGCTCCCCGTGACAGCCTGCACCTCTTGGACATATAATGAAGTGCCATACCCTACTGTGCCCTGCAGCCTCACATAAACCCACTGGGCACTAGGAGCCTGTGCCTAGACTGGACAAGACTGGAGTCTGCTCTGCAGTCCCTAGGAAGTCACCCAGAGGGTGGGTTTTATGATTTATTTTGGTTGAGGCAGGTGTACTGGCTGGTTTTGTGTGTCAACTTGACACAGGCTGGAGTTATCACAGAGAAAGGAGCTTCAGTTAGGGAAAAATGCCTCCACGAGATCCACCTGTGGGGCATTTTCTCAATTAGTGATCAAGGTGGGTGGGCCCCTTGTGGGTGGTACCATTTCTGGGCTGGTAGTCTTGGTTCTTTTTTTTTTTTTTTTAAAGATTTATTTATTTATTATATGTAAGTACACTGTAGCTGTCTTCAGACACTCCAGAAGAGGGAGTCAGATCTTGTTACGGATGGTTATGAGCCTCCATGTGGTTGCTGGGATTTGAACTCCAGACCTTTGGAAGAGCAGTTGGGTGCTCTTACCCACTGAGCCATCTCACCAGCACAGTCTTGGTTCTTTAAGAGAGGAGGCTGAGCAAGCCAGGGGAAGCAAGCCAGTAAGAAACATCCCTCCATGGCCTCTGCATCAGCTCCTGCTTCCTGACCTGTCCTTCCAGTCCTAGTGATGAACAGCAATGTGGAAGTATAAGCTGAATAAATCCTTTCCTCCCCAATTTACTTCATGGTTATGATGTTTGTGCAGGAATAGAAACCCTGACTAAGACAGCAGGGTTTCTCTATGTAGTCCTAGGGTGCTCACTCTGTAGACCACACGGCCTTGAACTTTCACAGATCCGCCTGCCCAGCCCACCTCTGCCTCCAGAGTTGGTGAATTAAAGGCGTGCCAGCCCCACTACACCCATCCTTTATTTACAAAGGGTGTTTTGAATTGTTTAATGCTGGGGATGAAGCCTGAAGTTGCAAACCTCTTGAGTTTCCAAGTGTAACAGTTGGTTACTGAGAAAGCTGGCAGCTGTGCCCATCAGTGGAACATCCGAGATCCCTGTTAGAGCTCCTTGCCCCTGGGGCTGTTTCGATGCTGGTAATGGGGCCTTCTGCAGTTTCCTCTACAGGCTGCTGTCGTGGTTCATTGACCTGTTCAGCCCAGGCAGCCACCTGTAGGTGAGTGGCTGGCTGCTGCATCTGGTGGAGCCTCTACCCTAGCGTATGCATGGGCTGGGGTCTTAGGTTATGGCAGGAGGGCCTGTGATGTAAGTGTCCTCTCTCCAGGAGAAGGTAGATGGAAGGTAGCAGAGGGGCCATCTTTGGGGTCACCTCCAACTTGTGCTGGTCTGGTTTGTTTTGTTTTGGAGGGTTTTTTCCCTGAGACAGCCCTGGTTGGTCAGAAATTTGTTATGTAAACCAGGCTGGCCTTAGACTCAGAGAAATCTACCTGCCTCTCTCTCCTGAGCTCTGGGATCAAAGGTATGCTCCACTGTGCCTGGAGCAATTTATATGTGTATATATATATATATATATGTGTGTGTGTGTGTGTGTGTGT
>NC_034598.1:44802539-44817836 GCF_900095145.1 Mus pahari
CCCCCCCGTGTGTGTGTGTGTGTGTGTGTGTGTTTTCAAGGTTGTCAGGCTTAGTGGCCTGGAGGGTTGGAGTTGGAATGTAGAAGTGGGTACTGCTTCCTGAGTGTGATTTTCTGCATTCTGGTGCTAAGTCAGCCAATGCAGGCGGTTGGTGTGTGTGCCTGCTAGAGCTTTCACAAGTGGCCTGTCAGGTGTGAGGGCTGTATCTGGACCCTGAGTATCGGGCTCATGCCCTTGTTGAGCAGAGGTTCCTGTGGTCCTCTTGTGTGGCCCAGGCAACTTTGTTCTCCAGCTCTTCCAGTGACAGGCCTGTGGGACAGGTTGGTGGGAAAGATTGATCTGACTGTGGTCATTGTCACCTGGAGAATGAAAGGCAGGCATACTAGGTATCCTGGCAGCAAGGTCTTTCCAGGAAGGCCTGGGTTTGTGGCCTAGGGCTCCTCTGCTGACCTGGATGAGGGTGTGTGCAGCCTGTGCGTGATGTGAATGCTGGGCCTGTCAGGTTGGGCTGAGCGCCTTCCTGCACCGATGGCAGAAGGTGGGATGCAGTGAAAGGCCTGTGAGAGAAAGGGCCGAGCTCATCCTTCATGTATGTCCCACCTAGAGGCCACCCCTGCTCAGTGTCCCTGCCCTAGGAGCCAGCTGCCTGGCTCTGAGCCCTGGAGCGCCTCAGACCCCAGCCAGGCTGGCTGCAGTTGCTCCTTCTGACACAGCTGATTGGGGGGACAGAGGGGACAGAGAACCTGCTGGGGTGATTTTCTGTGTGTGAGTGTGTGTGTGTCCTGTTGGCTGTGTGGTGCTGAACGATGGTTCAAGGTTCCCTGTGTTCAGAAGAGCCGGGCGTGAACAGCCGCTGATGGGGTGACTGTTGTCACTTCTCTGCCAGCCATAGCAGGCTGCCTTTACCCAAGGCCTTTGCTCCCTGACCACAGTCCAGAGGCTGTAGATGTTGTGTTGCAGGTGCCTGCTGTGAGCCTGACCAGGGTTTGAGCTGCTTCCCCAAGGGCTCTTGCGGATCTGACCCTTTCTAAAGATACTTAGACGTAGGGCCTCTGTCTTGAGTGGCATTGGGGAAGAGAGGTACAGGACACAGGACTGGGGCCCAGGAGGCCATGGCAGAGTAGGGTGTCTCTAACACACTACTGTTTCTTTCTAAGGACTGCCATCTTAGGAACTGAGGTTGTGGTTTGGTCCATGTGACAAGTCCATGTGCACTGAGGACCAGCTGGGAGGGTGGGACCACCAGCGGAAGTTAATCACTAGAGATGAGGCCCCTCATGTCACATCCTCATGTCACTTTTGTCTGTGGGGCTCATGGGCTTCTGTGTTCTCATAGGTGAGTCGCGGAGCCAGCCTAGGGACAGGCAGCAGGGGCTGGGCCTCTCAGACTCATCCCTGTGCCGTGGGTTCCACCATGCCCTGCTGGAAGTCTGGGAGGGTTCTGTTCTGGCTTCTGGGGCCTGAAGGGAAGTGATGGCTGTAGGTTCTGGGTTCAACGGCAGGATGTGGGGTGCAGGTACCCAAACATGGCAGTTTGCACAGGAGTGAGGAGTCCACCAGCTCCCCCTGGAGGCGCCTTGATTGTTGGCTGTCACTCATAGTCTGTCCTGCAGAGCTAAGTGGCCTCTCTAGTCCCCAGTCTGCAGGTGCTGACTCGCTGGGAGCTGGGGCTCTGGCTCTCATTTCTCTTTTTCACTTGATTGGATACTTTGTCGTCACCTCAGCCATAAAGGAATTGAAATCTGCACCCTGGAAACTTCTAGAACCTTTGTGAACATGGGCCTGTCTTACCTGATGGACTCTGCTGAGCCCGGCAGAAAGCCTCTGTGCACCCAGGCCAGAAGCCCAGCTTTCCTCAGCAGGTGGTATGCAACCTCAGTAATGTCCCCTCAGGCCCCACGTCGGGCCGGGCCTGTGGCACTGCAGGGTGTGGATGCACTCTGCTGCCTGAAGCCAGGAAAAGAGCCGGGGACCTCAACCCACTCCTCACACCTTCTGCATGTCTGTGTGCTGTTGACATGGGTGCTTTCCTTTCTTTCTCTTTCCTTTTTAAAAAGCCTTTTGTGGGCTCCAGTTTCTCATTGGTCCACAGTTTCTGAGTGCTGGATTTCTCCCATGCGTGTACCACCACACCTAGCATTTGCCCAGTGTCTGTACCTGAAACTGCATCTGGGCCCAGAGCCGGGACCCATCTGACCGGTTCCTCTCCTGTGCCCTGTGGCCTCCTACTTGGTTAGGAAGTCCCGCTGCCAGTGGCTGGTGTTGTCACAGGGCTTGCTGTGTTTTGGTTTCAGTGGCATTGCTGTGGCTTGAGGAGGCATGGCTTTATGTTAATGAGGCCAGGCCCTGAGCCACCTGTGCAGTTAGTTGCCTAGGCTGGGTCGTTTGCAAAGATTTGGCTTCAGGAGGCCAGGACAGGGCACTTCTTCCACAACTGGGAAGGAAGGGATTTGTGTGGTCACCCATGCTTACCCATGGTTGGCACCTCTACTGTGGGACTTTGTTGCGGGGGTCACTTGGACCACTTGAGGACTCTCGCGTCTTAAAGCTCCTGGCTCACATGTAGGGCCTAGTTACTGCATGCAAGGCGGTAATATGCCTACCTGCACAGGGCCCTCTGGTTTCCAGCCTGCTATGCTATAGTTGACTGCCCATGGGTGGCAAAGGATAGAGGTTCTAACATTTCCTATAAAAGGAGCAGGTTTTATTTTATTTTTAATTTATTTTATTAGATATTTTCTTCATTTACATTTCAAATGCTATTCCGGATGTCCCCTATACCCTCTTCCCTTATTTTATTTTTTGGTTTTTGAGACAGGGTTTCTCTGTGTATCTTTGGCTGTCCTGGAACTCACTCTGTAGACCAGGCTGGCCTCGAACTCAGAAATTTACCTACCTTTGCCTCTCAAGTGCTAGGATTAAAGGCGTGTGTCACCACGCCCAACTAAGGGGCAGGTTTCTTATAGCTGGAGTTTGACGGTGGTGCTGGCTCCGGGTACCCCCTCTGCTCAGAGATTTGCCCCAAGTATCCTATAGGGTTGGCAAGCAGAGCTTCAGTGTGGCCGCTATGGGGTTGGGGGTGAGGCAGGCTCTCCTGCTGGGCCATGCCTCATGACCCAGAGCTGGGGATGGATTGGATGAAGCCTGAGTGCCTCAGGTGACAGAGTTAGTGCTCACTGCTGAGGCCCAAGGGCCATCTGATACAGCTGCTTCTCGAAGCTGGCCTTGGAGATGGCGCTGTATGGATATGGGCCCCAGGCATGACACTGGCCACTGCTAAGGCTCTGTTGTCCAGCAGCTTCATGAGACCATGTCCTAGGCTAGGGTCTTAAATCTAGTTGGGCTTAGGCTGTTCTCCTGGTGGTTAGGTCTCGGCAGAAGCTGCAGGCAGTGCATCCTGTCATGGCTCTGACAGGGCCATCTGTGGCAGCAAAGGGATATCTTACCTGCCATAGTATGGAAGCTGGAAGTCCTTCACTGAGTTCTGTGTGGCCCACAGGTTGACTGAGCACATCCCTCTTCCTGTGGGCCTGGTGTGTGTGGGACAACCCTAAAAGGGTCAGCTGACTCTGAGCCTCTTTTCCCTACAGGAAGCTCTTTGTGGGCGGCCTGGACTGGAGTACCACTCAAGGTAGGAGCTGTGGTGTCCCAGCCATGAATGGGCTTGGCTCTGATGCCTGTGAACCTAGCCTTGTGTCCCTTGGCAGAGCTTGCTCTAAAGTCAGTGTGCGCTGGTGGTGTTGTGCTTGTCCGGCCCTGCCCTCCTGTTCCTGGCAGTTAGTCCACCCTTTCTAGCACAGGGCCATCCATCACCTCGGACCCTGGGCCCTCTCCCCAGCAGTTAGCTGCCAAGCAGCTTGGGTGAGGCTGCTGGTGTGTGTGTATGTGGGGGGGTCCGTGTGTGTGCTTGTATACATGGTTGTGTGTGGTTTTGTGTGTGTGTGTGCGTGTGTGCTAGGACATGTGTGCTAGGACATGTGTTGCCTTTGTTCCTGTCTCCGAGCAGAGACTCTGCGCAGCTACTTTTCCCAGTATGGTGAGGTTGTGGATTGTGTCATCATGAAAGATAAAACCACCAACCAGTCTCGAGGCTTTGGATTTGTCAAGTTTAAAGACCCCAATTGTGTGGGGACAGTGCTGGCCAGCAGACCACACACCCTAGATGGCCGAAATGTAAGTGACTTCATGGGTCCTCCCATCTTTGCCCACCTGTCTGAATTAGTTGGCTGTAGGGTTCAGGCTATTGTCGGCGGGGTGTATTAGAGGGTAGACCCTTTAGGTGTGAGCCCTGGGGTGTGACGGGCGTAGTGCCCTTGACGGGGTAGCTTCCTGCTCATAGCTCTGGCCTCACGTTTCCCACAGATCGACCCAAAGCCCTGCACACCTCGGGGGATGCAGCCAGAGCGAACACGGCCCAAGGAAGGCTGGGTAAGGCTGGGCTGGGCTGGATGCTCTGTCGTGCTAGAGGGTGGTCACCATTTCCCCCTCTGCTCGCTGACTTAAGGGAAATGGGACTCTGGAGGATGCTGCAGCCCTTGAGAGCCAAGGACCATCACCTTGGGCTGGGTGCACAGTCTTCCTAGCCCCTTAGCAGCAGGGCCTACCACCTGTCCAGCTGCTCTCATGCTGAGTGGAGCCAGTGTTTCCTGAAACCCTGCTCCACACCTTGGCAGTCCCTGCCTGGCAGCAGGCTATGCCTTCGCGTCCACACGGGCCAGCTGTGCAGGCAGAGATGGCTGCCTGGGAGGGGTCTGCTTCCGCTGTGAATGGCAGCCTGCTTGTTAGGTGAGCTGGCGCTGGGACGAGAGCTGCAGGCTGCCATCCCCCACTTACTCTCCAGATGTATTTGTATTCGTTTGCTTGTGGGCATTTTCTTTGCTTTTATGTCTCTGCACTGCTTGAGTGCCTGATGCCCTGGGAGCTGGAAGAGGTGGTCAGATTCCTCGGATTGAGTTGTGACAGTTTTTTTTTTTTTAAGATTTATTTATTACATGTAAGTTCACTGTAGCTGTCTTCAGACACTCCAGAAGAGGGAGTCAGATCTTGTTAGGGATGGTTGTGAGCCACCATGTGGTTGCTGGGATTTGAACTCAGGACCTTTGGAAGAGCAGTCGGGTTCTCTTACCCACTGAGCCATCTCACCAGCCCCGAGTTGTGACAGTTTTGAATCACCATGTGGGTGCTCAGACTCAAGCCCTGCCCTCTATCTGCTGAGCCGTGTCTCTAGCCCTTTCCCGTTAAGACATTCTGTCTGACTGGTGTGCTTTGGACGAGACCTAGTGAGCTTGTGATGGTCAAGAGCCCCACCCTCTCTTTCATTTAGGAAAGTCAGTTCCAAGAGGTTGAAGGCCTAGCACAGCAGTGTGCTTGCTGTCTTAGAGCTGTTCACACAGGCCTCGGGGAATGGCGGTGGGGGTGGGGACTGCTGTCCACACCATGGCACTGGCTGGCTCACTCTGTGACTCTTCAGCGTGGGCCAGACTGCTGAGGTGCACTGCACACGCGAGCTCCTCCCTGGGCACGCGCACAGTGACTAGCAGAGTGGTGTGCTTCCCTGCTCTCCAATCTTACTGAAGCCCAAGCCAGCCTGGGACCTAGGATCTTCCAGCCTCAGTCTCCACATGGTAGCCTGACAGGCCTGTGCGACCACAGCTAGCTCAGTTCAGTCTTGATTGTGCTATCCTCACCGGGGACAGGGTTAGAGCCACAGGCGGGAGCAGCAGTGGAGGCGGGGCAAGGTCCTCCATGATTGCTCTACTGCCAAAGCATTGTCAGGTCCCCTGTGTTCCCAGGTTTTCACACCCAGCTGGTGTTCATGAGACTGCCTTTCTGTTTTTTTTTTTTGAACCTTGCCAAAATCCCCATCCGCACTGGGAATGTAGGTCATTGGTGTGTGCTTCCTAGGCTGTAGAAGGCTCCAGTTTTGTCCCAAGCACTAAAAAATATAAAAAGTAAGGCCAGAAGTCCCGTCTTCACATTGCAGGTTGTTTTGTCTGTTTTTGAGACAGGGTTTCTCTGTAAAACCCTGGCTGTCCTGGAACTCACTGTGTACGCCAGGCTGGCCTCGAACTCAGAGACCCACTGCTTCAGACCTGTTGCAGGCTTGTTGCTGTTACTGTTCCTAACTGGCTTTTTAAATTTTGTTTATGTTTGGTGTCTGTGGACATGAATGTCATAGTATGCATGTAGATGGCAGATGGCAACTTCGTTGAGTTCCCTTGCTGGGATGTATACTGCAGAGGCAAGTACCTGTAGCCACTGAGCCATCCTGCCAGCCTAAGAGTACAGGCTTTCTGTTGGTTTGAGACTGGCTCTTAGGTGACCTCTGCAGCAGTCCTGAGTGGTAAGCGCAGGCCCACAGGTACCTGCCCTGACCACAGACCTTCCATTCTTGTGGTCCAAGGCAACATGTGTAGTGCCCGAGGAAGTGCTGCAGGTCTATTCCCTACTGGAATCCCCAGAGTAGTCATGCAGATTCAGGATGTGGTCTGGTTTTAGCTGACTCAAGCATATGAGCTGGAGTAGCAGTGGGTGGGGATGGGAGGCAGGGGCAGGTGCCTGGTCTGGAGTGAGAGTGGGTTTCAGGTATAGAAGTACACAGTGAGACTGCCTCAACAAAACAAATCAGCGAGGGAAGGCCATACAAGGGGCCAGTCTGCTGTCCCAGCATTGCAGAGCCCAAGGCAGCAGGACTGCCATGAGTTGAAGGCCATGGTGAGACCATCTCAGAAAGAAGTACAAAGCCACAGAAAAGGGTTGTGTGGTAGCCAACCCGTGTGGGGGGGTAATCCCTCAGAAGTCACTGACCCCCCTCCTTCTTGATAGCAGAAAGGACCCAGGAGCGACAGCAGCAAATCCAACAAGATCTTTGTCGGGGGCATTCCCCACAACTGTGGAGAGACGGAGCTCAGGGAGTACTTCAAGAAGTTTGGAGTGGTGAGCTCCTTGTGCCATCATGGCTGCCCCATCTCCTGCCATGCCCTAACACCTGCTTCTCCCCATCAGTGCTGCCTGGGGTTTTAAGGAGAGGAGGTCAGTGGGCAGTGAGGAGCTGGCCGTGCCTCACAGGCATGTATGCCGCCTTGTGATGGTCAGGCAGCTGGCCCTAGTTAGACCAGGGCCTCTGAGCCACTTGGACACGTGCGTTTATGCCCACAGAGGATTCTGCTATAGGAGCAGCTGGCCCGGTACTGAGCTGTGTGTACTGTCTCACCTGGTGCCTTCCACAGGGTGGAACCCTGTGCTCAATGTGGGGATTTGAGTAGCTAGCTGGGGCAGACAAGACAGCTTGGCTTAAACTGCTAGGTAGTGCACTAGTATGTTAGCAGGCATGGCAGCGTCCTGGTGACCCTGGGTAGTGTGTGTCCATCAGACTTCATCCCACCTGGGGCATGCAGCCCCCACAGTTGCTGGCCTGCCTTAGCAAAGTTCTCCTTTAGCTGGTCCCCAGCGACCTTGTGGAGTGGGCTGAGTGGGTCTGTGGCACCTACCTCCACAAAGCCTGCCTCAATCACGCTCTGTCCACAGGTCACAGAGGTGGTTATGATCTATGACGCGGAGAAGCAGCGGCCTCGAGGTAAGGGCTAAGCCCGTTCATCCTGACCCATGTCCTCCCCTCAGATGGCAAACTATCTCGCCCTAGACAGGCCACGGTCAGATGCTGCACAGCCACTGCCATTGGGCCACATACCAGACAGTCTCCGACCTCTACTCACATCACATGCTCTGCTCCCCTCCCCTCCGGACATTCTGCCCCCTTCACATGAAGATGAGCACAGCTTTGTCTGTAAAGGTCCTCCAAAGCACAGGCACCTTACCTCATCCAGCTGCCCTAGCCTGCCGGGCTGACTGCCCCTAGCCTCTATCCAACCACCGCCCTAGCTGCCGGCACTCAGTTCACACACGGGCCCAGGAGCGGGAGACAGCCGTGCTCTCTGGCCCTTTTCCTGGCTGTTGGTTACCCTCATTTTTGGTTCAGCATCCGTTTGGACCATAGTACTCCACGCCACAGGACCCTCACCTCACACAACCCTCCCTTCACACCCTGCATCCCTCAACACACACAGCCTTCATGCACATGTCCCTGTCACCGATGGCCGCTCAGGCGCTCGTGGTGCGCCACCACTCAGGAGCATAGTTTGCCATTTGAGCCTCCTCACTCGTCCAGGGCGCACTGCTCACTTGTGTGCTTAGCTGTTAAGTCTTAGTCTTAATTTACGGTAGACATACATGCTTAATGACGTACGTAGTGTCATAGAATATGGTACCGTTAAGTAAGCTGTCTCCTCTCTTCTGTGATTGTCTGTGATTAACGATGTCTCTCTAGATCTCTCTCCAGGTGCTAAGTTAAGTCACACAGGTACAGGCCCGCCCGCAGTCAGAGGACGGAGCGGCTTTGCTCCCGTGGGGTGTAAACGAAGTTTCAGGGTGTTTGTCCCGCTGCTGCCTCTGACACAGCGTTGTAGACAGCCTGCCCCGGCTCCTCCCCCACGACCCACGGCCTCTTGCACTGTGCCTGGACCCAGCCAGCCCGGTGGCTTCAGACACTCCCGCCGTTTGAGAGAATGTCAACTTTTCACATGTCTTCATCACTATGTTGTGTTCCAAATGCCGCCTCTGACTTTGCGAAGCCTCGGTGTGCGGGACTCTGAGGGCAGCTCCTAGGTGCTCCCGCCCAAGGCTGGCACAGCTGCTGCCGCCCTCCCGCCACCCGGCCTAGCCAGGCCTAGCTAGTGTTGTTGACCCAATGCTGGAGGGGCAGCAGGAGCTGGACCAAGAGCTTTGGGGCTGGCGTGTGGGCCTGTGTCCTCTGGGGGCTTGGAAGTGTCCCATTGGGTGGCAGATAGCAGGGGTTGGGTCAGCAGGCCCCTCAGCACCTCCTGTCTTGACTCTGCTGACTCCTCGAGGGTCTTGGAGGGTCTCGGAGCTCCCTCTCCTTCCTGCTTCATGTCTGCCGACTTCAACAGCAGGCTGTCTTGTCCCCTGCCTCTTGGTCCCCAAGCACCCTGTCTCCAGTGTCCTTTACTCTCCTCTGTCCCTTTGTCCTTGCAGCTCTGCTAGAGTTCACCTCCAGCATTGGGCATTCCATCTGGCCTCTCTCCTGCCCCACAGCATCTGCGTAGGACAGCAGGAGCCCTGGCCCTCCTGCCTGTCCCATCTCACCTGATTCCTCAGCTGCCTTTTCTTTCCTGTTCCCATCTCTTCCTGCCCGTATCCTCTTAGGGTTACTTTCCTGGTTCAGCCCCAGTACCCCATCTCTTCAGCTTGTGGTCCTATCCTTAGACCACTTCTTCCCAGCTTCCCTGTCGCAGTGCATAGGGACCCTTGTCACACATCCTTCTGTCCGCTATAGTTAGTTCTCTTGGAGCCCTTCTGTCTGGAGCCCCCTCACCCTTTGCTCCCTGAGGTCCCTGAGCGCTGCTGCAGGATGTTAGTGTTCAATTCGGCCTCGGTGGAGACCAGAGACCCTTTCCCTCCTGCCCCTAGTCGGGTGGCCGCGCTTGCTTGCCCCAGACCAACCAAACTTCGTTTATACTGCCACTTTCTTGTGTTTGGGAAATGCTAAATTTTTTTTCCTTTGAAATTTTCTTTTTTTTCTTTTTACTTTTTTTTTCTTTTTTTTTTTTCTTTTCTTTTTTTTTCTTTTTTCTTTTTTTTTTTTTTTGATGACACCATGCCTCTTGCTGTTGCTGCTGACAGCAGAATTTGACCTGCTGGAACCCGTTGTGGCCTGTATCTTTGTGTATTACTGTATTTACCTTATTTACCTATATTGTCTGTGCATAGAGGAGTAGGACTGTTAGATATAGGACTCCGCGGGCTTAGCCAACAGTGTTGGGTAAGCCTGGTGAGGCGCAATAGGAACTGCACTTGGTACCGCCTAGAACAGCGGGGGCTGCTGTCAGCACTAGCTGCGAAGCAAATTGCAAACCCCAGGGGAAAAGCTGGGTTTCAGAAAAGCCAGAGCACCCACACACACCCCCACCTCCCAGGCACCCCTCTTCCCCATGGCTGTACTCAGCCTGGAGAAGGGTGAATGTCACCCACTGTCCCCAACCTGCTCTGGGCCATAGCCCCTCTGTACACGGGCTTTGTCTGAGACCCAGCTCGACCCTGTGGCGCCCTGATACTGTTCATCATCCTGTTTTGTGTCACACGCCCTGCTACCTTGATTCACTCTTCGTCGTTGGCTAGGTTTTGGATTTATTACTTTCGAGGACGAACAATCAGTGGACCAGGCTGTCAACATGCATTTTCACGACATCATGGGCAAAAAAGTGTGTAGTTGTAGTTTTATTTTACCTTAAGACTAAGCCAAGCCTTAGGCAACGAGGGGCTTCACTGGGAAGTGGGCACTCCCTGCAGGACATCCATGGGGCGCTGCCCCTGGACAGGGGGATGGGGTAGAGGGTGAGACCCTGGGAGGTGGGGGCCTTCAGTGAGACCCTAGTGTTGCCTCAGGCTTGGTTTCCATGACCACTCCTTCAGATGTGGCCCAGCCCCTTGTGTAACAGTGACCTTAATGTGATGAGCAGGAGCCTCCACAAGCCTGAGGTCCAGCTCCAAACCGAGAGAGACTGAAACATCCTGAAGGATTGGTTTTCTATCGGGTCACTTACTGTGAAACTCCGGGACCAGCCACATGCTCTGATAGCACTTAACCACGTGCAGTCAAGTGACCTTTGGTGTTCCGTCTTCATACTGTGTTGCTGCCAGAGTGGGCAGGGCAGGCCCAGGGCTCCCGAGATTCCAGGCCCCAGCTCTCTGTAGCTGCATGCGCAGGGTTCCCGTTCAGACCTTCTCAAGTCCACTTCAGCCTCCTTAGCATGCATGACTGACCCAGTGGTGGCAGGCCTTAGCCCCGAGACTAGATCTACCTGCCACTCCTGTGGCTGCCTGGCTGTGCTGGGCCCAAATACAGAGGGACAAGGAAATCTTAAGCTCTGGGACCGTGCAGCGTCCCAGGCTCTGGGCTTCCTCTCTTCCTCCCAGACAGACCCCAGTGAAATGGGGTGGTCTTGTTTTGACACTTCCTGCAGGCTCGATTGAAGCCAGCATGCAGACTGGCGAGCACGGCAGTGATCTGAGAATGCTGTGTGCAGTGTGAGGGTCCCTAGCCTCAGCTCCTCTCCCCTAGAGAGCCCAGCCTGCCATTGCTGGCCTTCACTGGACACTGCAGCGTCTGGGGGACCAAGTGTCCAGAGCTGGGCCTGCATGATGATTAGCCCAAACTGAGAAGCCACAGCCCAAGTTCCTCTAGTCTTGGGTACACATTGCTCTGTCAGCAGGACGAGTCCCCAGGGGCTTCAGGGGCTCATTAACTCAGAGCTGTGTCCCTGCTTTCACATTGCCCCAGCTTACAGCATCTGCTTCCCAAGTTGCCACCATCAGACCGCTCTTGGGCACTGGCAGGGGTGGGGGTGGGGCTGTGCTTCTGCTGGCAAAACACTAAGCACTCAAACACAGTGCTCAGTTCCTGCCCGAAGGCACTACTGGGGCCGTGTTCTGGGCTTAAGCCTGGGGACACAGGCAGCCTGGGCAGGGGCTGCTGAGTAGTCAGTGTGCCCTCGAGAATGAGGTCACACCTTGGCCTAAGTAGGCCATGCACTCCAGCTTCTGTTAGGGCCCCTGTCTGCTGTCCCCTGTCCCCTTGCTGGGCCAGGGCTGGGCTGCTGCCAAACACAGTATGAAGGTTGCTTACTGATCCCAATGTCCATTTTATTGCATGTTTGTTGACTTTTTGTTAGCTGTATCGTAAGGCTCTTACATCATCCCTCTGACATGCCTTTGAGTTAACTGAGATTCTTTAAGCATTAGCCTGGGGAAGGTAAGTCTTTATCTTCCACTAGACATTTTCAATAATTGAGTCAAAGCCAGCGTGTTTCTCAGGTATGCAGGGGGCGGGGGGTGGCTGGGCTCTTTGGGTGCAAGGAGACTGCCTTCTCTGTAAGCAGGGTACCCCTTGGTGCCCCCCTTGGCTGTCTCCCCAGGGCTCTTGGCCTCCTGCTGCTCCTTGCAAGGGGGGGGGCACAGGGCGTCTTCTAGATGCGTCTGTTGTACCTGAGAAACATTTTTTTTTTTTTATAAAAAGAAATAAAAGAGCAAACTTTTTTTTTTAAGAAAGAAACTTACTGGCCTAAGTAAGCTTATCTTAAGTACTCACTTTAAGTCATAAGGCGCTAAGTGTAGTCGTAAGTCACCATGGGTGTCTGAAGGGCAGGGGTGCCACCTTGGCTTCTCCCTAAAGTGCACTTGGTTTGTTTAGGTGGAGGTTAAACGGGCTGAACCTCGGGACAGCAAGAATCAAGCACCAGGACAGCCAGGAGCCAGCCAGTGGGGCAGCCGCGTGGCGCCCAGTGCGGCCAACGGCTGGGCGGGCCAGCCCCCACCAACGTGGCAGCAAGGATATGGCCCACAAGGTAAGGCACAGGTGTGGTGGTGTTCCTGCTAGCACATCCTGTAGGTGGTGACTGCTTCTCTGTTCCCCAGTGGTAGGGCAAGTCCCGCCACAGGAGCGGCTGCCTAGGAGCCCGGCTGTAGGAGGCATGTGGTGTGACTCTTGAGTTACCCTTTGAGGAGCATGTGGTATCACTTTGGCTAAGTGTGTCACCTCCTGTGCCCAGTCCCTGGCTGGCAACAGTAAACACAGGAGCTTGACAGTGGCTGCCTAGGAGGCCCCAGTCTGCAGGTGACCCCTCCTGTTTCTAGGATTCCCTCTTTGACCTAAGTAGAACATAAGGGTTTGTTCCCTCTATCCTGGGCATGCGCTCAGCTCCCAGGCTTCGGTGACGTTTACTGCGGACAGACAGACACCATAGCCTCAGGACAAGTTCCTCCTCTCCCTTCCTTCACAGTGAGACAGGACCACTGTGTTGCCCAGGCTAGCCCTGGACTTTGCGGTCTTCCTACCTAAGTCTCAGAGGGCTAGGATGGCAGACCTCCATCACCCCGACACCAAGCCACTGTACAAGGCATCTCCTTGGCCACTGTGTGTTCTTGCTCTCTTGCAGGCCCTGCAGGTGGCTGCATCCCCTCTGCTGCCGATTCTGTGCCACCTCCCAGTCCTGGCCTGCACGGGGCCTGTGGGGGATGGGGATGGGGGCGGGCTTCATCTGAGAGACTCAGCTGCCTCTAGCTGGTCCTGCCTTGGCAAGGATCGGATCTCTGTGTCTGGGACCCAGTTGATGACGCAGTGACATGTCGGGTTTTCCTTGCTGCTCTGGGAAGAACTGCTTAAGGGAGTGTGTGAGACTCATGGTGTGAGGGCGCAGGCCATCTTGGTGCAGCAGAGCCGGGTCCTGTTGCTTGGGTTCTCCTCTTTATGAGGTTGGGATCCCAGCTGTGGACAGACCTTCCCTCCTCAGACCTATTGAGAAACTTGTGCATGAGACCAGGAGTTCCTGGGTAACACCACGGTCAGTCACTGAAGACTAACTGCCCTTCTGTTCTCTGTCTAGGGATGTGGGTGCCAGCAGGACAGGCCATTGGTGAGTCGCGTGGAAAGGGGCCAGTTGCACACTCCAGGCCTGTTGCTGTGGGCACTGGGTTACTGGAGTTGGGAGGAGACCATGGATGGGACCTGGGTCTAGGCTGTGCCAGAGGGTTTACTCCAACCTTTTTCTACTCTTGTGTTGCAGGTGGCTATGGCCCACCCCCTGCGGGCAGAGGAGCCCCGCCCCCGCCCCCACCCTTCACCTCCTACATTGTATCCACACCTCCTGGAGGCTTCCCCCCACCACAGGGCTTCCCACAGGGCTATGGTGCCCCACCACAGTTCAGTGAGTGCTATCCCCTTGGAACAGTCCCAGCATATCAACTGTCATCCATCCAGGACTGGCTAAGAGTTCGTGGGAGGTTCTCAGATTATTGGGCTGTGCTTCGTGTAGGCTTAGGCCAGTGATGTCTATAGACTGCAGTTAGGGTATGGTAGAACTCTGGGAAGGAGCTGAGCCAGGATCCCCACCCCCACACACTGCCCAAGGCACAACAGTGGCCTAGGTCTAGTTCACCTGGCCTAGCTTGCCTGGTCCTAGCAGACACAGCCAGCTCAAGCGGCCAGCCTTTCTGACACTGTGGTCAGTGGTGGCTTCTTTCTTCAGATGCTGGGGTGGAGGCCAGGGCTTCCTGCAGCTAGACAGACATTCAGTAAGTAGGTGCATCCTGGCCCTGTAGTGGCTAGCTGTGGCTTCCAGAGTTTTCACCTAGAATTCCTTGCTATGTACATTACTGTTTGGTGCTCTGGTCTGCTTCTGTCCTGAGCAGCCTGTCTGAGCTGTCTCCTTGGGATAATGGCCCTGGGCAGAGTCCCAGCCTGCGCAGTGTCTGGTAGGATGCTCTAGGTGGACACTGGCCCTATACTCAGTCGGTTCTGGGGCTGGCACCGACTCTTCATGCCCTGCTCTCCTTTCCCTACAGGTTTTGGCTATGGTCCTCCGCCCCCACCCCCTGATCAGTTTGCCCCTCCAGGGGTCCCTCCTCCACCTGCCACCCCAGGGGCTGCCCCACTGGCCTTCCCACCACCTCCGTCTCAGGCTGCCCCAGACATGAGCAAACCCCCAACAGCCCAGCCGGACTTCCCCTATGGTCAATATGGTAAGTGGCTGTGGCCAGCTGCTCCCTGGACAGGCTACCAGACAGGATTCTGGGATGCTGGACCCCCATCTGGTGCCCCTGTGGGAATGTGGGCTCCCAGGGTTCCTGTTGAGTCCTTGGGCAGGGTTACTCTAGCTCTACCTTAGCTGGGGAAGTCCCTATCTTGTTCAGTCATAGCCTAGGACAAGCAGTCTCTGGGGTGTGTGGGGGGGTGGGGACAGCAGTCTCTGGGGTGTGTGTGTGTGTGTGTGTGTGTGTGTGTGTGTGTGTGTGTGTGTGTGTGTTTTGCCTGGGAGGTTGTTTCTGTTCTTGCCCCTTTGGAGCCCAGTGTTGGTCGGAGGGATTAGGTCAGGGGAGTGGCCAGGCTCTGGACTGGCAGCTTCTGTGGCCCAGGACCTTGTCATGGTTGATTTTGGGCTGTTGTGGAAGGTTGCTTTCTCCTCTGCCTCTGCCATTGCTGCAGGAACTCTCTCCTCATTGCACAGTAGTGAGCTTCTGCCCTGCGTTTGAATCACCATTCTCACATATGCTGGGCATGTGTCCCTCGGAGTGACATCCTCAGCCTTAATTTAAAAAAAACAAAAGCTTTTCATGCACCAGGAGGTGGTAATCCCAGCACTCGGGAGGCAGAGGCAGGCAGATTTCTGAGTTCAAGGCCAGCCTGGTCTACAGAGTGAGTTCCAGGACAGCCAGGGCTACACAGAG
>NC_034598.1:44820068-44822708 GCF_900095145.1 Mus pahari
GTGTGTGTGTGTGTGTGTGTGTGTGTGTGTGTGTGTGTGTGTGTGTGTGTGTGTGATGCATCAGGGTAGGGTGACAGGCCACTGTGCTACCCACAGACCCCAGGCCTGAACTGCAGCCCCTCTCCTTGGCAGAACCATGGGGTGAGCCGCTGTCCCATGACCCTGAGCTAAGCAGCTTTTCTCCCAGCAGGTTACGGGCAGGACTTGAGTGGCTTCGGCCAGGGCTTCTCGGACCCCAGCCAGCAGCCGCCCTCCTATGGGGGCCCCTCCGTGCCAGGCTCGGGGGGTCCCCCTGCTGGTGGCAGTGGCTTCGGACGTGGGCAGAACCACAACGTGCAGGGCTTCCATCCCTACCGGCGCTAGCCAGGGGGATGGTGGCAGGGCAGGATTCGGGACTGGTGAACTCGTGACAATCACACACTCGGGACAAAATAAATGACCACTCGACCTGGGGGGAGGGGCAGCGGAGGCCGCGTCTTGGACTGAGGTTTTAAATATATTTCTTTTCTCTGACCCATCAGCACAATAAAAACACGTCACTGGTTCAACAACAGGGTTTAAAAAACGCCTTCAGCTTTAATTCAGAATTTCAGGTTTCTTTTTCTTCTTTTTTTTTTTTCCTTTTTTTGAGATTATTTTCTTGAGCCTTTTGTTTTACGGTATATTGTAAACTTTTATGTTAAAGAAAAAAATATACATTTACAAATTGTGAGATTTTTAAGAGAAATTTTCTACAATGTATACTGGCTTATTTTTTAATTTAAAGCAGGGTTCGGGTGCGGGAAGCGGGAGCCCTGGCTCCCGCCGGCGCGGGCTGGGGTGCGGGCAGAGACTACTGCGTGCATTTGGTTTTTTGTTCATTCCTTGCTTTGAGCGGCTCATGTGGCTGCAGGTGCCACAGGGCCCCTGGCACAGGTGGCAGTGCTGAAGTCTCGGGTGGCCTGGGTCCCACCCACACAGGTGGCAGGCAAGGCCTTGCTGGAGGCCCCTCAGTAGGGCTCAGGTTCCCATTGACCAGTTTGACCCGGTTTGAATAAAACAGCGTGTTTGGATCAGAACCTGAGTGCTGTCTGCTTGTGTCTGTAATTCTGGTCTGTTCCCCTCTGTCCTTCCCAATGTACTTTGGAGGGACTGTTGGTATAGGGTTGGGAGGACTTGGACCATTAGAGAGAAGTGGGGTGTGCTGGTCTGAGCCGTCAGGAAGCAGGAGAGAGGTGGGCACATCGAGTCCCATCTTTGGCCCTGAAGTGACACCCACACAGGTGTTTGCTTGTTTGTTGCACTTATTTTGGTGAGGAGGGACTTACATTTTGACTAGAGAAAGGGCAGACTTCAAGTGGATCTCCCAGTTCTGTTGTCTTAATCCACTGAGCCGCCTTCTCAGCCCTGAGTTTCTCTACTTTTATGGGCCTAGGTGTTGGGCTGCCTCTGTCTATGCACCATTGGCATGCAGTGCTGACCCCTCCACACCCGCCAGAAGACACCATCACTCTGTTGCCTAGGACTCTGTTGAGCTGTCTGTGAGCCACCGTGTGGTGCTAGTAATTGAGCATGGGCTCTTTGGAAGAGCAGCTAGAGGGGTTTTTGTTTTTTTATGAATTTCACATCATGCACCTCATTTCTCCACTTAGCGCCCCATCCCTCCATAACCGCTGAAAACATGGAAACTTGGATATTGCACAGTACACCCTTTGTCCATATTCATTGCCACAAGTCACTGGCCTCGTTCACAGCCTCTGGCTTCTGCTACACTATCAATACTGAACCCTCACCAGGAAGCAGCCGGGGCCCCTAACTGCTGAGCCATCTCTCCATACCCTTAAATATACCAAGGATGGCCAGGCACACAAACAGCTTGGGGAGTCTTAAACACTAGGAGAAAGATTTGAGGGTCTCAAAGAGGACAGAGTCAGCTAACCTGGACCCTTAGGGGCTGGTTACAGAGACTGAGCCATCAAGCAGAGTGAGCCCAGGCTGGACCTAGGCCCCCTGCACATGTGTAGCAGATGAGCAGCTGGGCCTTCCTGTAGGTCCCCCAAACAACTGAGTCTTGTCTGACCTCAGAGAAGTTGACACCCACAGCAACTCGATGTGCAGAATGGGCTGGGGTGGGGCTGGCACACTGAGGCTTCCTCTGCTAAGGAGGATGGGTGAAGGACTTACCTAAGGGGGCGCTGGGAGGAGAGAAAGCGCTGATATCAGGCTGTAAAGTGAATACATTTAATTTAGAAACTTCAAATTAAAGTATGGCCAGGGGCTGGGGAGATAGCTCAGCGGTTAAGAGCACTGGCTGCTCTTCCAGAGGTCCCGAGTTCAATTTCCAGCAACCACATGGTGACTCACAACCATCTGTAATGGGATCTGATGCCCTCTTCTGGTGTGTCTGAAGCAACAGTATACATAAGATACATAAATCAAAAAAAAAAAAAAAAGTATGGCCAGGCTGGGCGATGGTGGCACACACCTTTAATCCCAGCACTTGGGACCAGCCTGGTCTACAGAGTGAGTTCCAGGACAGCCAGGGCTGCACAGAGAGACCCTGTCTCGAAAAAGCCAAAAATAAATAAGAATGGCCAAGCATAAGCTGGGTGTGGTGGCGCATGTCTTTAATCCCAGCACTCGGGAGGCAGAGGCAGGCGG
>NC_034598.1:44822993-44884683 GCF_900095145.1 Mus pahari
AAAAAAAAAAAAAAAAAAAGGGTGACAGCTAAGCTGTGAGTTAAGAGCACCTACCCCTCTCACAACCGCTCCCGGCTCTGTCCCCAGCATCATGTGTTCAGTTGTACATGGATACTGGGATTAAAGGCGTGTGTCACCACTGCCCAACTTGTTTTTTTTTTTGTTGTTTTTTTTCACACAGTGTTTCTCTGCAGCCCTGGCTGTCCTGGCCACCACTGTCCTGCCTCTCCTCGCTCTTTAAAGATAGGAAGGATCTTTCTATGCAGCCCTGGCTGTGCTGGAATTCAAACAGACTGTTTGCCTTCTGTATGCTGCACATGCCTCTGCTGGACTTTGCTGCTTTGTGGGCTCCTCTGTCTTCCATCCTTCTCTACCTCTTTCCTTCTACCCTTCTAACCCCCAACACAAGATAACAGAGAACATGTTGGAAAAGAAGCGACATTTTCATTAGACCACTTCCTGCTGATTAGGAGCATCAAGTTCCTTGGGGCAAGTTTGATCTTTGTTGTCAGGACATCTAATTTCCTCCTCGTCCTCCTCCTTCCCCCCCCTCCTCTTATGATTTATTTATTCACTTTACATTTGTGAGTACACTGTCTTCAGACACACCAGAAGAGGGCGTGGGATCCCATTACAGATGGGACCCTGACCAAGGGACATCAGTGGTTCAGTATAATCAGTTCAGAGGCACAAACCTATTATGCCAGCTCTCTAGAGGCAGAGGCAGGAGGATCACAGGTTAAAGGTCATTTCCAGCAGCGCAACAGGTTTGTGGCCAACCTAAATGAAATCCTGTCTAAAACGAAGTAGGGGAGGACATGGCTCACCCTTGGCATTTAGCCTAGGCTCTGCCCCACAGTGACCTGGCAACAGCCAGGTGTGCCTGACTCACTGTAAGGGGGCTGCCTGGCCCCTTCTCTTGCTCTCCTGCCCTGGCACCCTCCCCCTCTTCCCCTCCCCCCATCCATGTGCTCTTGGCCAGCCTCTACTCCCCACCCCCTCTCTCTGCTTTCCTCTCTTTCAAACCCCCTCCCCCTCTCCTGAATAAACTCTATTCTATACTATACAGTGGTGTGGCTGGTCCCTGGGGGGAAAGGATGCCTCAGCATGGGCCTGGGGAGGCGCCCCCTCCCCACACACCTTCCCATCCACCAAATACACTCTATCTTTTTATAAAACAAAACACTCACTGGGTCAGGGAGTCTGAAGCCAAGCCTTGGGATGGTGGAAAGAGAGGACTGATCCCTCCACATTGTCTTCTAACCCGCTCACACATCCCACAAGAAAAGCAGACAAGCTAAGTTGGGCATGGTGACACTCAGGAGGCAGTGACAGGCAGATGTCTGGTTTAGAGGACAGCCTGGTTTCATAGGCTGGGTAAGACCCTGACCCAAGACCGTTTTAAAATAAAAATACAAAGTCAGGCAGATGGTGGTGGCCCGGCCTTTGATCCCAGCCCACAGGAGGCAGAGGCAAGAGGATCTGCCTCTGGCCAGTCTGTGCCACAGAGCGAGTTCCAGGACAGCCCGAGCTACACAGAGAGCCCCTATCTTGAACCTCCCTCTCCCCCCAAAATGTATGTATATATTTCGCTATTAGGAATCGTAAATATCTGATATGCAGGATATCTGATATGGCACCTCCAAAGGGGCTGTGACCCACAGGTTGAGAATCACTGCTTGAGACCTTGTACATGAGAGAGACAGAAACACAGAGACAGCCAAGACAAAGAAAAGCAGGGAGACAGACACACAAACAAAAACCCCAAAGGGAGCCACGCCCCTCCCGGTAGCGGCGCGTTCGCTCTGGCCTCCGGACAGCAGGGGGCAATGGCGAGTCTCCGGAGAGCGGAAGCTGCTGTGCGGTGGAGGCGGGCCCTCCCGGCAGAGCTGGCGACAACTGCGCAGGCGCTGCTCACACTTCCTTTTCCGAGTAGCCGCCGAGATGGTGAGTATACGTGCACGGCGCTCTGTGCTCGCGGGTATCCGTCGCCATCCTCCCGGGGCCCTCTCGCAGGACTCGCCCGGGAATGGGGCGATGTGCTCGGGTCCCCGGGGACTGCGGATGGCGGGTGCGGAAGGGCCCGGATGGCTGCGGGCGGCCGCGGGGCTGTGTCCCCTCGCCCCGCCGCCGTCGCCGGGAGGAGGCACCCGGGAAAGGCTGCCGAGCCCCCGCTAATCCCGACTCGCGCTCACGCAGGCCGAAGTGGAGCAGAAGAAGAAGCGGACCTTCCGCAAGTTCACCTACCGTGGCGTAGACCTCGACCAACTGCTCGACATGTCCTAGTAAGAGGCCCCGTCACCTTAGTCCCGCCGGGGCGCTGCTCCGTGTGCACGTTGTCGCTTTCTGTGGGTGGTGCTGGAAATGGAGCCAGAACCTTTGCCCATGTCACACGGGAGCCGCGCGTGGTGGCGCACACCTTTAATCCCAGCACTCGGGAGGCAGAGGCAGGCGGATTTCTGAGTTCGAGGCCAGCCTGGTCTACAGAGTGAGTTCCAGGACAGCCTGAGCTACACAGAGAAACCCTGTCTCGAAAAACCAAAAGAAAAAGGGTTTCGTGTATCCCAGGCTCTCCTCGAACTCCTGACCCTCTATCTACCTCCCTTATGTTTGGGTCACCACCACGGTGGTGCAGGGCATCAAACTCGGGGTATCCTAGCCTCCTAGGCAAGCGCTTTACCAACTCGGTCCCTGTGTGCAGTGTTCATGTGGACTGAGCTACCTTGCCTCAGTCTCCCGCGTGGCTGGGCTCACAGCCTCTCTGTGACCTTGGGGAAAATCAGCCAGGGATTGGTAATTTTAGAGGGCTGTGCCCTGACGGTTGACGGCCGTGCTGGGGAGGTCTTGTGTGCTTGGCTGGGCTGTCTTCTGTGAGCCTCGGCTCCTGGCATGTTCCTTGCTGGGTGTGAAAGAGATGGGGGAGCGGTGCTGGCGTAGCCTGCTGTCCCTGGGGGTGGCCCACATCCCGGTGTCTCCATACCCTGGGAGCGGTCAGGGCTTAAAACCACCCCCTTCTCCCACAGTGAGCAGCTGATGCAGTTGTACAGCGCCCGCCAGAGGCGGCGCCTGAACCGTGGGCTTCGGCGGAAGCAGCACTCGCTGCTCAAGCGCCTGAGAAAGGCCAAGAAGGAGGCGCCACCCATGGAGAAGCCCGAGGTGGTGAAGACGCACCTGAGGGACATGATCATCCTGCCCGAGATGGTAGGCAGCATGGTGGGCGTGTACAACGGCAAGACCTTCAACCAGGTGGAGATCAAAGTGAGTTGTGGTCTGGGAGTGGCTGGGTGAGTGGTGGTTCTCTGCCACAGCTGCTCACAGCTCTGCTTCCTCTCAACCTGCAGCCTGAGATGATCGGCCACTACCTGGGCGAGTTCTCCATCACCTACAAACCCGTGAAGCACGGCCGGCCTGGGATCGGCGCCACTCACTCCTCCCGATTCATCCCTCTTAAGTAGCCGAGGCCAATAAAGACTCAGTTTTTGGTCCCTGGATTCTGGGTTGTTTGTTTTTTTTGTTGTTGTTGTTTTTTTCTGGGGGTTGGGTTGTCCCTGTGTGTGGAACCTGGAGGCCTCCGGGTGGCTGTCAAGAGTCCACCAGAAGGAAGGTGAGCAGTTGCGTAAGGAGGCTCACTGCCATGTCCACGTCATCCATCTCTGCTGCAGTCTCCTCTCCGCTCTCAAGCTGCCCAGCACTCACAGCAGAGTAGGGTCCAGCCAGAGTTGAGCATCAGGAAGGGTGAGGGGCCGCTCCCTGGGTTTGGGTCTGAGAAGGTGGAGGCTCCGCAGGAAATGCTTGGAAGGGGGGGCTGCAGTGACAGTGGACACAAGGGGACCTGCTGTAGCCTGCTTAAGGGTGCTTTCCTGGGGCTTTCTGTGACCTGGGATAGCACGTGTTCTGGAAGACCTCAGGCATGTCACCAAAGCCCGTGCTGGCAGTGTGACAGGCTCTTCCTACTTGTGGAATTCTGACATATCTGCAGTGGAGAGAACCCCTTGGCCTGTGTATCTAGGACAGAAAGCTTTCTCTGAGTTCACCAGGCTGGCCTCAGGCCCTAGCGCTGGGACTAGTCATCCACAGTCAGTGGCTTGTTTTCCTTAGTAAGTCTATCGGCCTGGGACTAAAGGCTGCCTTGCTTGGAGAACCTCGGGATGTGAGGGTTTGCTGGAAGCTTCCAGTCCTCCTTCCTAGCCATCTACCACGGGCTCCTGCTTGGGTGTGCACATACGCAAGTTAGTGACTTTGTCAGAAGTGGGTATGGGATGACCTGGTCACCATGTGGGGGCAGGTTCCTCAGCTGGCATAGCACACATTGTTAAGCACAGCAGTGTCTTCCTGCCTTAGTATCACTGTCATCAGTCCCACCCACAGAACCAGGCAGGTGACACTGCAATAGCTGAGGGACTCCTAGGAGGCTTCAGGGGGAGCAGTCAAGCCTGGCTCCTGGTTGGGAGACTGGGTGCCCAGTCTTCTCCATCAGGTTCCCTGTACCTGTTCATCACCTAGTGGGAGTTTACCTGGCAGCCTGCCCCACCTACTTCCCACTGCACAAGACACCAGCACCCTTCCAGGTTCACCTGGCAGAAGGGAGCTAGATGTGCACCAACCCCTCTGCCAGCTCTGTAACAATGCAGTCACTGTGGTTGCCTACTACACACTTCCTCCTGTGGTAGGCAGATCAGAGTCTGCATAGATGGCATCCCTGGCACCTGGAACAGATAGTCCCGCCCCAGTCTCAAGTGGACCACACCCAGCTTTTAGTCTGTTTGTTTTTCTGAGACTCTAGACCAGGATGGTCTCAGAGATCCACTTGCCTCTACTTTCCAAGTGAGGGGATTAAAGATAAGTGCCACCCTACATGGCCAACTTTTAACTTTTTGCTTATTGCTGAGTAGCCAAAGACCAGGCTTCTGGTCCTGTTTACCTACTGTACAGGGTTGAGCACACAGTATTTCAGTAACGTTCACAAGACAGAGTCCACATCCAGCGGATCCCCTCCATGCCCTGTGCCCGGCTCAAAGGCTGGCACCCAGAACATTTTTCTTGAATGATTTGTGAATCTTAGCGGGTATCTGGGGCACGCAGGTGACTATCCACAGGCAGATGCATGGTGTCATAGCCACAAGGTGGCGCTTCTAGCTCCCACAAACCCGGATTCTGCATGGGTCCCCTCCTCTTCAGTGGACCGATTCCAACCCTTAGGGTGCTCCAGGCCCATTAGATATATGCTTTGTCGCTCTACCCATAGAGATCCTATCTTACTTATATTGTCATCTCCAAAGTCTTGGGTCACCCCTCATCAGTGTAGTGACACCCCCTCCTGCCCCTGATTTTGCGCAGGCGCAATACTCCCGCCCCTTCCATCCCTGCGGTGGAGGGCGGGGCGCGTGCTGTCCGGGCGGCTGCAGCTTCATGGGGCTCTTGGGACTCCTGAGCCTGCTGCACTCAGCCTTCTTTGGGAACCAGGTACGATGCAGGGAGTCCTGGACGGAGATGAGGGTGTGGGGAGAGCCAGATGAGGTCCTGACTGTGGGAATGGCAGCCTCGAGGACAGTAGAGGACACTCAACTGTCAGGCTAGGCAACTTAATGGGTCGGGGGTCTTTCGTAGTTGCTCTGGAGACAGTTGCCAAGGAAACCTCCTGAGCATGTGCATGGGGCTGAGTTCCCCTCCCTTGTACTGCAGCGACCCCCTCCCCCGTCCCGCGCAGGCGCAGGCTTTCCTTGAGGGAGAATCCTTCAGCAGGAGACCTCCTTTCCTTTCCTCTCTTTCCTTTCTTCTGCGGAGACCCTCAGGTCTCCGGAGAGCAGAGGGCTGCAGCTGGTGCACACCAAGCTTAGGCTCCAGCCAGGGCAGGATGCAGGCCTCGACCACGCCCTACACTGCCTCGGCCTCAGTTTCCCTGCGGACACTACTGAGCTAGAGCCTCCCCGCTCAGCGTCCACTGACTATGACATTCCAAAGGTTCTGTTCTGAGCCTTGCGGGTATTGCAGTTCCGACATGTAAGGGGAAACTGAGGCTGGGGCACAGCTAAGCAGTCAAGGTCACATGACTGAGCCAACGAAAAGCTTGTGTGCTAGGGTTTTCCAGAGGGGCTGACTGCGCCATCAGCCTGCTCCCTTCTAGGGGAACTGAGGGCCATTACTCTGGTCCAGCGGCAGCTAACTCCTCCCATTAGGGCTGTGCCCTGTCACCCAGCCCACAGCCATGACCAAATGATGTGGCCATGCAGCTGCCTCTGTGCCCACCAGGCACCCCCTGGAGCCCACTTAGGGGAGGGTGGTTGATGGAACACCAAGAGGACACCTGCGGTCATCAGAGAGGCCCAGTGGCCCCTGCAGTGATCCCTGTAGTTTCATGGATAGAGGTCCCAGGGTGCGTGGCCCATTGGGAAGCCTGGAGTGCCCAGGAGCTGGGAGGCACTGGGCTCTGGCCAGCAGGTACAAGGTCTCCTGTGTCACTTGAAGGTCAAGCCTCAGGTACTTGGTGCCTGGGCGTGTCTGTGCCTCGTCAGCAAGGAGGGGGACAGGAGTGAGGAATGTTCTAAAGGTTTGGTGCTGAGGGCATCTTGCCCATGGGTCCCCATAGCCTTCCAAGGAGAGAAGGCAGGAGAAAAGCCCTCCTCCCCAGAGACCTGAATGGAGCTGTGGTGTGAACTGAAGCTGAGTGCTTCCTAGCCCAAGCCTCAGTTTGTCTGTATGGGAGTGGCCAGTCTTCCCTTCCTCCTACCAGCCCTTGCCTGAGAGGCCCCGGCGAGCTGTGGTGTCCGGGATTCCCACCCAAGCTGGACACTGAGGCCAGAGACAGGTATGCCCAAGGGAGGTAGAGGCAGAGCTGAAGCCAAAAGGCTCTGTACCCCACCCCCACCCTGGCTCCAGGCCTTCTCAACTCTGCATTGCATGAGGACCTTCCTAGCTTTCCCAGGCTTGGTGGCTTGCCCTGGCTTATCTCATTCCATGCCCCCTCCAGGGCTGTGCGGATGGTCGCCATGCCTGGATGACGCCCTTGCTTATTTCTCCATGCCTGCAGGGCACCTTGCCCTCTTGGCCCCCGAGCTGACTACTAGTGGGCCATGCCAACTCTTGCTTCTGCCTTTTGTTTGACACAGGGCCTGACCCTGGCACAGGCTGAGCCTAAACTCCATGCAGTTCTCCTGCCTCAGCCTCAGTGCTGGGATGACAGACATGGAGAACAGCCTTCCCCAGCTCCAGCAAGAGCCCCTCTGCCACCTCCTTCCTGGGTCAGCAGGGACAGCTCTGTCCAACTCTGGATGCTGCTGTTACTGCAACTGCGCCTTGACCGGAACCCTTTCAGTCCCTGCTGCTCTAGGCATTTACTGCCTAGAGACACTGTGGGATAAGGAGGTCCCTTGGCTAGCCTGTAACACCTTCACGTCCACAGAGGAGCAGGAACTCCATGGTTTTTCCGAGTCCCCCAGATAGGAAAATACCACATTAGCTGCCTCTCCCGTACCGACAACCTTTGTGTCCCGTGAGTGGGGCTGGCAACCAGAAACTAATCCTGGGTTCTCTCTCTCTCTCTCTCTCTCTCTGTATGTGTGTGTATGTGTGTGCGCACGCGCATGCAAGCAGTCACTAGAGGTGTGGGATCCCCTGGAACTGAAGTTCCAGGCGGCTGTGAGCCACTAGACCTGGCTGTTGGGATCCGAACTTGTGTCCAATGGAGAAGAATGTGCACTGTTAACCACTGAGCCATCTCTCCAGCTCCAGGCTCTGCAGGTTAAGCACCTTCAAGAACCCTTCGCGTATCATGGAGCTGAAGCTGGAGAGAGATGGAAGGGGAGATAGAAACAGGGACAGAGACAGAGAGGAACTGTCACAGGAAATGGCAGACCCTGGTACTTGGAAAAAGATGGGGAGAGGTTGCCAATCTCTCCCCGGAGTGCCTGCCCATCTCCCAACTTTCCAAGTCCCAGATTACTTGGGACCTCAGGACACTCTTGGCTTTGCTTGTCCCCAGCCCCTCCGTTCTTGACACTTCCACGCCTGGCAGGTGGATTGAGTGATCCCCTCTCCCAAGACTTGGATGTAATATATATCAGTTTGATGTTTTGCTTGGGGTCTTAGTCCTCGGGGCGCCTCCTTCCCCCCTTGGTAAGGAGTTTGCCAATCCTACTGTTCCCACCCCCCACCCCCATCGGCCCCTGAGCTCCAGGCAAGGCCCGATGCCCCACGGTCAGCACGGGTACCTGGCCCGGGTTGCTATTGGCTGTCACCATAGCACCAGCTCGTCTTCCCGCACCGCCATTGGCCCAGGCCCCTGCATCCCGCATCCTCCCCTGCTCGCTTGCAGTGGTCTCGCCCAGCGCCAGAGCGGCAGCGCCTCCTGGCTAGGCCGGGATGCGGCTTTGTCCCTCTGGAACAACCCTCTCTGCCTGTGCTGCCGAGACCCCCGGAGACCTAGACACCCCAGGTCTGGCTTGTAAACCTAGCCAAGAGGAGGGAGAAGGCCCTGGGCTTTACAGCTACCCCAGACGCAAGTAAGCCGTGCGTCTTCCCTTGGGCGGAGGGCAGGGGCGCGACCTGCCGCGCCCTGTCAGTACGGATTCAAAGGCAGAATAGGAGCTGAGGGGAAACTGAGACCGGATGAGGCAGGCAGGTGTCTGAGGCGCTGCGGCTGGTCACACACACACACACACACACACACACACACACACACACACACACACACACTCACGGTTCCCACACCGGATCCTTGGGAGATGGTGCATAAGGAATGGAGGAGAGAAGGATGCTGTGCGCCCCTGGGGAATTGCTGTGTGCTCTGGTCTGCTTCTTTTCCTCTCTGTAGAGGGAATGGGATGACAGGAAATCAGAGATGCGCCCCTCTGGGTGTTGTGCCTCCCTCCTCTGAATCGCGCTCTGTAAACCCATATTCCGTTATTGCTGTTTCCCGGTCATCTGCCGAGATGGCTTCTTGATGGAGGCTTGGGGCTGGGAATGGAGGCGGCGCTTTCTGTAGGAAGATGTAGGTTGTGGGGCTACTGGAGTCAAAGGTGGCCTGGTGCGCAGACCTGGGGACAAGTGAGTGCATCTCTGTCCCCAGCGAATCCGAATCCGGAAATCCGAATGAGTGTGCCTGTGGGGGTCAGGGCTTATCCCGAGGGCATCGGAAGCCATAGTGCAAGGATGGAATCCTCATGGCTTCCTCTGGAGGGGAGTGTGACTTCAGTATATAGCAGGCAAGAAGAGGCAGGAGGAGTGGCCTGGTGAGAGAGGTGCAGAGGCCTGGTGGGGTAAGCGTGGAGCAGAGGGCTGGTAGCCCTGTGGAGTCAAAACAACAAGCTACATTAAGGAAGGGCATCAAGTGTGGACTGAGAATGTCTGCACCGGTCGGCATGTGGGTGTGGATGTCCATGTCTGCAGAGCCTCATCTGTTTCTTCTGGCTGGGCAGGGCATGGGTGACTAGCTGGGGTACCCCGAATTTGGTTTGGCATGGGTGACTAGCTGGGGTACCCCGAATTTGGTTTGGCATGGGTGACTAGCTGAGGTACCCCGAATTTGGTTTGGATAAGAATGACATCCTACCCAAAGACAAGCGTGGTCCCTTGGGACCTTCCGTCAGCCCTTGGACTGGCCAGGGTTTTTCCTCTCCCTTCAGGTGGATGCAGAAAGGCATGGAGAGAGAACTGCTTTGTTTGTATTAATTTTTGGTCTTTTGAGAGAGAGCCATATGTAGCCCAGGCTAGTCATGAACCCACTATGTAGCTTAAGCTAGCCTTGAATTCTTGATCTTCCTACCTCCACCTTCTGAGTGCTGCCTAACTGCCTGGACTTCTGAGCATCCCAGGGTCTGGACTTGGATTACATCTGTCTCCCCCCCCACTCATCTGTCTCCCCCCCTACTTTCCACTCCTCAGCCCTGGACCTCACTTTCTCTTTTGGGGGAACAGCTGTTGTAGGAAGAGAGCAGCAGAAGGCATGGCTATGACCACAGCAGGTCCTCTGGGGGGATGGAATGATGAGGGGCTGAGACCCTAGACATTCACTGGTTCCCCTACCCATGTCCTGGGTGACATCAGGGTGGGCGGGGCTTTCCAGAGAAGAAGGGATAAAAAGAGCATTAGGTTATGTGTGTTGGGGGGGGGGCAGCAGGTGTCACCTAAGCAGGGGAGGGGGTGTGGTTGGTTTGGGATGAAGCCTCGAGGCTGGCAAGGAGAGGAAGCTCCTGAGGAGGGAGCAGCCGAGAGGAGGAGATGGTGTTACGCACTCCACCATGCTTCAGGACGAGAGGATGCTATTGGTGGACCTCAGACAAAGGCGGAGGGAGGGGGCTCCCATAGACGGAAGGGAACAAAGACGGAGGAGGACCAGTTGTGGGGGTCTCAGGGTAGCTGTGGAGGGAGAGCCAAGCTGAGGGAGAAGGTGCTGGCCAACTGGACAGAGGGAGGAGGCTGGACAGAGAGAGAGAAAAAAAGACAGGCAGAAGCACAAAGAACAGGGCTGTGACGGAGCTGAGGGAGGCATGATATCCCGGCGGGAGGCTGCTGAGCCGTGAACAGAGCCACTGGGGACCCTTGCGTGAGTGGAGGGATGTGGGGCCACAGGGGGTCCCGGCCCAGGACACAAACACCTGGGAGGATTGTGGTGAGTCGGGGGTCTTCTGCACCACCCTCCCAGCCTCCTGCCCATAGCTCTCTCAGCCAAGGCTCCTCGGCCTTCATGGGGTTCTGGGCTAGCTAGTGACCCCTCCTTCCCAGTGCGTTTGCTCTCCTATCTGTCTGTCCATCCGTCTGTCCATCCATCCGTCTGTCTGTCTGTCTGCAGTCAGCTTCTCCTGTGTCAGTCTATGAGCCTAGTGACCTCCAGGTGGCCCTGCTGACTTAGACTGCCAGGGTGACAGACGTCTGTGTGTCCCTCTGGCTGTCAGCACAGGTGCCATAGTCTTCCTGTCTGTCCACCCATCAGTTAGTCTTGTACTCATCACATGAAATAGCCTCCCAGGTTCAATTCCTCCTGTTTCTACGTCTCTCTCAAATGCTGGTTCCCAGGTGACTGGTTGACTACTCCTGCCTCGGGGGCACACCCAGGATGGGTGGGGGACTGGGGGACTGGGCTCTGGTCCAGGACTTTCTGAGGGGGAGCCGGTGACCCACACTCACTCTTGTGACCCCTTGACCCCAGACACTGCAGGAGTTGAAAATGACCAGCTCCGTGGCCTCGTATGAGCAGCTGGTGCGCCAGGTGGAGGCCCTGAAGGCCGAGAACACTCACTTAAGGCAGGAGCTGAGGGATAACTCCAGCCATCTCTCCAAGCTGGAGACAGAGACCTCTGGGATGAAGGTGAGAGCCTGCATGGAGGGCATAGGTCAGAAAGACGGACTCGAAAGTGCCGATGTCTCGGGAAGGGTCTTCAAGGCACGTGGACTGTCAGGGTGACAGATGTCTGTGTGTCTGGGCAGCCCTGATGCTCACAGACCTATTCCCTACCATGCCCGCAGGAGGTTCTGAAACACCTTCAGGGCAAGCTGGAGCAGGAGGCGAGAGTGCTCGTGTCCTCCGGGCAGACAGAAGTGTTAGAGCAACTGAAAGGTGAGTGACTTCCAGAACGGCCCATAGCCAGCAGGGATATAGCAAGAGCAGGTCGCTGACCTTCACCAGTGCCTCCCTCCCTCCAGCTCTTCAGACTGACATCAGTAGCCTGTACAACCTCAAGTTCCATGCTCCCGCCCTGGGCCCGGAGCCTGCCTCCCGGACTCCAGAGGGAAGCCCAGTGCACGGCTCTGGACCATCCAAGGACAGCTTCGGAGAACTGAGCAGGGCCACCATCCGCCTGCTGGAAGAACTAGACCAGGAGAGGTGAGAGGGCGTAGGAAAGGACCCGCCCCAGGGGCCTCTGCCCTCGGATTGGGTCGCTGGCAATGGCCCTGCCCCCAACCAGCCACACCCACCTCCAGGCTCTTTCACTCATCTCCACTCTATCCCTGTCTGGCTGACCCCAACTGGTGGGCAGAGGATATGAGGACATTCCTGGCAAGAGGAAAGGCTCCTGGGAGAGAAGAGCCTCCACCCCCATCCCTGGGTGGGAGACATACAGGCGTCTCTAGGGACAGAGCCGCATCCAAAGTCAGGGCTCAGAAACAGGCCTAATGCCAGAGATCCTCAAGGAGGTCTTTGTTGATAGAAGGACAGAAGCCCAAAAATTCTGGGCCCAGGGCCAGTGGAAGGGGCAGTGCCAAAGGGGGCAACCCAGCTCAGCCCCTCTGGGTTGCATGAGGTCACTCGACAAACAGTTTAAGTCAGCTCTGTGGCATGACTTCTCAGGTGAATGCTCTGTAAAATGGAGAGTTTTGTTGATTGGTATTGTTTTTCCTTTCTGGCTCCCCGACCACATTTATTTCTTTGGGGACACCATAGCACATGTGTGGATTTAGAGAACACCAGGAAATTCTGGGAGTCAAACTCAGCATTCTTAGGTTGCCGACAAGTACCTTTGCCCACTCCGCTAACAGCCTATTTAAACAAAACAAAACAAAAAAAAAATTTTTTTTAAAAGGGGTCTTGAACCAGAGAGATGGCTCAGTGGTTAAGAGCACCGACTACTTTTCCAGAGGTCCTGAGTTCAAATCCCAGAAACCACATAAGATCTGATGCCCTCTTCTGGTGTGTCTCAAGACAACTACAGTGTACTTATATATAATAAATAAATAAATCTTTAAAAAGAAAGGAAGAAAGAGAGAAAGAAAGAAAGGGGTCTCAAAGCGTATAGTCCAGGCTGGTCAGTCTCTTGCCTCAGCCTCCTAGGTGCTGGGGTGACAGGGTAAATGAAAAGGGACTTTTGAGCCTGACACCTGGTGTGTATACTGGAGATGAGCAGGTGCGGGAATGCTTCTCGGGTCTTCCTAGGATCTCCAGTTCTTTCCTCTTTAGCTGGTTACTTGTTTATTTTTCGAGATAGGGTTTCTCTGTGTAGCTCTGTCTGTTTTGTAGAACAAGATGGCCTCAAACTCAGAGATCAGCCGGCCTCAGCCTCCCGAGCGCTGAGAATGAAGGTGCCACCACAGCCAGGCTATTTTATCTTTTTTTTTTTTTTTTTCTTTCTTTCTTTTGTTTTTTTGGTCAAGGCTTTCAAGTAGCCCTCAAATTTGCCAAGTAGCGAAGGCTGGTCAAGTTCTCTGGCCCTCCCAAAGTGCCAAGATGGCAGGCAGGCACACAGTCCCTTAGTTTGCTGCTTCTAGCTTTTTCCAATTACATTTATCAACAGTTATATTTATTTGTATGTGGTCCAGTGAGCATGTAGGCGACCTGCACAAGTCACTTTCTCTCTTTCCATCATGTGGATTCTGAAGATGGAGTTTGGGTCATCAGGCTTGGCCACAAGTTTCTTTCCCTGATAAGCCATTTCTCTAAGCGCTTGTTTGCGACAGGTTTACACTGTGGTCAGGCCTCAAACTCTGGCCTCAGCCCCCAAGGGGTTGTTTTTTGTTTTGTTTTGTTTTGTTTTCTCTTTCTAATTAGCTTTTCTTCACCCACTCAGTTCCTTTCAATGCCCACCTCGGAGCTGGGAGCGGGGGGGGGGGGGGGGCGGTTGTCCCTGAGAATGGCACCCATAAGGAGGTCCCGTGCATCCCCTCCACCAGATGCTTCCTGCTGAGCGAGATAGAGAAAGAGGAGAAGGAGAAGCTATGGTATTACTCTCAGCTCCAGGGCCTGTCCAAGCGCTTGGATGAGCTGCCACACGTGGACACGGTGAGCTCCCGGGACGCACCTAAGGAAGGTTCAGGGGTGTGGCGGGGGGGGGTAAGGGGGCCCGGTCAGAACGCACCTCATCACAGCCCGTGCCCCCTCCCAGCAGTTTTCGATGCAGATGGATCTGATTCGGCAGCAGCTGGAGTTCGAGGCCCAGCACATCCGCTCTCTGATGGAGGAGCGCTTCGGTACCTCCGACGAGATGGTACAGCGCGCGCAGGTGCGGGGAGTGCACACCCGGGTTTCGGGGAGTGGAGGGCAGTGCTGAATGGGAGGAGTCCGCAGTAGGGCGGAGAATTAGGAGGTGGAGTCAAAGATAGGAGGAGCCAAGACTGGGAGGAGGCGGGGTCAGTCAGGGGCTGACTTCGGGTTCTCTGCTCTATAGATCCGGGCTTCGCGCTTGGAGCAGATTGACAAGGAGCTGTTGGAAGCCCAGGACCGGGTGCAGCAGACAGAGCCTCAGGTACCAAGACAAACAGAGCTAGGGCCGAAGGGGGTGATGACTTCCCCTATTCTGGGCCCAGGAAGGGGTCCGCAGCCTGTGCGTGGTGCAGCCTGAACCACCAGGCTGATGCTCTTCCTGTAGGCTCTGCTGGCAGTGAAGCCTGTGGCAGTGGAGGAGGAGCAGGAGGCAGAAGTCCCCACACACCCTGAGGATGGCACCCCTCAGCCTGGCAACAGCAAGGTAAGAAGGGAAAATCTGACGATGGACTGCCTGTGTCGCGGGCTGGGGGTCCCCAAGCAACCCCCGTTGCTAGAAAGCCGCTCTGGACTGAGGCTCCCTGTGAGGTGAGAGGTCTTTGTTTTTCTGAGACAAAGTTCCACTGTGTAGCCCTGGCTAACCTGGAACTTGCCCTGTATGCCAGGCTGGTTTCAAACTCAAGAGATCTACCTGCTTCTGCCCCCTGAGTGCTGGGACTAAAGAGTCCTACTTAGTGTGGGCGCCCTGCAGGGGCGGGTCATGCTTTGGTGTGGATGTAGAGGTCAGAGGGCAACTTGCAAGTCCTTTCTCTCCTCCCGTTATGTGGGCCCTGGGAATACAACTCGGGTCGTCAGATTCGGTAGCAAGGGCTTTTACCTGCTGAGCCATCTTTTTGGTCCACAAAACCACCTTCTGAAGGGGAGTTGTCAATTACCAGTGGTGGGGCACAGTTCCCCTTGTGAGCCTGCAGTCATCCCTGTTCCCCTGCAGGTGGAGGTGGTGTTCTGGCTTCTATCTATGTTGGCAACGCGCGACCAGGAAGATACTGCGCGCACGCTGCTGGCCATGTCCAGCTCGCCAGAGAGCTGTGTAGCCATGCGCCGCTCGGGCTGTCTGCCACTGCTGCTCCAGATTCTTCATGGCACTGAGGCTGGGTCTATGGGGCGCGCAGGGACCCCCGGAGCGCCCGGTGCCAAAGATGCACGCATGCGCGCCAACGCGGCCCTGCACAACATCGTTTTCTCCCAGCCGGATCAGGGCCTGGCACGCAAGGAGATGCGTGTGCTGCATGTGCTGGAGCAGATCCGAGCCTACTGCGAGACCTGCTGGGACTGGCTTCAGGCGAGGGACAGCGGGACAGAAAGTGGTACAGGAGACAGTGAGTATGCCGCATCCACAGGACCTGGATAGACTTGGGACAGGGGACCAACAAAGCCTCGCACCTTCTTACTGTTTCTAGCCGAACCCAAGGGACCTTAAGACAGTGTGGCAAAGGGATGAACAAGAATCTCTTTACCCCTGACTATACCCTTAAACCCAGCCCCTCACTAGGGGATTCTAGGCAGAACTCCACCCCTGATCACGCCCCCAGGCCCTCACTGGGGATTCTAGGCGGGGCTCCACCCAGACCACGTCCCCAGCTCCTCATTGGGGGATTCTGGGCAGGGCTCCACACCAACCAGGCCTCTAGCTCCTCACTGGGGGATTCTAGACAGGAGCTGTATTGTTGATCCAGGCCACCAGTCCTCCTCCTTTTGGTCTCACTAATTTATCCAGGCTGGCCTTGAACCTGCCCTATAGTGTAGGCCCTATAAGGTCACAGGCTTGTGCCACCAGCACTACAGCAGGTTTCTTTGACCTGACTTGCTACGGAGGTATGTATGCAGCTGCCACACCGCTGCTGTGAGACGTCTGTATAGGAGGCCTTTAGTCAGTGTCTGACGTGCCACAGATTTTGAAGCAGTGGGTACAGCATGAGGAGAGGCAAGGGAGAACGTGGGTATCACGCCAGGAGTGAGACTCTAACCTCACGCCTGGCCACAGCTCCTGTCCCCATCGAGCCACAGATCTGCCAGGCTACCTGTGCAGTGATGAAGCTGTCATTTGACGAAGAATACCGTCGGGCTATGAATGAGCTAGGTGAGTGTCCCATCTAGGGTCCTCTGCTGGGCCTTAGTCACAGCTGTTGGCTGACCTCTCTTAATGCCATGAGGTCATTACAGAGGATGGGCGGAGCCGTGGGGGACTGTGGGGGGCTATAAAGAACTGGGAAGGTAGGTGTGTACGGGATGGGGAGACTGGCCCCTCTGGCCGGCCTCAGCCCTTCCATGACACCCACCTTCCCTTCCCACACCTACAGGGGGCCTGCAGGCTGTGGCAGAACTACTGCAGGTGGATTATGAGATGCACAAGATGACCCGGGACCCACTCAACCTTGCCCTGCGCCGCTACGCTGGCATGACCCTCACCAACCTCACCTTTGGAGACGTTGCCAACAAGGTTCCCGGGGTGGGAAGAGGATGGGCAAGGGTCAGGTACCATCTTGAGTGCGCCCCACCTAACCTCAGACTGACTATGACCCTGAGAGGTGGGGACAGGCATTCCCAGTATATGGATGGGTAGAACAGGTAGATGATGTGGTCCAGAGAGGGCAGGAGCTGGGAAGGTTTTCTGCTGGGGTCACATCCACGCTGACTCCCTGACCCCCAAGGTGTGGAGAATTGTGACCTCTGGGCTGGCAGAGTCCAGATGTGTCCTTCTGTCTGAGGCTCACTTTCCTTAGCTGGCCAGTCGGGAGAAGGGAGAGGAGGGGCTGGGGAGTCCCCTGTTCTTACTGCTGTGACCTCAGCTGTTCAATGTCAATCCCAACAGGCCACACTGTGTGCCCGCCGAGGCTGCATGGAAGCCATTGTGGCCCAACTTGCCTCTGAGAGTGAGGAGCTGCATCAGGTACGCAGGGCAGGGTAGAGGCAGGCTTGGCTTGCTTCTCCTGGGTTGGGACGACTACCAGAGGTCTCCACCCGACCACTTCTAAGAATAATACCTTAAGCTTTGTTATTAGCCATCTTCCAGGGTCACAGTGGGTGGGAGGAAATGACGCCTTTGGAACCTGGGCTCTGGGTCCACTGAAGCTGTCCCTCCCACCCTGGTCAGGTTGTTTCCAGTATTCTGCGTAATCTGTCATGGAGGGCAGACATCAATAGCAAGAAGGTGCTGAGGGAGGTTGGCAGCATGACTGCCTTGATGGAATGTGTGCTGCGGGCCTCCAAGGTGAGCATGGGCAGCCTGGAACTGGGGAGGTCAGAGGGCACCACCAGAGGCTCAGAGTGGGGAGAGACATCGGGGCAGGTGATGGGCACCCTGTCTCTGGGGAAACCAAGGTAAACTGGATGGATGAGCCTAGGACTCCCAGCCTACAGCTCTGAAACCTCCCTACACACCACAGCGCGCGGAGAATGAAAGTACATTCATAGACTCCTCACTGCTGAGCCACGCCCCCAGCCCCTCCCTGGGCGACTCCTCACTGCTGAGCCACGCCCCCAGCCCCTCGCTGGGCGATTCTAGGCAGGGGCTCCACCCTAGAGCTACTTTAGCAGCTCTTTTTGATTATTATTCACATTGCAGATATTTCAGGCTGGCCTGGAGTTTGTAATCCTCCTGCCTCAGGCTCCTGAGTGCACAATGACAGACCTTCACCACCAGGCTGGGCTGTTGATTCTGTGGGAAATCTTTTGGCTGTAGTGGCGGGCCCACGAGTGACTACACCCCTCATGCTGACCCCTCTTCCCTCCCACCCCAGGAGTCCACCCTAAAGAGCGTGCTCAGTGCTCTGTGGAACCTGTCGGCACACAGCACAGAGAACAAGGCGGCCATCTGCCAGGTGGGCGGCGCCCTGGCTTTCCTGGTAAGCACCCTCACATACCGTTGCCAAGGGAATTCTCTGGCGGTCATCGAGAGTGGCGGTGGGATCCTGCGCAACGTGTCAAGCCTCATTGCCACACGGGAGGACTACAGGTCAGCTCCCATCATGATCCGCCCAAGACACAGAGGCCGGGACTGGGAGATGGTGGGGCAGTGGTGGCTGCTCTTGCAGAAGACCTGGGTTTGGTTGTCAGCACTGCATGGTGACACGCAAACACCCTTAATTCCAGTTCCACGAGATCCTGTGCCCCCTTCTTACATCCGTGGGCACCAGGCACACCTGTGGCACACAGATAAACATCCAGGCATAATGACCATACACAGTATAACATAAACCACATTACTAGATAATGTTCAGAATAAGGCAGACGTGGCAGGGCATGCTCCCCAGCCCCTATAAGTCTAAGGCCAGCCTGGCTTCTAGCAAGTTCCAGGCCAGGTAGGACTGTCAAATGAGATCTTTTCTCAGAAAAGGAGGAAAGAAAAGAGGTGGGGCCAGGTATGGTGTGCTTCTTAGTAACTGTCCATATGTGCCACTTTGTTCCCAGCATGCAGGGTGGGCAGCTCACCATAGGTAACTTAAGTTCCAGAGCTCTGCTGCTGGTGGGCACTTCACACATGGTGCACAGACAGACACACACCCATACACATGAAATAAAATGATATGAATTTTAAAATTGGGCTGGAGAGATGACTCAGTGATTAAGAGCACTGACTGCTCTTCAAGAGGTTCTGAGTTCAATTCCCAGCAACTACATGGTGGCTCACAGCCATCAGTAATGGGATCAGATGCCCTCTTCTGGTGTGTCTTATATAAATAAATAAATAAAATTTTTTGTTTGTTTCTTGAGACAGGGTTTCTCTGTGTATCCCTGGAACTCACTCTGTAGACCAGGCTGGCCTTGAACTCAGAAATCCACCTGCCTCTGCCTCCCAAGTGCTGGGATTAAAGGCATGCGCCACCATTACCCAGAAAATAAATCTTTTTTAAAAATAATTTTAAAATTGCCAGGCAGTGGTGGCTCACGCCTTTAATCCCAGCACTTGGGAGGCAGAGGTAGGCAGATATTCTGAGTTCAAGGCCAGCCTGGTCTACAAAGTGAGTCCCAGGACAGCCAGGGCTATACAGAGAAACCCTGTCTCGAAAAACCAAATAAAATGAAATAAAATAAAATAAAATTTTTTAAATTAAGTCTTGAAAACAAATGAACAGGCTAGGCAGTGGTGGCGCATTCCTTTAATCCCAGCACTCGGGAGGCAGAAGCAGGCAGGTTTCTGAGTTCGAGGTCAGCCTGGTCTACAGAGTGAGTTCCAGGACAGCCAGGGCTACACAGAGAAACCCTGTCTTGAAAACAACAACAACAAAAACAAAAAAACCCCACCAAATACATAACCCAGATATGGAGGTGCAGGACACACACCTATAAGCCTGGCACAGGAAGGCGACCTTCAGGTAGCTATGGAGTTTAAAGTTAGCCTCGGCTTGCTCAGATCTTCCTCAAAACAAAACAAACCCAAACATCTGCGGGGAATCACACAGCGCGGCTGGGAAAGCTTATGGTATAGCTATTTTATTTTTTTCTCAAATTCACACCTAAAGAATGGACATTTTAATCTGCCATATCTAGAGGTTCTAGTCTGGTGTTGGTGGGCGGGGCACGCAGGGGCGTGGCTAAGCCTTGCTAGCAAGCTGGGGTCCTGCAACTAGTGGGGGCAAAGTGGAGGTGGGCTTGGTTGAACACAGGCCTGACGAGTTGGTATGGATGGGGCGGGGCGGGGCGAGGCGGGGCAAGCCAAGAGCATAGCGAAGTAGCGTTGTGATTGGCTGAGCGGGGTCATCAAAGACAGGCGTGGACCTGATTTACTTGGTTGGCTAAGAGTTCAGCAAGGTAGAGGTGAGTATAGCGGAGCTGGGGATATGGGTGGCCAGGGGTGGGCATGACTGAACAAACGGCATAGTGGAGTGGCTGAGTCAGGCAAGCATGGCTAGGCTGGGACTGCTGGGCTGGGGACATTGGGAGAGCAGCTCTCGTGTAGGGTGTGGCGCGAATGGCAGTGTGGTGTGTATGGTGGGCACTGCAGGGCTGGGATAAAGCCCACCTTTCTTTTCTCTGGGTTCCCCCCCCCCAGGCAGGTGCTCCGTGACCACAACTGCCTGCAGACACTGCTGCAGCATCTCACGTCCCACAGTTTGACCATCGTGAGCAATGCCTGCGGCACCCTCTGGAACCTGTCTGCCCGCAGCCCCCGCGACCAGGAACTGTTGTGGGACCTGGGGGCTGTGGGCATGCTACGCAACCTCGTTCACTCCAAACACAAGATGATCGCCATGGGTAGCGCCGCCGCTCTGCGGAACCTGCTAGCCCACCGACCCGCCAAGTATCAGGCTGCAGCCATGGCTGTCTCCCCAGGCACCTGCGTGCCCAGTCTGTACGTCCGCAAGCAGAGAGCTCTGGAAGCTGAGTTGGACACTCGGCACCTGGTGCATGCACTCGGTCACTTAGAGAAGCAGGGTCTGCCTGAGGCAGAGACCACTTCAAAGAAGCCCCTGCCACCCCTCCGCCACCTGGATGGGCTGGTACAGGACTATGCCTCTGATTCTGGCTGCTTTGACGACGATGACGCACCATCCCTGGCTGCTGCGATCACCACAGCCGAGCCCGCCAGCCCAGCAGTGATGTCTATGTTCCTTGGCGGTCCCTTCCTTCAGGGCCAGGCACTGGCCCGCACCCCACCTGCCCGCCAGGGTGGCTTAGAAACCGAGAAGGAGGCTGGTGGGGAGGCAGCTGTGGCTGCCAAGGCCAAGGCCAAGCTGGCATTGGCTGTGGCTCGGATCGACCGATTGGTGGAGGACATCTCTGCCCTGCACACCTCATCAGACGACAGCTTCAGTCTCAGCTCGGGGGACCCTGGGCAGGAGGCGCCAAGGGAGGGCCGTGCTCAGTCCTGTTCTCCATGCCGGGGCACCGAGGGTGGGCGGCGTGATGCTGGCAGCAGGGCGCACCCTCTGCTGAGGCTCAAGGCGGCCCACACCAGCCTCTCTAATGATAGCCTGAACAGCGGTAGCACCAGCGATGGCTACTGTACCCGGGAACACATGACGCCTTGCCCGCTGGCTGCGTTGGCGGAGCACCGTGATGACCCTGTGCGCGGACAGACTCGGCCCAGCCGACTGGACCTGGACCTTCCCAGCCGGGCTGAGCTTCCTGCCCGGGACACAGCAGCCACCGATGCCCGAGTGCGCACAATCAAGTTATCCCCAACCTATCAGCACGTTCCACTGCTCGATGGGGCCGCTGGGGCAGGTGTCCGACCCCTGGTTGGGCCGGGAACCTCCCCGGGGGCTCGGAAACAGGCATGGATACCTGCGGACAGCCTGAGCAAAGTCCCTGAGAAACTGGTGGCCTCTCCACTGCCCGTAGCTAGCAAGGTGCTGCAGAAGCTGGTGGCACAGGATGGGCCGATGTCCCTCTCCAGGTGCAGCTCTCTGTCCTCTCTGTCTTCCACGGGCCATGCCGTCCCCAGCCAGGCGGAGAACCTTGACAGCGATTCATCCCTGGAGGGGCTTGAGGAGGCTGGTCCTGGTGAGGCCGAGCTGGGCAGGGCGTGGCGAGCATCCGGGTCCACCTCTCTTCCAGTGTCCATCCCAGCCCCGCAGCGGGGGCGCAGTCGAGGTCTTGGGGTGGAGGATGCAACACCATCCAGCTCATCTGAGAACTGTATCCAGGAGACACCCTTGGTCTTGAGCCGTTGTAGTTCCGTGAGCTCCCTGGGCAGCTTTGAGAGCCGCTCCATTGCCAGCTCCATCCCCAGTGACCCGTGCAGTGGGCTGGGCAGTGGCACAGTGAGTCCCAGCGAGCTGCCAGACAGCCCCGGGCAGACGATGCCACCGAGCCGCAGCAAGACGCCACCGGCACCTCCTGGGCAGCCTGAGACCAGCCAGTTCAGCCTGCAGTGGGAAAGCTATGTGAAACGCTTCCTAGACATCGCGGACTGTCGAGAAAGATGCCAGCCGCCCTCGGAGCTGGACGCGGGCAGCGTTCGCTTCACAGTGGAGAAGCCAGACGAGAATTTCTCCTGCGCCTCCAGCCTCAGTGCACTGGCCCTGCATGAGCTGTATGTTCAGCAGGATGTGGAGCTGCGTCTGAGGCCACCAGCCTGCCCAGAACGTGCGGTGGGTGGTGGGGGCCATCGTCGGAGGGACGAGGCTGCCAGCCGCCTGGATGGCCCAGCACCAGCTGGTTCTAGGGCTCGGTCAGCAGCTGATAAAGAACTGGAGGCTTTGCGTGAATGTCTGGGGGCAGCCATGCCTCCCCGGCTCCGCAAGGTGGCCTCAGCCTTGGTGCCTGGCCGCCGCGCATTGCCAGTCCCTGTGTACATGTTAGTGCCCGCCCCGGCTCGGGGTGATGACTCGGGCACGGACTCCGCAGAGGGCACACCCGTTAACTTTTCCAGTGCAGCCTCGCTCAGTGATGAGACCTTACAGGGACCCTCCAGGGACAAGCCGGCCAGGCCTGGGGACAGGCAGAAACCTACAGGCCGAGCTGCCCCTGCCAGGCAGACCCGATCTCACCGGCCCAAGGCAGCAGGTGCTGGTAAAAGCACAGAACACACCCGGGGACCCAGTAGGAACCGGGCAGGATTGGAGCTACCCCTCAGCCGACCCCAGAGTGCTCGGTCCAACAGGGATGGCTCATGCCAGACCCGGACCCGCGGAGACGGTGCCCTGCAGTCGCTATGCCTCACAACACCCACAGAGGAAGCTGTGTACTGCTTCTATGACTCTGACGAGGAACCACCAGCCTCTGCACCACCACCTCGGCGGGCATCCGCCATCCCACGGGCTCTAAAGCGAGAGAAACCCACAGGCAGAAAGGAGACTCCATCCAGGGTGGCCCAGCCTGCCACACTCCCTGTGAGAGCCCAGCCCAGACTGATCGTGGATGAGACCCCGCCCTGCTATTCCCTGACTTCCTCAGCTAGTTCCCTCAGTGAGCCTGAGGCCTCTGAACAGCCGGCCAGCCATGCTCGAGGCCCGGAGCAGGGCAGTGAACAGGTCAGCTCTCCTAGCCCAAGGGCAGAAGAGGAACTTCTGCAGAGGTGTATCAGCTTGGCCATGCCCAGGCGCCGGACCCAGGTACCGGGCTCACGGCGTCGCAAGCCCAGAGCCATGAGGTCAGACATAAGGCCCACTGAGATAACCCAGAAATGCCAGGAGGAGGTGGCTGGCTCTGATCCAGCCTCTGACCTAGACAGCGTGGAGTGGCAGGCTATCCAAGAGGGCGCAAACTCCATCGTCACGTGGCTGCATCAGGCAGCGGCCAAAGCCAGCCTGGAGGCGTCTTCTGAGTCTGACTCCCTCTTGTCTTTGGTGTCTGGGGTGTCCTCCACCCTCCAGCCCTCCAAGCTCAGGAAAGGGCGAAAGCCTGCAGCAGAGGCTGGAGGTGCCTGGCGTCCTGAGAAACGGGGGACAGCTTCCACCAAGATCACTGGGAGTCCCCGGCTTCCTAGTGGCTCCGAGAAGGCAAAGGGTACCCAGAAAATGATGGCAGGGGAGTCAACCATGCTCCGGGGACGGACAGTGATCTACTCAACCGGCCCAGCCTCCCGTGCTCAGTCCAAAGGTATTTCTGGACCTTGTACCACACCTAAGAAGCCAGGGACATCTGGCACCACTCATCCAGAAACTGCCACCAAAGCCCCCAGCCCTGAGCAACAACGTTCACGGAGCCTCCACCGACCCGGCAAGATCTCTGAGCTGGCAGCCTTGCGCCACCAGCCCAGGAGCGCCACTCCTCCAGCCCGCCTCACCAAGACCCCGTCCTCAAGCTCTTCACAGACCTCCCCAGCATCCCAGCCCCTGCCTAGACGGTCCCCTCTGGCCACTCCAACAGGAGGGCCTCTGCCTGGCCCTGGGGGGTCCCCAGTGCCCAAGTCACCAGCGCGGGCCCTTCTGGCTAAGCAACACAAGACCCAGAAGTCACCTGTGCGGATCCCATTCATGCAAAGGCCAGCCAGGCGAATGCCACCTCCACTGGCCAGACCATCCCCAGAGCCTGGCTCCAGGGGCCGAGCTGGGGCTGAGGGGACTCCTGGGGCACGTGGCAGCCGCCTGGGCCTGGTGCGTATGGCGTCAGCTCGCTCCAGTGGCAGTGAGTCCTCGGATCGCTCAGGCTTCCGAAGGCAGCTGACTTTCATCAAGGAATCCCCAGGGCTCCTTCGGCGCCGCAGATCAGAGCTGTCCTCTGCGGACTCCACGGCCTCCACCTCCCAGGCTGCTTCGCCCCGCCGTGGACGGCCCGCACTCCCTGCTGTCTTTCTCTGCTCCTCTCGTTGCGATGAGCTGCGGGTATCCCCACGGCAGCCCCTGGCAGCACAGAGGTCCCCTCAGACCAAGCCAGGTCTCGCACCACGTGCGCCCAGACGTACCAGCTCCGAGAGCCCCTCACGCCTGCCTGTACGGGCGACCCCTGGGCGGCCTGAGACAGTCAAGCGGTACGCATCCCTGCCACATATTAGTGTGTCCCGCAGACCCGATAGCGCTGTCTCTGTGCCCACCACCCAGGCCAAGACCACTCGCCGGGGAAGTGATGGTGAGACCAGGCCGCTGCCCAGGGTAGCTGCTCCCGGTACGACCTGGCGTCGAATCAAAGATGAAGATGTCCCCCACATCCTGCGCAGCACGCTGCCTGCCACTGCCCTGCCTCTCAGGGGCTCATCACCGGAAGACAGCCCCGCTGGAACTCCACAGCGCAAGACCAGTGACGCAGTGGTGCAAACAGAGGACGTGGCTACTTCTAAGACCAATTCCAGCACGTCACCTAGCCTGGAGAGCAGGGATCCCCCACAGGCCCCAGCCAGAGGCCCTGTGGCTCCCCAGGGCAGCGATGTGGATGGACCAGTACTCAGCAAGCCTCCTGCCTCAGCGCCCTTCCCCCATGAGGGTCTGAGTGCTGTCATGGCGGGCTTTCCCACCAGCAGGCATGGCTCCCCCAGCAGGGCTGCACGGGTTCCCCCCTTCAACTATGTGCCCAGCCCCATGGCAGCGGCCACAATGGCCAGTGACTCAGCAGTGGAGAAAGCCCCTGTCTCCTCCCCAGCCAGCCTCCTGGAGTAGTGGGCATAGGCCTGAATCCGGAACTTTCTCTCCTCACCCTGTGGCCCAGGCTGGCTGCGCTGTGGGCCTGCTCTCTAAATGCTCTGAGTAGGCTCATCTATGCCCTCAGAGCCGCTGTCCAGCTCGCGCCCCTGCACCTTAGGGCCAGCCGGTGCTTCTATGCCTGGGGCTCGAGGGAATCGGCTATAGACTGGCCGCAGGGCAGCTGATCTCTGAGGGTCACTAGCTGTGGGCCAGTGCAGGACCTGCCCTGAGCTGCACCCAGAGGGAGGGTGGACATGGCTTCTACGGAGATGGCTGAGTTTGCCTGCCCGAGGTGGGCACAGGCTGGGGGGTGGGGCAAGTGAGCCTCTGCTTGGCAGCTGGGGCTGCCTCAGCCCTGCACCGGGGAAGCCTGTAATTAGCGCTGGGGTAATTGGTTAATGATGACTCTGCCAGGGGTGTTTGCCTTCTCTAAGGCGGGCTGAGGAGCGCTTGGCGAGGGGCTGTAGACAAGCTCCGCCCAGCATTCGTCATGGCCTCTGAGAGATTGTCAAGGGCAAACAGCCCTCTTGACACAAAACCTGTGGATCAGCTGACACTATGTCCCTTTACTGACAGGAGGGACTCCAATCCCAAGGACAAGCTGGCTAGGCTCTGCCGGGCCCAGGAGTCAGCCAGCATCCCTGAAGGGAGGCAGGCCCGTCTGTGGGAGCCTGGTCCTTCCCAGGCCTGCCTCTCTTATGATGCAGGTGATAGGACCCGATTAGATCTCATGCCTCAGCCACAGCCTGGAATCACAATGGGGACTTGGTGACCGTGTGGGAAGCCTGGAGCTGCTAGGAGGGTAGGGGCCCAGGTGGGGAGAGGGATCCAGATGTAAGGTAGCCAGGTCTTCAAGGACCTGGGCCATGGGTCTGTGTGTGCCCATCACAGGGACCCGGGGCAGAGGGAGGACTCAGCTCGCTCTTTCCACAGAGAGCCAACAACCCTCTCTTACTGTGGGATGCCAGGCTGCTCTTGGTAAGGGGCCCTATAGCCACGGCCATCTGCATGAGCTGTCCCCAGAGAAGGGACTGTCCCTTGAGCTGGCCTCAAGTCCCTCTTCTGAGATGAGGGAAGTGGCTTTGAGAACGGGGTGGGGCGGGAGGGACTGATAACACTGCTGTCCTTTCCATGGGTCCCTTTTATGGCAGGAAGCCGAGAGCCAAGCGTGCTGCCTCACAGGGGCAGGGCTGATGACCAGGGGCCACCACGTGTGGGCTGCCCCGATCATGACACCTATCCAGTGCTTTGAAAGCCCACAGTCCAAGCAATGCCTGATGTTTCCTTGTCTGGGGGGCTCTGGCCCTAACTGTTGGGGTCAGTGTCACCACAGAAATTCCAGACACCAACTGCTCAATGCCAGGACCTTGCCTGCCAGCCAGGGCTGCTGGCCTGCAGGTGACTGGTAGGGAGGGGACATGGAAGACCCTTTTCAGAACGGAGCCAAGTGGCTCTAGGAGACTCTCTCAGACTTCAGACGCATCCCAGGATGACCCTGAGCTGTTGTAGACTGAGCCTGTGTGTCACGCACTGTGGGAGCCCAGGTGGCAAGTGTGCTGCTCTATGCCTTGGTTTCCCCATGTGGGCCCTGGGGAGGACTCAGGGTGGAGCAGCAGAGATGTCTGGGCTGTGGCACCAGCATGCAGGGGCCATCTTTTTCCCAGCCACCTTCTCCTGTCCTGTCAGCCTTGGGGGCCCAGTAGCCATGTTTGCCTTCTCCACCCTAGACAGTGGGGGACACAAGACACAGTGTGACATCCAGCCCAGGGTAGGTAAGAGCTGGCGTGCCCTTAGATTCTGAACAGGAGGGGTCTGCTATCCGCCAGGCTGCCGATGCCTGCTAGTGCTCTGAGCTGGACACCAGTGGTCTACCGGAGACTAACCACTGGGTGCTTGACCAGGGCATCATGCCCACCAGTTACCTCACTGTGTGTGTGTGTCTGTCTGTCACTGTCCCTGGCCAACGTCACCCCTTGCTCACACCTGGTCAGTGTGTCCTCTGCTGCCGTACCGTCTCAGCCCTGTTCTACTACAGTGTTACACTTCTGTACATACTGACTCCCAAGCCCCCACGCAGACCCCCGGGTGGACACTCTGCCTGGCTTCTGATTCTCGTTCATATCTTTAATAAAGCGAGGCCACTCTGTCGCTCTACAGCTTCATCTTTAACACGAGCTCTGGGGCGCGGGGGGGGGGAGGGTCATTCCAGGATTTTTTTCTACAGCTCTGTTCAACTCCAGGTGTTCCTGACCCCCCCCCCCGCTGACTTGACAGCGTGTCATGTACCCACATGCTGGAGCCAAGGTAGACTGAGGGTCAGCTGAGCCATATCTGGCCATCAGCCACTGGTCACTTGTGGTGGAGATGTCATGGTGGAGGTGGGGACCAGGAATCCAAGCTGCACCGGTCAGGGCAAGCTGGACCCTGTGACCACCAGGAATGTGGAGTGTCAGGAATGACGTGGCCTGTTCCAGCCAGCCTGGGACCCGAGGAGGCAGGTGCGGTAGTCAGCGCCTGAGCTGCCATGGGGTGGCAGGGACTTGGGTACCCAGTGATCTAGTCCGGCTTAAGGGAGATCTGTGTTCAGTCATCAAACATCTTTTTTTTTTGTTTTTGTTTTTTGTTTTTTTTCGAGACAGGGTTTCTCTGTATAGTCCTGGCTGTCCTGGAACTCACTCTGTAGACCAGGCTGGCCTCAAACTCGGAAATCCACCTGCCTCTGCTGGGATTAAAGGCGTGCGCCACCACACCCAGTACCATCAAACATCTTTAATCTTCCAGAACTAAAGTCCAGCCACCCCAAGAGTAGTGGGTCTTCTGCAAGAAGGCAAACCAAACTCCAGGTCCAGAAGGGGCAATGTTCACCACACACAGTGCCCCGGCCTTTGGGCTCCTCTTGGACCTCCTGGGCTCCTGAAGGGAGAGCTGAGAAGGCAGTGGGGCCCTGTAGGGCCTGAGTCAGGCTCTAAGAAGCAGGCAGCTAGCCCATCCTCTCAACCAAGATGCTAGTGGCTGGCCTGCTGAGGATGCTGGGGTGGAGACCTTCACTGCCCAGGGTGACATGGGACAGAAGAGCATGCTGGTCACTATGGGGCAGGGCAGACTGGCTCTGAGCCCTGACCTGCAGTCAAGTCCTCGATGCAATCTAGGCCGGAGTCCCCATGAATGAGGTGGTCATGTCCCCAAGTCCCATCACGAATTAGAGGCCATTAAGGATGGAAGAGGGGACAAAGTTGCAAGCTGGCAGGGTGGTCCACTGGGTCTCCCCAGGCCAGGGTTGGGACAGCAAATATTGACCCAGAGCCTCTGGTTCCTAGGTGCCCAGGCCTGGACCAAGCACATCAGGTATAACCTCGGCTCTAGGAGGTGGCTGAAGTCACCTGGCTGATATCCTGTTCCAGCCGCTGACCAGCTTGCCGAAGGCCATCGAACTTCTGTCTCAGCATATCCCCAACCTGGCGCAGCCTCTCATTCATGGCCACATAGGCCCGGCTCTGTTGGTAAATCTGCTCCTGCTGGATCTCAGAGTCCTCAGCCCTTGGGAATGGGTCTGGGGGGTCTGAAGAGAAGAAACAGTGTCACCATCCCCAGGCCTGACATCCATCTGGCCAAGGCCAGAGGGTCAGTGGTTCAAGGTCATCCTTGGCTGCAGCCTAGGCTATATAGGCCTATTAGGCACTAGGGAACAAGTCTGTCTCAGGCTTGGGTGTCATGGAGAGGACAGGACACCTCCAGCCACCCTGGCCTGCCATTCTACCCAGGACTGCCTGGGTTTCTGGATCCTAGGACAGGACTCACAGAAATGGCCCCTTCACTTGGCCCGTTCCCCCACTACCTTGTAGGAGCAGCTGGCCACGCCCCCCTGAGACAAGGTCTTGAACTCGCAGCAATCCTCTTGCCCTTGACCCCGTTGGTTTAAGTCACCATGCTCAGCAACACTTTCAACTTTTTTTTGTTTTTTTCGAGACAGGGTTTCTCTGTGTAGCCCTGGCTGTCCTGGAACTCACTCTGTAGACCAGGCTGGCCTTGAACTCAGAAATCTGCCAGTCCCTGCCTCCCAATTGCTGGGAGCACTTTCAATTGTTTAAAAAAAATTTTATTAGATATTTTCTTCAGCACTTTCTATTTTATTTCTGATGACCTCACTTTACAGGAGAAGAGAAGGCCAGGGACAAAAAAGATTCTCGTCCCTAGGTCCCTGGCTGCAGTCGGTTTGCTCCCCACTCGGGAGTCTCACGTTCTCCTACCTTCCGGGGCCAGGGCAGTGAAAACAGGATCTTGAGCAGGTGCCCCTCGCACGTCCTCCAGGATCTGCTCCACCGTGGGAGGTGCGGGGCGAGTGGGCAGCACCACGCGTTTCTTCGCCTTGGAGCTCATCTTGTGGGCGGAGCGCGCGCTAACTGCGGGTCCACTTTCGGCTCGGCCCGCCCACCTCGCGAACTCCTACGCACCCGTTACGGACCTGCGCCGAGGTCCCTGCCCCGTCTCGCTTTCTCTCCTCCCGGGACCTCGGAGTTTGGCTCGATCTCCGCGCCAGTTTGCTCTTGGAAAACCCTGCTGCCTATCTCCGTTCCAAGAACGTAGGCGGCCGCCACCGCTTCCGCTTCCTGCCTGAGCGCCGCTACGTTCAGGCACTTCCGGTCCTCTCTAGCGCCACTCCTCGCGAAACCCATCCCCCGTCTCAAAGAGCCCTAAGCCTAGATGCTCCTGGGTGCTACCCGGTAAGATCAGAAGGAACTCTGCCCTTCCTCACCGCGTGTGGTAGGAGGAAAGGGGTGAACGTGATTTCGATAGTAATCAGTGACCAGCCATTGCCAGGTACACAGTGGGCGCTCAATAAATGCTGGATGGAACCTAGACACTCAGTACTTTAACTCAGTACTCAGAGGCAGGCAGACCTCTGTGAGTTCAAGATCAGCTTGGTCTATATGGGGAGACCCAGGACAGCCAGGACTACACAGTGAGACCCTGTTTCAAAAAAGCAGCAGGGGATGGGGGGGGCGAGCTAGCTTTCTGTTCATGGCTGTATGGTAATTCAGCACTTGGTAGATCCTCCTGCCAACGGTCTCTGGGCTCAGAGCAGTCTTCCTCTGTGGCTCCTTCTTTCTCCAGGGGCCCACCCTACCCTCAAGGACACCATAAACTCGACATCTTCTGTTTAACTTTTATTTGGCAACTATGAGGTTAGACACGGGGCTATGGATGGCTTGGAGACAGGGAAGGGGCAGATGGTTGGTGGCTATGGTCTGACCTCTTGCCCACTGTACCTGCTCCAAAATGAGTAAGGAGGCGTCTCTTCCACTGGGAGCAGCTGAGGCTGAGTGGTGGGCTGTCACGTGACCCATGCAGATGCTCTGCCTTGGCCTTCTGGGGTAGGCTCCTCTTACAGCCTGAAGCAGGGCCTTGGGGTACCGGCCTTCTGTCCTGAGAGCCGGGCATCTCTGGCTTTCCAGCCTCCAGGGAGCTGCGCATGCATGGTTTTGGGCACTGGGGTATCTAGCCTAGGGTAGGTGGGCCTTCCTCAAGCCGATGGTCCTCCCAAAGGCCCTGGCCAGCAGGGCCAGCACCATGACCCAAGACTGGTAGCTGGAGTGGCCACCAGAGGTGGCAAGCCTTGGAGGGGCTCTGGAGCTCTCCCAACACAAGGGACAGGGGACAGGCAGTGTAGTCGCTGCTCAGACTGCCGCAGCAGGTGTAACGGGGTGTGTGTGACAGCTGGCCTGTCCCTCCGTCACTGGCTGCTGTGGGTGGCTGTAGAGCCACCACCACTGCTGGCTGGAGATGAGGCAGAGTCCTGCCAGGATGGAGAGGGGACTGTGACTTTCTGCATGGGGACAACATGGAAACAGAAGGAGTGAGGCTGCAGCTGGTGGGTGCAGCCGGTGCCCACCCGCCCATCCCGGGGCCGCTGCGCCTCCTCACCCAACAAGTGACCATGCGCTGCGGCCACTCACCCTGGCACAGCCCCTCCGTGTCCCTCTGCACACACGCGCGCGCGTGCGGCTGGTCACCTGGGGGGCCTGGGGCCGCGCTGTCATGTCCTCGGCCGTCCCATACAGCAGCAGGGTGTAGTAGTTCAGAGTTCCTGGGCGGGGGTCGCAGTGGGCACCAAGGGGGACACCTGTCATTGACCTGCCAGGCTCTGTAGCCAGCCTCAGTGCCTCCCAAGCAGGGCCCTGTAGCAACCAAGCCTGGCTGCTGCACACCTGTTCGTGCCAGTGGCTGGAGGCCCCCACTTTCCCTGGGCAATACCTACTGTGTGCCACTGTGCTCAGTGCCCCCCTCCTTTAAGTTACCTTAAACCTAATTTATACCACGGGCCAGATCCTCACTTTCCCCACAAGTCAGATTCTCCTCACACTCCCCTCATAGCTGTACACCTACTATTCACCGATGGCTGAGACTTGCCAGTCTACTGTGTGCTAGAAAGGCATGGTTTCTCCAAGAAAACCCCGAGGACCCTCTGTGGCTGAGGGTTAACCAAGGCAGGGTCCCCAGCTCCAAAGCCCACAGCCCACAGCCACAGCCACTTCTCTCACCTGTGTTAAAATAGTAGCCCTTATTCTCCAGGCCCAGGGTCCACAGGCCCTGCGGGTCCTCATCCCAGTAGTGAGTGGACATGAAGACCCAGTTGTTGTAGCCTTGGCCACTGATATCCAACGGTCTGTGGCCAGTGAGTGGCACAGGAGAGACAGGGCTCGCGTCGTCTCACACGTGGAGTCTTCTGAGTCCCACCCAGGTAGGATCCCATCTGTGAAAGGCTAGGGAGGGCACTGCTGGCTCCCAGGGCCCTTTGAGATTTTTCACACCTGATGGCCACGAGCGTGGAGCGCGTGCCCATGGGGCTGGTGAGGAAGATCTCCAGGTCCCCGCGGCGGCTGTAGGAGAGCGATAACTGGACCTGCACGTGCTCGAGCGAGCGGATGAGGCGGCGGCGCGAGCCATCGGAGCACACGGTCACGTTCTTCGGCACCAGCATCCGAGGCAGGATGGGGCTGGTGGGGTGAGGGCGGTCCTGTGGGTCTGCTGCGGGCCTGGTAGAGCCCAGAGGCGGGTTTGGGGAGGCGGTGTCTAAGGGCCTGAGGGCACTCTTTTCTCGGATGGGTAAACTGAGGTTTCAGGGCATTCTACCTACCTTGGACTAGGGTGGGGAGGTAGTGGAGGTGGGGGAGCTACAACAGAGTGCAAGGTGGAGACCTGGACAGACCCGCCCGCGTGGGCGTGGAGTCTGGACCTCCGGGCCTCCCTCCAGTGGGAGGGGAGGGGCGGGGCCTCCCTCCAGTGGGCGGGGGCTGGGGCTCTCTCACGTGGGGGTGTGCACCACCCGAATGGCACATTTCTTCTGAGGCTTAGTGGGTAGCCACACGCGAGCTAGGTCCACCAGCAACCCCGCGTCCAGCAGACCATAGCCATAGTGGTGGCTCACTGCGCGGGAGGGGTAGCCGTCACTGGCCCTGTGTGCACCGCACCCGCCTCCCCTGCCTGGTCCCGCCGCACCTTGGCGCCCCACGCCGTTGATCCTCCAGTCCTCCGCCTGCAGCTGCGCTGGCCTGGACGCGCGGACCACCAGGTGCTGTAGGTCCCTCCAGGTCAGGAGCGGGCTGGGGGGGGGCGAGGGCGGGTGAGCCAGGAGCCGCCCGTGGAGGCGGGGCGGTGGGCGGGGCCCCACGGTCACCTACTTGGCCTCCAGCGCCAAGGCGATCATGCCAGCGGCCAGCGGGGCGGAGGCCGAGGTGCCCGTGTGCTTGTCGGTGCATTGATGGTGCAGGTCCGTGGTGACCTGGGGACAGACAGCAGAGGGACCTTGAACTCAGTGCGCAGCCCAGATGGAGAAATTGTATAGAAGGTACTAGAGACTAAGTTTACAGAGTGAACATCAGGCTAAGTACAAAGACTAAGCTGAAGAAACACATGGAGGACTAAGTCCAAAAGGTACTGAAAGCGCCTGGTGATGCAGGCTTTTAATTCCAGGACTCACTGGGGCAGAGGTAAGAGAAGCTGTGACTTCCAGCCTAGACTGGTCTACACTGTGAGCATCTGGCTCAAATAAAGAATACTAAGGACCACATTTAGCAAGTATTGAGGACTAAGTTCATCAGTTACTAAGGGTCTGCTAAGGACTAAGCTCCAAAACCACTGAGCACTGAGTTCAAAATGTTACATGGCTCTACATCTAAAATGTGCCAAGCCTCAAGCCTCAAAGGTTGGTGAAGTGGGGATGGGAGCGGGGGCAGAGGCCACACAGGCAATAGCCCAATGGTGGGGAACCTCAGAGTCAGCTCGTACAAAGGGGAACAGGGAATGTTCTTCAGAGAGCCTCCATGTAGCAGGGGCACAAATAGCCCAGGCATTGGCACAGATCTTGCCCGAGGGGGGTGGCCGGGCAGAAGGGGCAGGGCTTGTGTGGCCAGGTCTTGTGGAGTGGGACTTGCTTGGGGACTGGGATCTGGAGGGATGTGGCCACTGCCTGGGGGTGAAGCCTGGGGTGGCAGGGTCTAGGTGAAGACCCCCCAGCAGGTGGGGCCTGTGGTGTGGGCTGGATGCTCACGATCTGTGGGTCAGTGACCACACCGCTGCTGAAAGTGGTGGTGAACGTGGAGGCGCAGGCCTCGCTGTACCAGGGCACTCGGCCCTGCCGCGTGGTGCTGCCCACTGACAGAGTGTGGATGCTGTTGGTGTAGCCGTCACAATTGCAGTTGTCGTAATGGAGGCCACCGTTTCCTGAGGCCCAGATGAACAGTGTGCCCAGCCCTTGGCGGCCCTGGGTGGAGAGTGACCCGCGAGAAGTGTCAGTCCTCCAACCCCTGGGGACCCGCCCCATCCGCCCAGGGTGTGGTTCCTGGTCACCTTGGTTACACCACGCCTGAAGGCCTCCTGCGTGAGGAGGCCGGGTCCGTCCACCGTGCGGCCATCATCCTCCGGGCCCCAGCTGGCGCTATAGATGTGTATGTGTTGCGGCTGCAGGCTGAGGGACTGAGCCTCCACGATGTCAGTGATGGCTCCATCCAACATGCGCACGCCTGCGCGGGTGGGTGTGGGCCTTGCGCCAGCACCAAATCTGGTTGCCCTACCAGGCCACCACCTTGCCACCCTCAGCCTGGGACCTGGCACTGCTTAGCCATCAGGGATAGGAACAGGGGTCCCTTCACTGGCCAAGCTTAACCTGACACCCCACCCCCAGCCTTCACCCCAGGTACCTCCAATTCTGGCATTGAAGGCCACACCGGCACCACAGAAACCATTGTTAGCTGTGGCAGACACCTCCCCAGCGCAGCGCGTTCCATGTCTGACTCCAGGGCAAGGAGGAAAACAGACATTTATCCCATCCCACCTTGGCATTCATTTCTGCAGGCCCCAGGAACACCCGGAACACAGCATCTAGCTCACCGGTTCTCGTCGTTGGGTGTGTAGCGAGGCTGGGGGTCGGGATCATAGTCATTGAAGTCATAGCTGGCCAGAGGGTCCTGCGGGGCAGGTAGGGGAAGGAAGAGGGTAGTGAGGCGAGGCCAGCTGCGTCCGTCCGTCCGTCCGTCTGGGGGACCTGGCCTGCTATTCTGATACATAGACAACTCACATAATTAGCCCAGAGGTCCGGGTGGTCTTTCTCAATGCCATCGTCCAAGATGGAGATCACCACTCCCCGGCCGGTCAGTCCCTGGTTCCAAACCTTTAGGATGTTGAGATCTTGTTGTATCTCCTTGTTCTGTGAGAGGCAAGGAGGGACCTGGGCTCAGAGGGGCTCAGGATGGACCCCTTGCCCACCCCACCCAGCCCAAGTGCTTACCATGTACCACTGCTTGGAAAACCAGGGGTCTGTGGGCACCACCAGGGAGCGCTTCACCCGGCGCCTCAAAGTCTGCTGCTCAAACCAGCTCACCTGCAGGGTGCATGGGGGGGGGGGGCTGAACCAGCTACTGCCCCAGGGGTGTGGGCCCAAGGCCAGGAGGGCTGAAGACCTCCTTAGACACAGGCATGTAGGTGGGAGCTGCTCTTTGGGTCCCCCACGATCCTCAAAGCTGTGTTTTCAGACACAGCCTGATGATCTGCCCTACGTAGGCCTTTCCCACCAAGTCCTGCTGGCTCCCTCTGGCAGTGTGATTTCTTTCTTTCTTTCTTTCTTTCTTTCTTTCTTTCTTTCTTTCTTTCTTTCTTTCTTTCTTTCTTTCTTTCTTTCTTTCAAGACAAGGTCTCACTATGTAGTTCTTGCTGGCCTGGGGCTCACTATGGAGATGAGGCTGGCCTTGAATGCAGAGATTCACCTGCCTCTGCCCCTGGAGTGCTGGGGTCAAAAGTGGTGCAGCACTTCAAAAAAGCCACTGCTTCTGAAACTCTAGGTCAGGACACCCCTGGCTCATGCCACACTACTTCCATGACCTCCGGTAGCTTCTCTCTCAATCTCTCTCTCTCTCTCTCTCTCTCTCTCTCTCTCTCTCTCTCTCTCTCTCTCTGTGAGCCTACAGAGATGGTTCAGTGCTTAAGGGCACTGACCGCTCTCACAGAGGACCCAGGTTCAATTCCCTGTATCCACATGGTGGCTCGCGCCTGGAACAAGTTCTGACTAGATCCCATGCCCACTTCTGAGCTCTTTGGGCACCTGCATGCATGTGGTACAGACAAGCAGGCAGAGCACTGATCCACGTTAGTAAAAACAAATACAAGGAAGACAATTCTAAATCTTTTAAAAAGTAGCAGTGGGGCTGGGAGGTGGCAGTGACGTCTTTAATCCCAGCACTCAGGAGGCAGAGGCAGGCTGCTCTGAGTTCCCAGGACAGCCAGGGCTATACAGCAAAACCTTAGTTTGAAAATTCAACCACAACAGAGTAACCTTGGGAGTCAGTGTTCTTCTACCTGGATCCTCTACCCTCTGAGCCATCTCATTGTCTATCTCTCTGTTTTCAGAGATGGGGGTCTCATGTAGCCCAGGCTAGCCTCAAACTCTATGTAACTGAGGATAACTTTGAATTCCTGATCCTCCTGCCTCCACTTCTCCAGTAAGTGGATGACTGGAGTGTGCTACCATGCCTGGGTGGTACTGGGATGGAATGCAGGACTTCCATCCCACCGTCCACTCTACCCACTGAAACTTTAAGCTCCTGTCCCCTCCACTTTCGTCCAACATCACCACACCTACTGCCCAGCTGGCCTACAGCAGTCAGCCTGCTCCTCTCAGAGCTACGACTAGTGGCCAGGAAAAAGTCCTGTCTTCTACCCCAGGACCTTTGCATGTGCTGTTTATCAGCCCAAAGCATCTCCTGTCCCCTTCTCCTTATCATCTCTCTCAGGAGCCATGTTCTCCTGGGTGACCTGGCTTGATCTCTGTCCATCCACCCCCTCCTTTCCTCTCGTCCCCTTCCCCCCTCCCTCCCCTCCCCCTTCTATTTATCTTCATTCTCTTCCTTCAGAGGCTTGGCCTCAAAAGACACTGAGTCCCTGTGGTGGTTTGAATGAGAATGGCCCCCATGGCCTTTTATACTCTGCCGGGTTCCCAGTAGGTAGACCTGTTTAAGAAGGATAGGAGGTGTGGCCTTGTTGGAGGTGGTCTATCGCTATCAATGGGAGGTGGGTGGTGGGCTTGGAGCTTTCAGAAGCCCATGCCCTTTCCAGCTAGCTCTCCCTTCCCCTTGTGAGCTATCAACACCACCCCGACTGCATCCTGCTGCGCTCCCTTACATACTGGCCACGGACTCGCCCTCTGAAGCAGTAAGCTCCAATAAAAGTCTTCCATCTGGAAGTTGCTTCGGTCATGGTGTTTTGTCATAGCAATAACTAAGATAGGTCCCAGTGCAGGCAAGCCCCTCTCCAGTGTATCCTGTAGTCCTCTATGGCTCATACCACACCTCCATGCCTGTTTTTTGACTGCCATCTAAGGGCTGTTCCCAGTGGCAGACTTGCCTAATGTGGACAGGACACCTACAGAAGCACCAAAAACTTGGGCCCTGCCCCTGGTTCAGCAGCACACTCACTGACTCCAGCTCCCATGTGTTGAAATGGACCAATTCCCTTCCCTACATCCTGTGGCTTGCAATGGGGGTAAGGACCAGTGCATGAGACCTTCCACCCACAGCAAGCAGGGCAAGGGATCGTCAGAGTCCCCCTGGATATTAAGTTGTATTACATATGTGCCTTGCTCACACATGGCTTCCCCAACTAGGCCCCACTTCACACAGGCCACTCATAGCAGGAACGGTGACAGAAGGCTACTGGTTGAGACACAGCAGCCCCGAGCATTCTTACCTTGGGATCTTTCTTCAGGCGCAGATGGTGGCCCCAGTGCGGAGTCAGGGACTGCTGGGCCACACCCCGGTGCCGCAGATGGAAATACTGATCATCAGGGAAGATCTGGGAATGCGATGGACGGGGGCATTGCTGGGATCCTGCTCCTTTGATAGGGTCTCCGAGACTTTATACACCTCAACCAGGGGTCCATATGACAGCCACAGAATCCCAAATTGAACATGGAGGGGCACACGGATACATATTTGGGGAGGTCTTGGGGAAACCCTCCCATTTGTCCAGATCTGAGGTTGTCCAGGCCCACACCCCATGACCCACCCACCTGTCCCAGGTTGACGAAGCCAAATTTACGGGCCAGGCGCTCAGCCTCCTGGTAACCTTTGGTCACCCGCACTGCCCAGCTGCTGACATAGATGGGGGCCTGGGCTAAGGCCCACCTCACAGCCAGGAGGGCCAAAGTCAAAGCCAGATCCAGCCACAGCTCTGTCTGGGAGGGCCGCATAGCGGGGGGCGGGGCGGGGGCGGGGCTTCAGGAAGCCCTCCCCCCAGCCTGGACACCATAGCAACCGGAAGCTTTCGACTCCCATGGGGCCTTGCGCTTCCTTCCTCCTCCCCCCCCTCCCCAACTGGGAGGGGTGGAAATATCCCACAAGGAGTGGCACATCCATACAGACCTAAGCCTTCGGGAACCTCACTTTCCCCATTTATACAAGGACAACCCCTCCATCTGCCCCTTAGGAGCAGGTTCAAGGTAACAGGTGCCTTCAACCTTTATTTGGCCCCACCCACTTTACTCCACGCCCCCTCCTTCGTGATCAGCTTCGTTTTTTCCAGTGTAGTCCCGCCTCCTTTCTGGTCTGTCCAATAAGCGATGAGCTTTACAAGGCTCCGCCCACCTGTTCTCAACTAGCTCCACCCACGTCAATCGCTCTCCGTCAATAATCTACCACTTGTCCAATCACTATCGTGCCACACCCTCTTGACCAATCAACACGCCATCACCCTGGGGCCCCGCCCCCTCCGGACTCCTCGCTGCCGCCCCGGCTTCCACCCTGGCCAGAGGGCCATGCGGCCGGGGAGACGGGGCAGGCCCCACCTCCTTTGTCCGCCCTGCCCTCCCATTGGCCAGAGCCGGGGGGCGGGGGCGGAGCCAGGGTCCCGGGCCGAAAGCACTGGGCCGGGGGCGGGGCCGGGCGGTGGGCGGGTGGTGAAAGTGCGCTCTCGGCGGCGCCGGTGCGCGAGGTTGCGGGCTTGCTTTAGTGGCCTGCCCCGCGCCCGCCGCTGCCATGGACGGTCTGCGCCAGCGCTTCGAACGTTTTCTGGAACAGAAGAACGTGGCCACCGAAGCGCTCGGGGCGCTCGAAGCAAGGACCGGTGTAGAGAAGCGGTATCTCGCCGCGGGTGAGCCTGGAGAGGGGTGTATGTGGCATGGTTCCCAACGGGCACCATGAGGTCCTGGGTCCCATCACTGGAAAGGACTCATGTCATGGGTTCTAGACGAGCTCCAAGAGACCTTGGGAATCCAGGCCTGGCTCCCGGGTCCTATCCCTGTGTAAGTTGCACAACCCAAGTACTGACTGGGCACCTTGAAGTTTGGGTGCCCTCACCCTGGAAGGAGTTTACATCTTAGGTTTTCCACAGTGTATGGGAGGGCCTGAGAGCTCATACCTAGCCGCAGCATCCCATCACTAAAATGGACTCTCATCCCAGGTGAAATCTAGGCTCTTGCGGATGAGATCGCGGCATCCCATCTCTAAAATGGACTCTTATCCCAGGCACCGTGAGGTTCTGGGGACTCTGACCTGGAAGGTATGCACATCCTAGGTCCCTGAGGGCCTCTACAAGGCCATAGGACTGAGACCTAGAAGGAGTGCATATCTTATATCCCTGATGGATCTGGCAAAAGGCCTCATGAGATACTAGGCACCCAGACCAGACTGGGAAGAAACGCACAGCTGGGTCCCCAACAGGCAACCAAAATGTCCTGGGTGCCTATCTATGGGGAAACCAGGGACCCTGATATTATCTGGGGACTCTGACCTACCTGTAGGGTCTCATCCTGGAACCCCAAGAAGGGGGATTTTCATTTGCCTGCCTCTCCTCCAAGGTCTTTGGAAAGGGGCCACTCTAGGGTCCTACAGCAACTCTCCACGTGGCCTGCCTCCTCCTGAGGCCCTGGCTGCATGCCAGGCCCCAAGTCTGGTTTCTCTGCAAGTTTGGTTTTTCCAGTGGCCCAGCCCGCCTGGCCCCTAAGTGGATGGAAAAACAAGGGATAACACCTCCAGCCCTGTCAGCCCATTGTGTGTACCCCTTCTCGCGTGTTCTCATGGAGAAAGTCCCCGTGGATCTCTGAGCCCTCTGAGGCCCAGGCTGGGAGGAGACTGACCCAGCACCCGGACGCTAGGCTTCTTCCTCCGTGCCTCAGCACAATAGCTTTGAGTCAATATTTGTTGATCTGAGGTGGTGGCTGGGATTTGGGGGGTGGGGGCTTGCAGGGAGGGACCATCCATCCGAGCACCCTAGCGGTCCATCCTTGTTCCAGACCCTTCTGCAGGGCGGTAAGGGCCTTGGTGTATCATCTTTCTGAAATGATTTTAGCGAACTTCTTTTTGGGGTCTTCAGAAGCTCGCAGCCTCGTTCTGAAGTGCCTCTCCCTGAATCACAAGACCACTTCACACTCTGTGTGAAGGACGTAAAAATCCAAAGTTCCACGTACTGACATTTCCTCACCAGCTGGAGGGCTCCCCCCTCCCCACCCCCCCTTGTTTGCGTGTGGGTTCTGATATCTGTCCAGACTGCACCTGTGACTCAGCACTGTAAGACAGCCCATTGTCCTGATGTACGGCCCAGGTACAGGCCGCAGCCTCTGTCCTGTCTTTCCACATCACTAGGCAAATTGCATCATAGTACCCTGGGGGGGGCAGCCAGGAGGGGAACTGGGGTGGTAGGGGCTTGTTGAGAAACCTGTCACCTGTCCTGTCCATTTTCCTCTGTGCCTCTGCTCCCTCCCCACCCTAAGACCTTTGTCCAAGGTTATCCTCTTTCTGCTGAGGTTGTAGTTAAAGAGATTGAGGGGACCAGTACACTGGGAGAGCTCTCTCCACCCCATGAGTGCCCGAGACAGGGTGACATCCCCCACCTACTTCAGGACCCTTATCTCAACTGCCCCAGATGGCCACGCTATGCCCTCAGACACTAAATGAGGCTGGCAACTTTACTGTGGGCAGTGGTACAAAGGTCACTGGGGCCAGCTGCTGCCCCCTCCTTCTTCATCCTTAGGTCCTAGAGGATAAGACCCAGAGCAGATGGAAGGAGGGGCTGGGACTCTGACCTTAGACTCAGAAGCCTGTGTCTCTACAGATAACACTCAGTGGGGGAGGAAGGAGGAGCCTTCCTAGCCCTGGCTGCCCCAAGGGCAAAGGTCCCCTCAAGTGGATAAGCCTTCCCACCTCCCCTCTTGGCCCAGCCTCTGACCTTCCTTGGAGCACAATAAGGCCCCAGATCCCTCAAACACTTTCCCACAAGCCCTGTGCTCTTCCTTGGCACCATCTAGTGACAGATTCACAATGGTGGCTCCAGGCTTTTCATTGCCAAGTGGCTTAGTGGCCAAAAGGCTGCTCTGTGGAGCGCAGTAAGGAAGGCACTAAGCCACAACCAACCACAAGCGCCCCAGGGTGCAGAAGCCAACCCCAGCCACCTGCGCGTGGACAGCAGGTGAAACTGAAGAACACGGAGTAGCTCACCTTGTTTGCTTGGGAGGCGGGGAGCTCCAGCACAGCTGGAGAGAGAGACACACACAGAGATGGAAGGAGAGATCTCCCACCACATGGTTTCAGCAATCAGATTACATGGCCCTCTTGTTTGGCAAGTGCCTCTACCTGCTGAGCCATCTGGCTGGCTTCTCTCCCTTGCTCTGTGAATCTGTAGCTCATCGCTTCAGGTAGACTGACTGTTCAGTGAGGTCCAAGGAGCTGTTTGTCTTTGTCACCCTCTCCCAAGTGCTGGGTTTCAGACACACTGTAGCAAGCCTGTTCTTGTTAGTTCTGTTTTGTTGGTATGTGCTGGGTTCCAAACTCACATCCTCGGGTCTTCATAGAAAGCGCTTTTGGCCACTGTGTCCTCTCTCCCCTACCCTTTTTGGGTTTGAAACCTGGACTCTGGAGCCCAGGCTGCCATTGAACTCCCTATGTGGTCTGTGTGCTCTGTCATCCAGCGCTCCAGTGGCTGACACGGGAGGGGCCAGAGTCCAAGGCCAGCTTGGGCTACACTGAAAGACCCAGTCTCAAAAAACCCCAAATCAAAACAGTACCCCCAAGATTGTCAATGTGGCAGAGCACATCTCTAATCCCAGCACTCAGGAGGCAGAAGCAAGCAGATCTGCCTGGGTTTGAAGACAAGCAGGACTGCATTGTGAAACTCTGTCTCAAAGAGGAGGAAGGGGAGAAAAAAAGGCTGAATTCTTGACCATCAAGCCAGGGTCCGAGGCTGCAGCGGGGATTCACTGCCCAGGAAGGAGGCACAGGGAGTGACAGACAGGCACTGTGTCACAGGCATTGCCCAATGCTCTTGTCTTTGCAGGAGCCCTCACCCTTCTCGGCCTGTATCTTCTGTTCGGCTACGGGGCCTCTCTACTGTGCAATGTCATCGGATTTGTATACCCCGCATATGCTTCGTGAGTTCGGCAGGCAGTCCACGGGGGTGGGAGGCTTAGGGTACTCCCAGATGGCACTTGGAGGGCAGACATGTGCATCCCCCTCTGGACAGAGTCAAAGCTATCGAGAGCCCAAGCAAGGAAGACGACACTGTGTGGCTAACCTACTGGGTGGTGTACGCCCTGTTCGGTCTGGTCGAATTCTTCAGCGATCTACTCCTGTTCTGGTTCCCTTTCTACTACGCGGGCAAGGTGGGCAGGCTGGCAGCCCTGGGGGCAGGCCGGGAGGGATTAGGAGTGGGTGCCCTGTTTGATAGTGTGGTGTGTCCCTGTGGCGGGGGATGGGGGAGCGCGGGCCCTGTGAGTCACAGCTCAATGTCCCTACGCAGTGCGCCTTCCTGTTATTTTGCATGACGCCCGGACCCTGGAACGGGGCATTACTTCTGTACCATCGCGTCATAAGACCACTCTTTCTAAAGCACCACATGGCTCTAGACAGCGCCGCGAGCCAGCTAAGCGGAAGAGCATTGGACCTAGCAGCTGGGATAACCCGGGACGGTGTGTACTTGAGGCAGCTGCCCAAGGGACTTGATTTGGATACTGGATTTGGTTCCCCCTCCCCCGCCTTTGGGTTTTCCTTTTTTTTTTTTTTTTTTTTTTTGAGACAGGGTCTTACTATGTAATCCTGTCTGGCTAGGAACTCACTTTGTAGACCAGGCTGGCCTTAAACTCATAAAGATCCACCTATCTAAGCCTCTCTCCCAAGAGCTAGGATTAAAGGTTCATGGCACAACACGTGGCTAACTAAGTTATTTTGAGAGAGAAAGGATTTCATGTAGGCCAGGCTACCCTCCCACTCACAGTGTAGCTGAGGCTGATCTCACATAGCCTAGGCTACGCTCCCGCTCACGGTGTGGCTGAGGCTGATCTTTTGTTCCTGATCTTCCTGCCTTACCTCCTGGGTGTTGGGATGACAGGTGTCACCCCGCCCTATCTTGCTTCTGGGTCTCCATTGACCCTCTTTCTGTGTCTGTCCCTGTGACTGGATTTGCCCGTCTGTCCGTTCGCCTGCCTCGAGCCTCCTGACTCTGGCTGCACTCCTTGTCTCGCGTCTCGACCACCCCCTGCATGGCTCCGCTTTTCTCTTACTGTCCACCTCTCTCTCCTTGGCTGTCGGGAACCAGTACTTCAGGCCTTGGCTCGGGGCCGGGCTCTCGTCACCCCAGCATCAACATCGGAACCCCCAGCCGCTCTGGAACCGGACCGTATGTAATTCTCTGGGAGGGATTGTATAGGGCATGTGCATTCAGGGTGCATATGGTGTGTCTGCATGCGTGTGCTTATGTATGGTGCATACTGCTCTGACTATGCATATGCGCAGGTGCCCGTGGACAAGTATGTCCCACAAGGAGCAAAATGTGCAGGTCTGTGTTCAGATGTCTGCGGAGGGTGGCAGGCTTGCCTGCGGAGCAGAGCTGACACCACATTCTTACCAGCTCGCTGTCAGAGCCGCTCTGGTGGGAGGGTCCCCAGCCAACCTCAGCCACCCTCACACACCATCTTTTCTCTTTCTCCACAGCCAAGTCAAGTCAGACCCCAGTCCTGAACCACAAGTGAAGAGGTCTGGCAGTCTGTGTGCAGATTCCCCAGCCAATGACAAGGAACACACAGCTGATAATGTCCAGGCCTCTGACAACTCTTCAGACTCCCAGACAGAGGAGACACCGCTGCAACCACAACCACAACCACAACAGCAACCGCAACCACAACGCCGAAGCTCAAGCCCAAGTAAGCCAGTAGGAAGCCCCTCACGGGCCACGAACGGGCAGTCCCCATCACCAGTCAGCCCGGGCTCTGCATCTGTATCCCGGGGTCAGCTGGCCACTGGCTCTGCCAGCGGCTCCCAGATTCCCAGCAAGTCTCGGCCCCATCGCAGCCGGGGCAGTTTGACTTCCAGGGCTGCACAGCGTGCCCGACTGCCCAGTGGGACTCTGGGCTCCGCTCAGCTGCCCATGCGCTCAGGAGGTGCCTCCCAGCCAGCAGGACGGCCCTTGGGACACAGTCGCACAACAGGCCGCCACACAGGAACAAACCAGCAGACCCCTCAGGTTTCCACCGCAGGCCGATCGGCGGTGGCGGCGGCAAAAGATGCGGCGGCGGCGGCAAAAGATGCGGCAGCAGCCCCAGCAGCGCCAGCAGCCCCAGCAGCAGCAGCAGTGCCAGCAGCAGCAGCCACAACTGTACCCACTTCCACACAGCGTGTCAGTATCTCCGCCCAGGGCTCACCTAGGGCCCAGTCTCCCAGCACATCCCCTGACCCCAACCAGGCTGGCAGCAAGGCTCCAGGGGACACAGGTTCCAAGAACAAGCAGGGCCAGAAGACACAGGTGGCCGGCAGCACCTCAGCACCCGCCGAGGCACCGGTCCCCTGTCACTCTGATTCCTCTCTGGATTATTTGTCCGAGTCTACCACGGAGATCACCTGTAAATGGCCAGAGTATAGTCACCAGCTGCGTTGCCCCAGACACTGCTGGCTTTTGCCACACCTGGCGTACTAGCACCGCCCTTGGACACACGTGGGCCATGAGACCGAGAGACCCCTGCCCAAGGAGACATATGAAACACTAGACCACCCAAGCACCGTACAAGAGCCTCGCCGAATAACTGCCCGTCATTGAAACAAGTCAACCACCGTGCCACGTGAAACACCCACCAGCCAGGCCTCCACACGTCAAACCTGCCCGTGGACTCCCGAGTGAGACACCTATCACACAGCCCTACGTGAAACACCCTCACAGCAGCACAAAACACCCATGAAGGTGCACGTGAAACACCATCCCGGGGTCCCCCGTGTAACACCTCTCCTCCAAGGCGTGCAATAAAACCACCCTCTCAGGCTCACGAGTGTGTCCGCTAAGCTGCAGGGGGAGGGTACTGAAGCAGCAACCATGTGGTCAGACCTCAAGGAAACTGAGGTAGAGGAAGGCAAAGGGGCCCAGACACAAACATGCCCAGGCAGGAAACCTATGTCCTCCCTGAGACAGAAATTTCATATTTAGCCCAGGCTGGCCCAGACATGTGCTCTCCCGTCTCAGCTGCCCAAGTTCTGACGTCACAGCTATGAACCACCATGCAAGGCGTCCCTCTGTTTGGGATAAAAAGATAGTGTTAATGTTTACTCCAGATAGAGAGGGCAGCCACGGGCCAAATACAAGCAGTGAGGCAGGTCGGCCTGGCAGGCAGAGCTTATTGGGATTCCCCAATAAGTCACTGAGTCACTCCCAGCACGGGCGGCCAGTCCTCTCCCCGTTGTTGGGGTTTTCTAAGATTTTTTTCATTGTTTTATGTCTTATGTGCTGGACTGTACAGGAGGCGCCTGGAGAGGGCAGAGGGGGCAGATCTCCGCATGTGGAGTTGCAGGTGTGTGCCCAGTAGCATGCATGCTGGGAGCATCTCTCAGCCCCTGTCAGATCTTTCTATCCCATCTTGCCTCAGGGAGAAATGTCTGTCAGGACACAGCCACACGCACATCCATCATTCCTGTGGCAGACTTGTGGCCGGGTTCATTCCCTCATGTTGCTCCCGGAAGCAAAGGCAGAGCACTACAGTTAGCTCTTGGAGGGAGGGAGCCAGGAGTATCAGGCAGCTCTTTTGTAAAAATGACTACGTGTGAGTTCACTGTCGCTGCCTTCAGACACACCAGAAGAGGGCATCCGGTCCCATGACAGATGGTTGTGAGTCACCACGTGGTTGCTGGGATTTGAACTCAGGACCTCTGGAAGAGCACTCAGTGCTCTTAGCTACTTAGTCAAGCAGCTCTTGACACCCACCTGACACCTCTGCCTGGGCAGCTGGCGTGCTGTGCCATGCACATGGAATCCGCATGGGACAGAACCAGAGTCCGGGTGAATACCCTGCAGACAGCCATGATCACAGGCCACATTGGTGTGTAGATTTATTTTTTTTACATCTGCAATGGAATCCCACAATTCCTGAATGCTGAATCAGGGCTCCACCCCTGACCACACCCCCAGCCTCTTATGTTCCCTCAACTTTCTACCCCTGGCTCTTCAGTTATAATGTCCCGTAGAAATATAGCAGGGGGCTGGTGAGATGGCTCAGTGGGTAAGAGCAGTAAGGTAAGGTCCAGGGTTCAAATCCCAGAAACCACATGGTGGCTCATAACCATCTCTTCTGGAGTGTCTGAAGACAGCTATAGTGTACTTACATATAATAAATAAATCTTAAAAAAAAAAAAAGAAATATAGCAGGGAGGTCAGTCCTAGGCCCCAGGATACCTGCTCACAGGGCTGTAGTAGTGATTGCCAGGAGTGACTTTGTCCTGGACAGTCTTAGGTAACTCAGTATCTCCCTTCCAAGGATCTGCTAGGGATGTATAGATGTATGGATGTATGCATCCAACACGATTCCCAGGAAACAAAGTAGCTTAGAGGCCAACAGACCAATCATACCCTTACCCTGAAGGGGGAACTAAGTTGGACCTTGGGGTATTGGGCTCAAAGCATTCACAAGTTCAAGGCTATCCTCTGCTACACAGGGAGGCTAGCCTAGGCTACAGGAGACTTTCAGTAACATCTGGGCTGGGTGTGGTATAACAAGTCCTTAAGCACAGCACAGACCAGAGGGTCTCTGGGAGTCCGAGGCCAGCCTGGGTTACACAGCAAGTTGAAGGCCTGCAAAGACCAGCCTGGTCTATGTAGTAAGACTTTGTCTCACGAAGTCATAAATAGAAGTGAGGTTGTCAAGATGGTGGATTCCAGGGGCAACAGAGGTTCTGGGAGAGGGCACAGCCTGTGCCAAGCTCGGGCAGGAGTGTTGGGGACATGAGAGGAGGGAAGCCTGAGGGCACAGGGTCCTCAGGGCTTTAGGAGGACCGTGTATGACTCCCACCCCTGTCCCAGGTGATGGTCCCCTTGGGCATTAGAGGCAGGGTTTGTAACCTCTGCTTTGAAAATGAGGTCTGACACGTGTGACCAGGGCCATGGGGGGATGGGCTGGCTCTGAGTCAGGGTGGAGGGAAGTCCTGGGTGGGAGGGGCTCCAAAGGAAACTGACAGTAACCCCTCCCCTCAGGTCAGCCAGTGGGGAGGCCGTGAATTCTTGGAAGACCCAATGTTCAGCTCCTCACACTGGTCTGGCTCTTACAACACAGCTGAGCCTGCTGTGGGTTAGGATAAGATCTGGTCTCCAAGGTCATCGTCAGCTACATAACGAGTTAGGGTCCAGCCTGGTCTCCAAGGTCATCGTCAGCAACATAATAAGTTAGGGTCCAGCCTGGGCTGAGGGCCTTAATGGCTTTCCATCTTAATTTTCTTGTTTGCTTTTTCTTAAAGATTTATTTATTTATTATTATATATAAGTACACTGTAGCTGACTTCAGATGCACCAGAAGAGGGTGTTAGGTCTCATTACCAGTGGTTGTGAGTCACCATGTGGTTGCTGGGATTTGAACTCAGGATCTTTGGAAAAGCAGTCAGTACTCTTACCCACTGAGCCATCTTGCCAGCCCTGTTTGTTTGTTTTAAGACAAGGTTTCTCTTTATGGCCCTGGCTGTCCTATAACTCACTCTGTAAACCAGGCTGGCTTTGAACTTACAGAGATCTGCCTGCCTCTGCCTCCCACACCTGGCTTCTACCTTGTTATTTTGAGACAGGCCCTCTCTGAATTAGGAAATCATGGGTTTGGCTAAGCTGGCCGTGAGCCCCAGAGATCTTTCATGCGGCCTTTTATGCAGGTTCTGGGAATCTGACGCCAGGCATAACCCTCTGCAGTGCAGCCAGAGCCTCGGGCCTTCCTTTTATTTTGAAACGGGCGGGGGGGGGGGCAGCCTTAACTTTCCCAGGCATCCCTGAACTTGTGATGGTCCTCCTGCTTCTGCTCCCAAGTGCTGGGATCACAGGCCTGGGACAGCAAGCTGTCTTCTCGTGGTTTTTTATTTCCCCTTCAGATTTGAATCTTAACATGTCTGGGCCTCACGGGACCCCTCCAGGCTTGGGGGAGCCCAACAGCCTCACCATAGTACGACCAGCATCATGTGCCTTTCCGCCATGTTTCTGCTACTCCTCCTGCCGGGTGCATCAGGCTCAGCACAGGGACCCTGTCAGGGATGACTCTGTCCTGGGCTCTAGTGTCACGTTGGCCAGCCATTGTTGTGTGAGATTCCCAAAGCCTGCTGCCACTGGCCCCTTGTAGACCATCTCCCATACTGGGAATCCATAGCCAGCCACCAGGGGGCGCAAGGACTCCACAGATCCCTGTAGAACGGAACTACATTGTGTGGGGTTTGGGGGGAGTGCCGTAAAAGACTACCTTCGAAAGCCCGTTAGAAAGAGTGACCCCTGCTTATCCCGGCACAGTACGGCATCTCCCCTGGACTCGCTGGGTCTTTCACATACAGTCGATGCTCAGTAAATAGTCAATTGGAGAGCTAAGTTCAGCAGAAGGGTAGGGCAACTGGTAGATCACGTGACAGATTCAGGACTCAGAGGGGATAGCCTTAAGGGACACCCCACTGGGGATGATTCGCTGAGCGACTGTAGGACAGACACCCGTGATATACAGAGGCCGAAATGAACCCATAGCCTAGAGGACTGAAGAGGAGGCACATCGGTTCCTGGGTGTGCCTCAACCTCTCATACTTCCTGTGCTGGTCTGTACTGGGTGTCGGGAATGGGGGTGTGTCTGTGCAGTGCCTGCCACTCTTCTAGGGTGTCCTGGAGTCCCTATAGCTCAATAAGTGAGGGGAGAGGGATTTGTTCGTTTTCCACGTTCTTGTAAAAATTAAATAGTAGCTTGAAAAGAGACGAATAGAAGTTGTTTAGAGGAAAAGTAGCCCAGGATCTTGAAGCTCCTTAAAGTTCTCAGATATGGAGTGCACCTTTAATCCCGGCGTTCACTGCAGAGACAGAGGCAGGTGGATCACCTTAACTTCAGGGTTAGCCTGGTCTACACAGAGTTCCAGGTCAGTCAGGGCTGCGTGCACAGGAAGACCCTGGGTAAAATATATGAGCTTCCAGGTGGGAGATTTTCCTGAGTCATGGGATGCCAGAACAGGAGCCTGGTGAGGCTCCAACCCCCGGGGGTTTAGACTGGACAGCGCCGGGCAGCCAGCCGAACCCTGCTGTCCTCCGCAGGACTCCAGAGTCTAGCATAACCAGCGTGAGGCAGCAGGAGCCGATCCTGCGTGCCATCGGGGCTGACGAGTCGCCTGGCAGCCAACAGGTATTCCCGGTGTGGGGCCAGTGGTGGGCACGGACAGTGGCCTGGTGCCCACACATACTCTCGAGTACGCAGAGGCGTGCGACTTTTGTAGATGAGCAAGACCCGCACCTCGTAGCGGGTCTCCTGGGCCTGGCGGTGGCGGCCCAGCACTCGGGCCTGGAACACTGTACGACAGGGACACAGAGGGTCATATGGGCCCTCAGGGCCTATGGGTCAGCTGAGATCAAGGGTGAGGGTCAAAGTAACTATCCAGGATCACTGGGGTCAGTGGAAGGGGTCAAAGGTCGGGAGTCTCACCAAAGTCGCTGCCACAGTAGTGAAGAAGCCGGTGTGCGCGACCACGGCTGTCGGGGCATGGCCCGCAGGGGTCTACGGGGGTGGGGTGGGGAGCGTGTGTGAGTGAGACGGGCCTTGCCCTTGCCTGTTACCCCCACCGCCCCTACCGTTGTCCCTACTTCACCTGGTGGCAGGGATGCAACACGGGCAGGGATGGCCTCGGGGACTACAGGAGTCTCTGCAGGCTGTAGCTCCACCTCCCGAGGCTGAGGCTGTCGCAGGGGCCAGCCCAGGGCCTGCACCTGAGCCTGGAAGGGGCCATAGCGCTCCCGGGGCAGCCAGAACTCGAAGTGCACGCCTGGGTTGGGCTCCCGCAGCAGCACCTGGAGCGGGAGGGCGCACGAGAGCTGGTGGCCCAACCTCCCCTCAGCACCGTGCTTCCCCAGCTAACTGACCTCAGTGTCCTGCCTGTACCCCGCCCCGAACTGTCCACACCGGCCCACCTGTAACAACAGCTCCTGGGAGGTGGGGCCGGTCGCCTGCAGAGTCTCCTCCGGGCCGGCACTGCGGGTGTAAACCACGCGGGTGCCCGCGGCCTCGTAGGTGCCAGGCGGGCTGAGCACCCCATCACCGTTGAGCACGTAGTGCCCGCCGCGGGTCACCAGCGCTGCAAAGAATCAAATCAGCCTGTGATCACGAAAACCTCCTGTCCCCAAGCCCAAGCCTCAGTTTCCCCAGGGGCCCCGAGGTACCCAGGTGGTTGTGGCTGCGCTGTGCTACGCGGATGTGCCTGGCGCCCTCGGGGATCAAAGTCACGTTCCAGTAGCCGGCGAAGGCACCTGAGGCAGGCGGAGGGTTGCGGTGTAGCGCGGCAGGATTTTCTGGGATGCGCTGGTGTGTGCAGGGGTGCGTTGTTGTGGGATGAACTGGGACGCACTGGGGTACACAGGCTAAGTGTGCTCTGGAGTACGCAGAGCAGGGATACTCTGGGGTACACAGGCGAGGGACGCTCTGGGGTACGCAGGGGAGGGATACTCTGGGGTACACAGACGAGGGACGCTCTGGGATGCGCAGGGGAGGGATGCTCTGGGGCTCGCAGCGGCGAGGTACACTTTGGGTGCGATAATGTGCTCAGGGACCGATAGCTGCGGATAAATGAGATGATACTGAGGGGAGGCAGGGAAGGAGTTAAAAGCGCATCTATTCGAGGGAGGGTGGGACGCTCTGTGACAGGCCAATCAGGAGAAGGGCTCGAGGAGCCGGGCCTTAGCCTGCCCAATCAACAAGAGCCTTGGCTCCCAGGAGCCAAACTTGTTAAAGGGACACCCCTCTCCACTGTGTTTCTCAAGCGCTGGCGGTGAGGCAGAATGGGGCAGTCACCGGCGTCGCGGAACACGCGCTGCACAAACAGGCAAGAGTCGTTAGCGCCACCACAGAGGCCGCAGCGGTCCTCGAGGGTGCCGGAGCCCAGTATCCCGTCACAGCCTGCGCTCTGCGGGGGACACTGGGTCAGAACCAGCGGGGCATGAGAGGGCGGGGCTGTGGGAGGGGCGGGGCTAAGAAACAAGGTTTGGTAGGTGGGTGGGACTGGAGGGATTACGTGGGAGGGACCTAGTGAGAACGAGGCACTCGAGCAGACTCTAGTGACAAGGCTTTTTGGTGGGCGTGCCCTGGAGGTAGGCAGAGCCTGAATATTAAGGTGGGATTTGAAAGGAGCAAGGGTCTATAGGGTGTGCAAAGACTGGAAAAATTGGTATGCTGTGCCTGGAGAAAAGACTGAGAGAAGCCACGAGTAGCGTGAGACTGGAAGGGTGGGTGGAGCCTGGAGCCAGTTGGGCGGGGCCCTGAAGGAGGATCCAGAGAGAAGTCCCAGTGAGGTTTGGGACCTGAACCTGAACGGTGGGTGGGTGGGTGGGTGGAGTGTAGTTTTTAGGGGTGGGGGGACCGATGTAGTTGCCCTGAGACAGTTTGGAGTGGGGCCGTACGTTAAGGCGGAGTCTGCAGGGAAATGGGACGTGAGAGGGCAGGGTCAATGGGTCCTCACCAGACAGCGGCCTGCCACGCAGAGACCCTGGGTCCCCGGGGTGCAGGGGGTGCCATCCAGCACGCGGCCAAAGCTGTGGTAGAAGGCGTGGCCTTCAGCTAGGCAGTTGAGGTCACACACATTGGGCGCTGAGGGCGGGAGGGGTGGTGAGTCTGGGGCTTCCATCCCATCGCCAGTCTCTACACCCCAGGTCATTGCAGCTCAGGCTCAGTCTAAACCCCTACGGGCGCCAACACTTCCCAGGCCCTACTTCTCGCTTTTTTCCTCTGGGCTCTGCCCTCTTCATGGCCCACCTCTACCCTCCTTTCTCCAGGCCGTGTGCTTGTTTGGTTTCTTTCTTTTTTTGAGACAGAGTCCGAGAACGGACAGGCTGTCCGAGAACCATGTAGACCGGGCTGGCCACGTGCCTCTGCCTCTACGGTGCTGGTATTAAAGTCGTAAGCCACCACACCAGCCCAAACATTTCCCTACACCCTGAGTCTTCCGTCTCCTTTCCTCCTCGCTCCGTTTCTCCACTCTATCTCTTCCAAGTCGCCTTCTCTCTAGGCCTGACCCTCTCAGGCCACACCCTCATTCTCCTCCATCCAGGCCCCGCCCCTCCCTGGCCCCACCCTTCTCCCTCCAGGCTCCGCCCTCCCACTTAGGCCCAAATAAACTAGCCCCAGAGCCTGACTGTACCACTGGCCTGCAGTGTACCTCAGTTTCCCCTGCCTGTCAGTTGAGACCCGCAGGTACACAGCCATTATCTGAGCCACCTAGCAGCAGGCTGGCTGGCAGACCCTGCTGGGGACAAGGCCAACCTAGTGGAACTCTGTGGAGGTGGGATGGGGCAAAAAGAAAGGAGGCCCAGAGCTGATGGAATGTTGTGTGTTCTAGGCTGGTCTTATCTGTCCCCACCACGCTGGCGACTGAAGCTGCCTGTCTCCCTTCAATCTGGAGGCGTGCTGCCCCGGGCACCCAGTTATATAAGCTGCTATTTTCAGCTTCGTGCGACAACATTTCCTGTTAGTGGGATCAGTTTGAAAACTGTTGGCCTCTGGATAAAACTCTCTGTCAATCCTCAGCCTGGAGTTTGACCCTGTGCAAAAGGGACCGTGTCCTTCCTTCACCAACTCCTACATATGCTTTAAAACCCCATTCCAGTGCCCGCCCCTCCGAGTATTTCTTAACTCCTCTCAAGACTCTCTTTTTCCTTTTAACCCCAGTAGATCTGGCTACTCACCCCCGTAGAAGGGCACCCACTGGTAGGTTTTCTGGGTATCCAGGACGGGGTGGCCATTGTAAAGAGAACACTGCAGGTCTCGGAATGGTGTGGCCCCTGGAGGGCAGTCCTGGGCGAAGATATAGGTGGATAAACCGGGCAAACCAACAAAGGGTATTTGAGGTGGGCAAAACCAAGCCAGAGGGATTCAGGGCAGATGAGAGGCCCTACCGGCAGCTGGCACACCCGGTATTCAAGGCTGTCGCCCCAGCAAAGTTCCTCCCCGGGAAGTCTGCAAAAACCAGGGTGGTCTGAGTGTAGCAGGAACCCTCACACGGCCTCTCAGGGACCCCTTTCCATCACCCGCCAGGCCACCCTCCGCCCCCACCAGCCCCACCCGCATTCCAGCTGGCTCCTTAAGATTAAAGGGCACAGTGCATGTGTAGGCAGGCAGAGGGCGCGGCCGGGCGTGCAGCGGAGGGGAGGGGAGGGGCTCCCGGGTTACCGGACGCAGTGGCGTCTGCGCACTGAGACGCCCCGACCACAGGAGCTGGAACACCTGCTCCAAGACCCCCAGGGCGTCCACTCTCCCGGACCCTACTTGATGGCAGAGAGGAGGGTCAGCCAGGAGGAGAGTTAGAGTTCCCTACCTCATTCCCATTCCCATGCGCTTTCTGGGATCCTTCACTCCCTTACCTGGGCGGCACCCCTCAAATCACAGCTCAGGAGAAGCCACAGCAAGACCGGAAGAAGCGGGAAGAAGCGGGGTCTGAGGAAGCACAGGGTTCCCAAGAGGCGGTGAACAGCAGGGTCAGGGTGAACTGCCATCTCAGCCGTGGCTGGCTGTGTGACGTTCGATGGTAGCCAAACCTCTCTGGGTCCTCTTGTCTCTAAAAACAAATGGAGGTAGCAGCAGCGTCGCGCATCTCCAGAAAGCCATGAGGGAGTTATAGGCTCAGGTCAGACAGGGTGTGGAACTAGGAACTGTATGTATTGTTATTTGGTTTTAAAATTAATGATATTTGTAGAAGGGCACGCTCCTTTAATCCAGCACTTGGGAGACAGGCAGATCTGAGTTCGAGGCCAGCCTGGTCTACAGAGTGAATTTCAGGACAGCCAGGGCTACACAGAGAAGCCCTGCCTTGGAAACAGCATACATATACATGCATATGCACATGCATGCATGCACACACACACACACACATGTGCACGCACGTGCACACACACACACACACACGTGCACGCACATGCACACAGGGCAGTGCAGGAAGATGCCAGCAGCACTGACGCCCTTCGATGAGCTGAGCTACAGCTGCTCACAACCTGGCTTGGGTGCTTGGAACCAACTGTGGGTTCTCTTCAAGAGCAAGGTAAGATCCTGAGCCCTGAGCATCTCTCCACCTCCTCCTGTGCTTATTTGAGAAACTTTCTCACTATGCAACCTAGGCTGACTCCAAACTCCCTATGTGGCCCAGGCTGGTCGCTAACTCACAGAGACCCGCCTGCCTCTGCCTCCCAGGTGCTGGGATTAAAGACTTGCACACTTGCACACGTGCCTTGGTTATTTCTTTTGTTCTTGTTTAATTATAATTATTTCTAGTAGTCCAGGCTGGTCTTAAACTTCCTGAGTAGCTAAGGATAACCTTGAACTCGTGACCTTCCTGCCTCCCCTACTAGTTCCTGGGACAGTTGTCACTTTGCTGTCATTTGCTCTAGGACAGGCTTCCTTTTTTCTTTTGAGATGGGGGTCTTGATCTTTGTAGCTCAGGCTAGGCTCAAACTCTGAAAAGTCCTCTTCTCTCAGCCTCCTGGGACAAAGTTGCCAGTCCTGGACTGCTACACACCCACTGGAATCAGCTCTTACTATAGACAGTGTGTTCTTTTATAATGCACACAGTAGGTGCCTAATGCCTAAAGAAAGGACTCCTTTAAGGACAGTGTTTAGGTGGCTGCAAGTTTAGTCATCCCTTTCGTCTACCTTCCTGGGAGACCAGGAAACAACCATTTTGTTTCTCCAGGCCTCAGTTTCCCCATCTGTGCAGTGAAAACCCGTGGAATCCCTGAGTCTCTGAGACCCTGTAGAGGGACTACTAATGGAGGTTCACCCAGAAACTCAGGGTAGAATGGGTGTCCCCCTCCCAGCTGTATCCCAGCCTCTAGGGACCGCTGTGCTCCCAGATACCCCATAGCCTAAGAGACCCCCTCCCCACCCCCATCCCCGTGGCAGGCGTGGGGAAGGCTGACCTGGCCTCCTACCAACACGTGGGTCATGGTCTCATCTGCCAGGGGTGCGGGCTGTGGTACCTAGAGGGTCTGCGGACAAGAGGGGGCAGGGTGGGGCTGAGTGGAGGCCTCAGTTTCCCCAACTGTAGAGACCAAATGAAGTCATTCTCAGCCGACGCCCTCCTCGTGATCCCAGCCTGGTAAGACCAGCCAGGAGGGAAGGGAACCAAGATGAAGTGAGTCCCTTCTGGGCCCCGGGCCAGGCTCTCTGAAGGGCACACGGGCTCTCAAAGATCTGCAGCCCACAAGGTCCAGGTACCTGAAAAAGGGGTAAGGAAGGCCAAGGTACCCTGGCCCGGCTGGAACCAGGGTCTCTCTGGCTGTCAGCCAATCTGATGCCCTTTAGGACACTTTGGGACCGAGATGGCTGTAAGTTGGAAACCCACGGGAACTGCTTCAAGACACTCGCCGGACCCCTCCCTCCGTCTGCGGGCCCAAAGAATAGGCTGTCCCGGGAAGGAAGGAAGAAGGAGGCTGGGGAAGGGCCATCCCATAACCCCCTTCGTGCGGGGGGCTCCTACCCATGTCTGTCAATGCCCTCTCCCGAGCACTGCATCCCTCTCCCGCATTGGTGCACCAGTCACTGGGGTGTCGGTCTCCTGAGTTTCAGTCCCATCCCGTAGGAAGTGCGACCCACAAACTCACCACCATCCTAGGGATCGCTGCTTTCGCTCCGAGCAGGGAAAGAAATCTCAATCTCATCCCAGCCGCCACACCGGGTGGAATAGTGGCAGGATGCGAAGAGGGACTTACCAGCTGCTCAGAGCCCAAGGCAATGCGTCCAAGTTTCCCCGGGACGACTCGGGGACTGGCGGAAGCGGCGGGGCCCCAAAGTGCGGGACTGCGAACTCGGTCGATCCCTCCCACCCGGGCCTCCTAGGCGCGCCCAGGCTGGGGTCACCTAGGGCGCAGGCCAAGGGCGCCCTCGTGCGGCGGGAGAGGGCGCACGCTTTGGGCCTGGAGCTGCGGCAGGGGGCTGACCTACTGCTCCTGACAGCGCAGCTCAGTGGCCCAGCGTTGGTCCTGGTATCCTGGGTGCCAGTGACCTTGGGAAGTGCAGCTGCGGGGAGGTGCGCGGGGGTGACTGGACTGCTATTCCGGGCGCCGAGCTCAGGGCCAGGGAATGTGCCTAGCGCTGGGGCTTGGGGTGGGATAGTCCCTGTCAGGGCGCCCTCCCACCCTCAGTACCCCGTCCTGCTCCGCAGCACCCCGCAGCCAGCCAGCCTCGTCCCCATCACCCGCTCAGGCCAGGCTCCTAGCTCTGTCCCAACAATTCTAGGGACCCCAACCCAGGTCTCCATCATCCCTGCAACCGGGACTTCCCACCCTGTCCCTGTTACCCCCAATTAGACCTCTCCACTCTGGTCTACATCATCTCCCAGTTAGACCTCCCTGTCTTGGTTCGCATCTCCCCCCCCCCAACCAGACTCCTCACCCGAGTCCCCGGCATCCCCTCACGAGGCCCCGCGAGCCCGCTGGGGGCGGAGGGACCCTCCCTGCCGCACATTCCCAGGCGCTGCCGTCACCAATGCTCCACCCTGTCCCGCCCTCTAGGCCTGAACACCAGAGCTGCTTCTCTCCACTGGTTTTGGCCTCAAGCCCTCCGCCTCAGTTTCCCCATCTCCGGCACTCTGCCAGCCTCTTGACACCCCAGCCCCATCGCCTTCGTGGCGTCCCCCGGCAGCAGGGCAGAAGGCCGCCACACTGCGATGATCAGTGCTGTGCGGGCCATGCTGTTCCTGGGCGCTGAACTCGCCTCCTCTAGGAAGCCCACCTGGCTGACCTCTGGCTCAGACCGCTTTCCTCACAGGGCACAGTGCCTGCTGTATGCACTCCCTGAAAAGCAGACTGCCTGCAGTATTTACTCCGTGCAGGGGAGAGTGTTTGCTGAATACACCTGCTTCAGGGAGGTCCTCTGGACAGGGCTCGGCATGGGACAGCCGCTGGAAACATCTCAGAGTATGACCACTCTGTGACATTATGCAAGCCACTGTGTGCACATAGCTACAGCCCAGAAGCCAAGCCCAATGCAGGGAGGTGGCCATGCTGGGCCATGACTCCGATTTCTGATACCCATCATCCTGTTAAAGAAAAGATGCTAAGGCCAGGCATCGGCTGTGAGGAGAACCCCTACAGAACATGTAACCACTAAAGGGGCCAGAGGGAAGGATGGCCTAGCCAGGGTCAACGCAAGAATGAGGGACAATTCCGACGTCCTGCTGTGAATGGAAGGGACCTCAGCAAGGCAAAGATGAGGACCGTGTTGGGGAGAGAGGCCCGTGCAGCAGGTGTTCTGTTCTGGTATACAGTAGGCATGCACTCTGCATGGAGGATATACAGCAGACACAGACTTACAGGAGAAGATACACAACAGATATACTCTCCAGGGAGGGCACATAGTAGGCACTGAAGGGGACTATACATTAGGTGCCCTGTCCTTCATGATACACGTGTGCAGGAAACACTATGTCTGGCAGAGCGAGCATACAGCTCACAATATATACAATAGGTGCATATATCCAATAGGCCCTCTCCCTTGCAGGGATAGTATACAGTAGGCACTTTGCTGTGCAACCACTGCCTATAGTAGACACTATGCCCTGAAGAGTGTGTCCAGTGGACATGGCTCTTTCCCCCGAGGCCCTACAGCAGACTATCGCAGTGAAGCAGCACCCGTCAAAAGCTGAGGTCTACAAGGAGGTCATAGAGCGGGCACTGTGTCATACAGGAGCGTATACAGAAGGTGGTATGCTCTGCAGGGTGTGCACACAGCAGGCACTGTGCTGCACCTCCCTGCAGTTCCGACTCAGTCCAGCAGAGGATGCACCAGGGCTCCAGAGCTCCGCTAAGTTTGCTCAGGACAGTGCAGCCTGCTGGGGACAGCTCTGGTCCACACCCACTCCCAGACGGTCCCCACCCTCGGAGCGCCTTCTAGGACCCATTCGCCTCTGCCAGGACGGGATCAGGGGCAGGGGACAGAGTTTAGTGGGGCTCTTGGCTATCTGTAAAGCCAGGGGTCTGGGCTTACAAACCAAATGGCCAACAGCTTGACTTAGGTACTTAAACATTTAACAAGTGGGTGTGGCCATACGCACTTGTCATCCCAGCACTGGCTAAGCAGAGGTAGGAGGATTGGAGTTTGAGGTTATCCCCAGCTGCATAGGATGTTTGAGCCAACCTAGGCTACATGAAACTGTGTGTCAGAAAAACAATACTGGGCACTCGGGAGGCAGAGGCAAGCAGATTTCTGAGTTCGAGGCCAGCCTGGTCTCCAAAGTGAGTTCTAGGACAGCCTGGGCTATACAGAGAAACCCTGTCTCAGAAAGAAAGAAAGAAAGAAAGAAAGAAAGAAAGAAAGAAAGAAAGAAAGAAAGAAAGAAAGAAGAAAAACAATACTGGGTGCCGCGTCTTATTTGGCCCAAGCATCACCGAGCATGGACAGAGCCTGGGTGTTGTTCCCAGCACAGAGATTGATACACACCTGACACCCCAGAATGGGGGAGGGTGGAGGCAGGAGGATCAGAAGTTCAAAGTCATCACTAGCTACTAGTTCCAGGCTGGCCTGAACTCCAGAGCGAGGGTCTCCAAAGTGGGGACAGGAGGCTGTCAGGCCTGTTCACAGGAGAGCCTCGTGGTGCCCGTGCAGCCCTTGGGGCGCTCCTGAAATCCCAGAGGCCACGCGAGCCCTAACATGTTCCCTTCTGCCTGCCAAGGACACTGGGGTCCTGTCACCACTATCCAGACTCTAACCTCCCCGGGGCTCCCATCTGCCACATGGCACAGGGATAGGGGCAGAATCGAACCCACGCTGTCGTGGGAGCGCACGAGTGGAGAAAAGGTTTTGGTTTGGATATTCCTGGTGGCTGACCCAGAGCTCCTGGGACCTGCTACATAGTCGATCCCAAAACTGCAGAAGAGAGAGGAGAAAGAAGGGCAGGTCTGAGGCTGGAGTTCTCACACCAAGCTAGATCGCTCTTTACTTTGGCAACATTGTGTGTGTGTGTGTGTGTGTGTGTGTGTCCCTGTCGTGTGCACGCGTGGGATCCTGGGATCCTCTCCTCTCTCCCTACCCAGTGCTGGAGTTACAGCTGTGCACCCCATCCCCCCTTTAATTTTATTTAAGACAGGGTTTCTCTGTGTAGCCCTGGCTGCTCTGAATCAAGCTCTGTAGACCAGACTGGCCTCAGACTCACAGAGATCCTCCTGCCTCTGCCTCCCGAGTGCTGGGGTTAAAGGTCTGCACCACCACTGCCCACCCAGCTCCCACGCATATTTTTGAGGCAAGGTCTCAAGTAGCCCAGGTTGGATTTGAGACCCTCACCCTAAACCCTGAATTGTCCTGATTCTACCTACTGAGTTTTGGGATGACAGGTATATGTCACCGTGCCTGGATCACTCTCCACTCCCCCCCCCCCACGTCTGCTGACACTGCCATTAGCAAAAAGACACACGCAGACAAAAACGGATCGCTCCTGCAGAAACCTGGCCAGTTCCAATGGCCACACAGCACCCTGCTTAGCGGTCGAAGAATGTCCCCGCTCAAAGGTCAATGCCATGTCCCTCCAGAGGAAGATAAGGGGAGGGGCCTGGGCTTCGGGGGAGGGGCCTTGCTGCAGAAGTCCCACCTTCTGGGCAGTGGCATTCAGGACGTAGGTCCTCTGAGGACATCAGCTCCGTCAGCAGGAACATGGGCGACTCAGGGAATAGCACAAGGACCAAGCAAACCTGAACCAGCAGGAAGAACCCACTCTGGGGACAAACAAGGACTCAATAAGATCAGAATACAAGGGTGACTCCTGCCTGCACCTTCTCAGCGCTACCACCACCCAGCTAGGAATTATGTCCTTGATCCTCCAGCTGTAGCATGTGCCACAGAGCCTCACCCCTGTTTGTGGCAGCATGGTATTCCAGCGTGTGGGTGAGGCACACTGTGTCCATCATCCATCCATCCAGTGGATATTGGCTGTCCTAGAGAGAGTACTCTGAAAATGCTACTCTGTGTGCCAAGGTCCAGGGGCGGGATAGGCTCACTGTGGGCATGGGAAGTCGCGAGAAGAACAAGGAGAGGGGAGGGGCGGCTGTGTGAGGGACACAGGAGCTTCACTCCACCTGAGCCTGGAGGGTGCCACAGCGTGGAAACCTTTGAGCTTCCTGGCTGTTCTGAGATGGACTCAGCTTACATCCTGGGCAGAGGCTCTGGCCAGTGAGTCCGGGCTCGGGGTGACGTGTTCCCGGGCTCCTTTCTGGCTGTGAATCCTGCCCAGTTCTCAGGGCTCTCATTTGGGTTTGGGTGTCAGTGGCCCAACCCCCTGAGGGCCAACCAACTTCTGTCTGATTCTGCAGATAGGCTCTGCCCAGAACCCTTCCCTTTGGCTCTGCATCTGAGAGGCTCAGAGCAGAGATAGGGGAGGATGTGAGTGGCTCCTGCCACCCACCCCCACTGCTGCTGCGAAAGTCACCTACCTTCCTGGGCAGTCAGCACACTGGAGGGGTCCCTCCCACACACACTCCTGCTGGGTCACATTGCCCAGGTCCTGGAGTATCTGAGGTGTTCAGGCGGTCACTTCCCTCCTCGTGCCTGGGACTCCAAGTCTCTGGGGACATTTTGTGAGTGGCTGAGAGCTCACGGGTGCAGATGTGTGGAGCCCAGATAGGGATCATGTGTCTGGGAGGCCTGGGCCACCTCCTAAGGAGTCTCGGGGCCTCTCGGGAGTCTCAGCAGCCAGGCAGTCACCCCTCCACCTGCAGCAGGTATTTTGAGCAAAGCTTCCCGAGACTTCTCCAGAGAAATCTGCTGAGTCTTAAGAGTTATCTCAGGTCAGCGGGAGAGCAGAGATGGAAGATGGAAGGGCTGAGCATGGGGCCACAGCAGTTTGGGGTGTTGGGGGTGGGCAGTCAGGCTGAAGGTCATGCCTAAGGCCAGGGTCCGTGGGGGCTCAGCGACTGTGACTGACATAAAGCCGGCCAGTGTTTGCCAGGTGTGATGGCACATGCCTGCCATCCGGAGGCAGAGACAGGAGGGTTAGGAGTTCAAGGCCAGCCTGTGGTATATGAGCATTTCTTACTTTTTGGTGTGTGGCTCAGCAGCTTGAAGCTCACCCACACGCTTGTGCGGTTCTCTCCACCATTTATCTCCATCCTGAAGCTCCACTGCCATTCGATATGAACTCTCACCAACTCCCAACTTCCAGCACCAGAGACCCATTTCCAGTCTCTGGATTGGCCTGTCATGGCGTTCTAAACTGTGTGGCCTTTTGCATCTAGGTCTCTTACTGAGCCTTAAAGGCCTTCAATGATGTGGGTGTCAAAAATAGCGTTCCTGCTCATGGCTGCATGATATTCCGGTACGTGGGTAGGCCTCACCGTGTGTCCATCATCCGTTTGTAGGCACAGATATCTCTACCTGCTGGCTGCTGTGGACCTCTCTGTGTCTCTATCCATCTTTCCCCCCCACCTCTCTCTCTTTCTCTCTCTCTCTTTCTCCTTCTTTCTTTCCTTCCTTCCTTCCTTCCTTCCTTCCTTCCTTCCTTCCTTTCTTCCTTCCTTTCTTCCTTCCTTCTTTTCTCCCTTGAGTTTTTGAGATAGGGGTCTCAACACAGAGTGACACCACTGTGTCCCCAAGGCTGGGGAGTGGAATGTCCCTCCTCAGCAGGGCACAGGCTGACAGAAGGCCATTTATTTTGCTCCTCAGTGCAGTCTCAGCCAGAAGCCCCAGAAGCAGCCAGTGGGGAGAGAGAGAGAGAGAGAGAGAGAGAGAGAGAGAGAGAGAGAGAGAGAGAGAGAGAGC
>NC_034598.1:44885425-44887844 GCF_900095145.1 Mus pahari
TCACTCTGTAGACCAGGCTGGCCTTGAACTCAGAAATGCGCCTGCCTCTGCCTCCCCAGTGCTGGGATTAAAGACACGGGCTATTTAAACTTCTCAAACGGGTCCTTTTATAGGGGCTGGGCTGGGGCTATTTCTGGGGCACTAAGAGCCCTTCAGAGATTGGCACGAAGTAGGTACTCGACCATCCCAAAGTTATTTAGCAAACATAGGTGTTCTGCCAACAATGGACTGAGCTAACACAGGAAGACAGATCTGCTATGGAAAAGGAGTTGAGTGCCAGCCATGGGAATGGCTCTGTTTCACTTCCTGTCACCCCCTCCCCACCCCCATGCTGGCCGGCTTCCCTTTAGCAGGGGTCCTGGGCTCCCTGGCTGCAGCTTGGTCTCTGAACAACTGGGGACTGTCACCCCAGCTCCAAAGGAGGCACCAGTAAATTGAACCAGCCTCATTCCTGTGGTACACTCGGCTCACCCTCGGGGCTCCCTGGGGACCACTAAGACTAGGGAGCACTCAAGGGGTGCTTCTTGTCCCCCTCGGTGGCACGGGCCAGGCCAGATTCCAAATTCTGGCTCTGGAAAATTCCATAGCCTGAATCCAGCCACAGGGAGTGAGGCTAATCCCTCCGCATTTACTGTGTTATGTAACGTTCGGGATTAATACTAGAGGCAGATGGTGGGGCTCACACCCTGCCCTGTGCCTGCCTGGTTTTGGGAGTGAGGGGACTCCCACCTGGCACATGCAGGCGGGGGCCCCAGATTCTTAAGGTGCAGAAATGCTGCATTCAGCACGGGGTGGGGGCGGGGAGGGGTGGGCTCAGGCTAGAGGTAGCCTGAGGTCCTGAAGTCCCTGGCTCCTTGCTCTCTTCTATCAGCCACACCCAAACGTCCATCTCTACTTTAAGGGCCAGTGCCCCGTAGGCCATCAGAGCTAGCGTCGCACACATGCCCACATCTGCCCCTCATCCTGGTTGCAATGTCTTCCGTGGCGTCGCATGCCACGGTGGTGACTCTTTTGTGTCCATAGCCTCCCAGCCCTGCTTCTTTGGTCCACATGTCCTCAGACGTCCCCAGGCGGCCCTCTCTGAATCCCGCTGAGCCTTCCCAGTGCCCAAGTTGATGAAGCCCCACAGGTCGCTCCCATAGGAAGGATCCAGCCAGATGCGCTTGGTCCTCTGGTCACCCGCCTCCCGTGTAACCCCGAGAGAATCCTGGGGTGGGCACCTCTGCAAAGAAACCAGCAGAGAGTTCTACGGACCTCAGTTTCCCGGATGGGTGAACCAAGCGCTGTTAACAAGTCCCAAGAGGTGCAGGTCTGGGAGCGCGGCTGAACTAAGCCAGGTATCTGGCTGCCGGTTAGCTCCAGAGCACCTGCCACTGGGTTTCGGGTGCAGGCGGGACCCCACCGGCGTCCGGGCCCCGCCCCGCTCCACCCCGCCCCCACTCTCCAATAAGACCCGCTCTGGCTGCTCCCGGGCTCAGATCGGCAGCGCTGCAGGCAGCACTGGCTTGCGCAGTCCCCGCGCGCGCTGCGCACTCAGGCCCAACCTGCGCAGATGGAGCCCCGGTCCCGGCGGCGGCGGAGCCGCCAGCTTGTGGCCACCTTCCTGCGCGACCCAGGCTCGGGGCGCGTGTACCGGCGCGGGAAGCTGATCGGCAAGGTGGGAGTTCCCGCGCCCGTACACACACACACACACACACTTCCTGCGCGACCCAGGCTCGGGGCGCGTGTACCGGCGCGGGAAGCTGATCGGCAAGGTGGGAGTTCCCGCGCCCGTACACACACACACACACACACACACACACATGCGCGCGCGCGAGTTCAAAGCGCGGGAACGGAGAGAGTTGAGGGGGCGGGGGTCTCGGGTAGGACAGGACCCCGTGAGCCATGGCTGGAGCCTCGGGTCCCCGGAGTTTGGGGTCCGGGCTGCATGGTGGACCGCACTTGGTGCTCTGTCTGAGGGCTGTGCGGAACGTGTGCGGGGCGTGTGCGGGGTGTGTGCGTTTCCCGCGTTAGCGCGGGCGCTGAGCATCCTCTGGGTGCATAGCTGGCGCTCCGCACGCAGTGGCGGGCTGTCATCTCCGCGGTGGGCCCGCGGGGCTGTGGGTGCTGAGCTACGCGTGGGATCCGCGCTCTGCACCAGGCTCCCCTGCCTGGCTGCGACTGGGGATTGCTCCCTTACTGGAAAAGTGCGCGGCTTGGGCTCAGGGGCTGTCGAGAGTTGTGTTCAGGTGTCTGAGTGATGTGTGTCTGGGTGTTGTGTATCCGGGTGTACCTGGTTGCTGTGCTGTGTGCCTGGGTGTTGTTTGAAGGCATTCCCCTGTTAAACGTTACATCCTGTCTGGCTGCTGAGTGTCTGGGTGAAACTGTGCATCTGGGTATTGTTTTTTTTTTTTTTTTTTTTTTTTTCGAGACAGGGTTT
>NC_034598.1:44888072-44898049 GCF_900095145.1 Mus pahari
TTTGGTTTTTCGAGACAGGGTTTCTCTGTATAGCCCTGGCTGTCCTGGAACTCACTCTGTAGACCAGGCTGGCCTCGAACTCAGAAATCCGCCTGCCTCCGCCTCCCGAGTGCTGGGATTAAAGGCGTGAGCCATCACGACTGGCGTGTCCAGATGTTTTGTGTGGATGTATGGTGTGTGTGTGTGTGTGTGTGTGTGTGTTGGGTGTCTAAATGTTGTCAGTCTAGGTGTTGGGTGTGTAGTTGTGTGTGGAAGCGCTGTGGGCAGGTGTCTGGCTGGGTTGTGTGGGAACCTTCTGTATATGAGAGCTGTGTGTGGATGCCAAGTCGGGAGTGTTTGTAGGCGTGTGGAAGTGCCGCGAGGGGTGTGTTTGGGGGTGTGTCTAGGTGTTTGTGTGGGGTTCTGTGCCTGGATACTGTATGTGGATACGGTGTGGGGTGCAGTGTTTGTAGGTGTGTGTAAGTGGTCTAGATGGGCGCTGTGTATCTGGGTTCTGTGTGGATGCTCTGTTGGGTGCTGCGTGGACGTTGTGTGTGGGTTTTGTGTTTCTGGGTGTCGTGAGTCCCTCACTGTCCTGTATAGGAGAGTATAAAGTCCTGCTCTGGTGAAGTCCGTGGGTCTCTTCTCTTTGGTGTGCAGCTAGGGTGGGTGGGGTGTTGGGGTGTGATCGCTGCAGTGTCTCTTCTTCGCTGAGTATGTTGAAAGCCAGTGTCTCCAGGTGTGCTCCGCTGTTTACACTGTGCCTATTGTCCTCCGCAGGGCGCCTTCAGCCGCTGCTACAAGCTCACAGACATGTCCACCAGCGCCGTGTTCGCTCTTAAGGTGGTGCCGAGGGGCGGAGCGGGGCGGCTGCGCCTGCGCGGGAAGGTGAGACACACACACACACACACACACACACACACACACACACCCGGTTACCCACCCAGACAGTTGCCCTGCTTTCCTCCCTGCGAGCGAGCCAGGCCTAGGGCCTGTCTCCTGCTCTGTAGCTGAGGATCCTTCATGGGGACACAGGTGGAGCGTGAGATCGCCCTGCACAGCCGCCTGCGCCACCGCAACATCGTGGCCTTCCACGCACACTTTGCTGACCGCGATCACGTGTACATGGTGCTGGAGTATTGTAGCCGCCAGGTGGCCGGATTGGGAAGGGGCCTGGTCGGCGGGGTGGGGCTTGGGGTAATGGGGCGGGGCTTGACGACTGGGCGGGGTTTAGTTGCATGGGCGGGGCTTGGTTTGTTGGCACTGGGTCTGCTAAGCCAGGCAGTGTGGAGCAGTGTCCAGCACTCCCTGTTGCTTGAGGGGGTGTCTGGGGTAGGGCAGGGGTCAGGTCACTGAGAGGCAGGCAGGAGGCCTCTTCCCTGTCCCACCTGTGCCTCTGCCTCCCTGTGACTATGTGTCTGCTTGTGCCCATGCCATGTTCACTTGGATCCCTCTGTCCAGCCAATAGTGTCCCCTGTTCCCACATATGACCCTGTGCACCCACCTGGGCCTACACACCCTCAGCCCTGCTCTCCCACCCAGATCTGCAACCCATCTAACAAGTACCAGGTCCCTCTACAGTCCTTGGCTCATGTGCTGAAAGTGCGGCGGACTCTGACAGAGCCTGAAGTGCGATATTACCTTCGGGGCCTGGTCAGCGGCCTGCGCTACCTGCACCAACAACGCATCGTGCACAGGGACCTGAAACCCAGTAAGCATAAAGAAGGGACTTTCGGGGGCCTGGGAGGATGGTGAGGGGGATGGGAGGATGGTGAGGGGCTGGGAGGATGGTGAGGAGGCTAGAGGATGGTTAGGTGAATGGGAGGATGGTGAGGGACTGGGAGGATGGTGAGGGGCTGGGAGGATGGTGAGGGGCTGGGAGGATGGTGAGGTGAATGGGAGGTTGGTGAGGGGGCTGGGAGGATGGTGAGAGGCTGGGAGGATGGTGAGGGGGCTGGGAGGATGGTGAGGGGCTGGGAGGATGGTGAGGGGCTGGGAGGATGGTGAGGGGGCTGGGAGGATGGTGAGGGGCTGGGAGGATGGTGAGGGGCTGGGAGGATGGTGAGGGGCTGGGAGGATGGTGAGGGGCTGGGAAGATGGTGAGGGGCTCATGCTGTGCTCCTCTTCATCTGCAGGTAATTTCTTCCTTAACAAGAACATGGAGGTTAAGATAGGTGACCTGGGGCTGGCTGCCCGTGTGGGGCCTGCTGGCCGCTGCCACAGGTGACTGAGAGGCTCTGGGTGGTTCTGAGTGGGTCCAGGCAGCCCCAGCCTTCCTGATTCTCCCATGATTCCCTCCCAAGGGTGCTCTGCGGGACTCCAAACTTCCAGGCACCCGAAGTGGTGTCCCGAAATGGACACTCGTGCAAATCTGACATCTGGGCTCTGGGGTGCATTATGTAAGTGAAGGTCTGGGGGACCCAGACATGGGGAAGGTGGCAGGTGTGGGGTGGTTATGGAGGGGTGGCAGGACAGACTGTTCAGGTGAGACCAGATATGGGCATGAAGAGTAACTATGGGCAGATGTGCACACGTGGAGATCAGGTGTATATTAGCTAGAGCTGGAACTCGCTATGTAGACCAGGCTAGCCTTGAATTCACAGAGATCCATCTGCCTCTGCCTCCCCCGGACTGAGATTAAAGAGGTCGCCACTGCATCCAGCTGTGGGTCCAGGTCTTGGTCTGGGCTCCTATCTTGGTGCCAAGTGAGTTAAAGTGGGGCTGGGGCTCGGTTGGTTAGGCACTGGGCTGACATGCGTGAGAGCCCTGAATGCCATCTGCAGAACCAATGGGCTGGGCCGGCCAGTGCCAACCGTCGTCCCAGCGCTGGGCAGTGAGGGCACAAGGGTTAGGCGTTCAAGCCACAAAAACATTTTAAAGAGGTGTGTGGGGGGAAGCAGGGTGCAGATGGGTGGGGTGCGCCTGAGATGGGGAACTGGAGTGTGGGGTGGGCTGCAGCGTTTGGCCAGGGGTATGAAGAAAACTGCACGTTCCCTGAACACCCCGGAGTTCCTGCCCCATTCTTACCCTGGCCAACCGGGGCCCAGGTACACGGTGCTGACAGGCACGCCACCCTTCGCTGCGGCACCCTTGTCAGAGATGTACCAAAACATCCGTGATGGCCATTACCTTGAGCCTACTCAGCTGTCGCCCAGCGCCCGCAGACTCATTGCGCGGCTCCTGGCGCCAGACCCCGCCGAGCGGCCCAGCCTGGACCACTTACTGCAAGATGACTTCTTCAGTCAGGTAAGGATAGGTCCCACAGGGTGGACACCCAGGACCCAGGACTCACCTGGATCCAGGACTAACCCTGAGCCCACCACCTCAACTCCACAGGGCTTCACCCCGGAGCGGCTGCCTCCGCATTCCTGTCACAGCCCGCCTGTGTTTGCCTTTCCTGCACCGCTGGGCAGGTTGTTCCGGAAGGTGGGCCAGCTCCTGCTGACCCAGTGCCGGCCACCTTGTGAGTAGCTGTCCCTGGCTTGTCTGTGGTCACTTCTCCGTGGCCGAGGGGGTGGGCAGGAGATGTTGTCATTGGTGTCCTCCAGACCTGTGCCTCCCTCAGGTCCCTTTACCTCAAAAGAGGCCTCGGGCCCTGGAGAAGAGGGCACAGAACCAGACCACATGGAGGCTGGCAACGAGGCGAGTAATGCAGTGAACAGTCTGGAGAACTCTGAAAGACCTCTGCAGTGTACAATTACCTGCAGACTCGACTGAAGCGTCCATCCATCCATTTAAGGGACCCCAGACCATGTCCCCCAATCACAGACCCAGGCCCTCACTGCGGATTCTAGACAGGCCTTTTCCAGCTTCTGTCCCTCCTGTTCCCAGCCCTGCATTTACGGGGTCCCTGCTGTATGTCTTTCTGTAGCTGGCAGGTTTTGTCCAAAGGGAAAACCTGTTCTTTGTGTAAAGACGGGTGGGCCCCAGGGGCTCCCTTGGGTGGAAGCTGGCCTCACCTCTACTCTCTAAACCTCTCTCCCACTCAGGAAGGGGATCCTCTCTGCACCAAGGGCAGAATCCACATCCTCACCCTTGGGACCCCGTGGACTGGCCTGGCAGGTGAGCCGCAGAGCCTCATCCCCGGCCAGTGTCAGATGCCTGTGTCCTGTCTGTGTCATGCCTTTGGCCTCAGTTTCTCCACCTGTAGAATGTGGTGGCTGTGAAATCAGGGTTTGATATGATTCGTGGATGCAAGTGCGGGAAACCAGGCTAACGGGAGGGCACCCCTTGCCAGGGCAGTCTGGGCACCTGCGTGACTCTGTCTCAACAGGCCCAAAGGGGAGCTTGGCCCTGCAACTGGAGGTGGCAACCAGAAAGCTGTTCCTCTGCTTGGACGCAGGACCTGTGGGTAGGAAGCCACCCCAAAGTGCAAGACTGAGGCAGCCAGGAGAGTCCCTAAACCAGGCTTACTCCAGACCCAGCCCAACCCAGCCCCACCCAGCCCAGACACAGACACAGCACAGACACAGAACAGACACAGACACAGCACAGACACAGACACAGGACAGAAACAGACACAACACAGACACGACACAGACACAGAACAGAAACAGACACAGCACAGACACAGCACAGACACAGCACAGACACAGCACAGACACAGACACAGACACCGACAGCCCCAGCATTCCAGCCTGGCTCATCTTTTTTCTTTCTTCTTATGCACAGCTGGACAGGACCCCCCAGGGGAGCAGCGGCCTGTTCTCTGGGCTCCCAAGTGGGTGGATTACTCCCTCAAGTATGGCTTCGGCTACCAGCTGTCGGATGGGGGCAGTGGGGTGCTGTTTCGGGATGGCTCCCACATGGCCTTGCGCCCCCAAGGCGGGTAACTAGTGGGGCTCCCCTCCCCAGGGACCCAGGCTTTACCCTGTCTCTTGATTAATTCCTCAGCTACATGAGGGGAGTCTGCCAGGTGGAGGGCACAGGGAAACAAATGTTTTGTTTTTCAAGATAATTTCTTCATGTAGCCCTGGCTAGCCCCAAACTCACAGGGATCCTCCTGCCTCTGGAGTGCTGAGATTAAAGGCTTGGCCACCACCGACAGGCTAGGCTTCTTTCTTCCCTTCTTCCCTTTTTTCTTTCTTTCTTTCTTTCTTTCTTTCTTTCTTTCTTTCTTTCTTTCTTTCTTTCTTTCTTTCTTTTAGCATACACTGTCTCTCTTCAGACACACCAGAAGAGAGCATCAGATCCCATTACAGATGGTTACATTACATGTGGTTGCTGGGAATGGAACTCAGGACCTCTGGAATAGCAGTCAGTGCTCTTACCCACTGAGCCACCTCTCCAGCCCCCATTCTTTTGTTGTTGTGGTGGTTGTTGGGGAGGGAACCCAGGGCTTAGTGAATCCTCTACCACTGAGCCCACCTCCCAGGCTCTGACATTTTTACCGTGGTGCTTTTGGTGGGTGGGCAGGGAAGAGGCTGGGCTGTCCAGGAGAGCGGTGGCTGTATCCATGGAGACAGGAGAGGAGGCTGGATCTGGGGTGGCCAGCACCCTGACTAGCTGGGGCTATATGCAGACACAGTGGTGCTCAGGGTGCCCAGGACAGAGACTCATTCAAGTCCCTGACCCCCAGCCATGTCTCCTACCAACCTGACCAAGGGACTCAGTGGACCTTCACCCTGAGGGACGTCCCCAGCCCACTCCGTGCCAAGCTGGCTGTCCTGCGGCTCTTTGCTTGCTACATGCAGCGGCGTCTGCGGGAGGTGAGGGCCTGGGGTGGGAGAAAGTCCAGGAGAGGGAGGTGGGGACCGGAGAGTCTCTGACCCGGCATGTCCCCGCAGGAGGGGACTGTGCCCGTGTCTGCCACACCTGCCTCTCCTGATGTCTCTCTGCTGAGCTTCATTGCCGACTCCCAGGCCATGGTCATGCTGTTTAGCAATGGGACAGTGCAGGTAAGTGACCAGAGCCAGCACTCAACTCCGAAAAGTCCCAGGGGCCGTATCCTGTGTCCTCAGCCCAAACTACTGATGCCTGGGCCTGGTTTGGGAGCCAGACCTCACTGCCCTGGGGGGTCCTGTGTCTCTGGGTACAGTGTGAAGTGGAACGGACTGAGACCCAGAGAAGGGCTGTCCTGGGATGGACCTGAGGTACATGAACTTCCGGCAGAGGCCTCCGCTGACATTGGGGTTGTGCTGGGCTTATGGAGACATAAATAATAATGAAGACAGAAAATCCTTCTGATGAGAAGGCTCAAGAGCTCAGAGCCATCCTGAGTCACATGAGACCGAGTCCAAGGAAAACAAACACAAAGAACAAAAAAGAATAAAGGACGGGTTGGCACCATGGCTCAGTGGTAAAGGCACTTGCCTCCATGCCTGACGCCCCGAGTTCAATCCCCAGGACGCACGTGGTAGGAAAGAGCAGACTCCTGAGTGTTGCACTCTGACCCTCTCTGTGTGCGCCATGACAAAACCATGCACAAGTACACAACAATTATTAAAATGCAAAAAAAGGGGGAGAAGGAGAGAGAGAAAAGACAAAGGGGTGCAGATGAGCCCCCGTTAGTGTGGGCTGGGCAAGGGTCCCAGTCGAGTCTCTTTCTCTGCCCTTGACCCTGAGTCTAGGCTCTTACCCGTGCCTATCTTGAGGGTCAGCACTGGCGCTGACTGTTCACCTTATCCTTAGTGTGTATCTCTCTCTCTCACCCAGGTCAGCCTCAAAGCCTCCCAAACCCAGCTGGTGCTGAGTGGGGAGGACCAGGACCTCCTGCTCACCCTCCAGGAGACAGGGGGACCCGCTGTAGGCGTCTCCTACACACTCGATGTCCTGCAGAGCCATGGCTTCACCCTTGCGGTCCACCATCACCTGCGCCACGGACTGCATCTGCTACAGAGTATCTGAGGAGCTGGAGGGTCTGAGCAGACCTCTGCGTGCTGGTTTGAAGACCTGGGATCTGTCCATGGAGGGTTGACACAACAGGGCCACTGATGGGTGGGGGTCTTTGATTATTTATAGTATGACTATTCAAGCTAAAATTTTGTTGGATTTTCATTAAAGAAAACAGAACCCTTTAAACTGGTGTATGCTTCCTTTTTGTTTGCTTTAGCTTCCTTATTTTATGTGTGTATGTGGAGAGAATATCTTATGTCTGTATGGATGTAGCAACTGTCAAGATGATGGCCAATATCTTAGGCAGGAAATAAAAGGTGGAGCATCCGGTGGCAAGGGGTTGCGGGGGGGGGGGAATTCTGGGATAGAGAGAGGTGGAAGATTTGCCCTGGGAAGATGTGAGGAGACAGAATCATGGCACCTGTGCACAGGTGACCAGCCATGTGGCTAAAATAATTGGATCATCCAAGTCATGATCTCCTCAGAGAAGAGTCTAGCTGTGTGGCCAAGGTATTTGTAAATATATTTTGAGTCTGAGTCTTATTTCTGGGAGCATGGGGCTGGGAGGAAGAACCAGCCCCAATTTCAACATGACTAAGTTCTTGCGTCTGGGCACCACATGTGTGCCTAGCGTCTGTGGCGATCAAAAGAGGAGGTCAGCCTTCCAAGAGCTGGAATTACAGGCAGTTGTGAGCCACCACGTGGGTGCTGGGAACCAAATCTGCCTCCTCTGCAAGAGCAGCCGGTGCTCTCGGCCGCTGAGCCATCTCTCCAGGCCTTTGTTGTTTGTTAGGAGGCAGGGTACCCTTGTAGACCAGGCTGGCTGAACAGAGGCCTCAGCCTCAGCTGCTCCCAAGCACAGGATTCCAGATGTGTCCCATCACGCCGGCCATTCCGGAGCTTTGCACAAAGGCTGGGCGCGCCTGCCGGGGCTGTTCCTGCGCAGGTGAGAGCAAAATTCTCACTTTGTAATAATAATTAGTACCAGAAGCAGGGCCGTGTGAGTGAAATTGACAATAACAGAGGTTTACTTGAATGAAGGTCATTAGGGAAGGACTGTAGAACTTGGCAGGGTGAGACCTGGCCTGGGTCTAGGGACATAATGGCTGTCGCCAAGGGAGGTGCTTCTGTCACAGAGTGGGTGAGATGGGGACACTTCACTGAGAACAACCTGTCACAGTGTCCTCAGTTCCTCGGGGAACCGCAGCTTAGACTTACTCTTTATTTTATTTTTTCTTTTTTGGTTTTTCGAGACAGGGTTTCTCTGTGTAGCCCTGGCTGTCCTGGAACTCACTCTGTAGACCAGGCTGGTCTCGAACTCAGAAATCTGCCTGTCTCTGCCTCCTGAGTGCTGGGATTAAAGGCGTGCACCACCACACCTGGCTTTATTTTATTTTCAAGACAGGGTTTCTCTGTGTAGTCCTGGCTGTCCAGGAACTCACTCTGTACGCTGAACAGGCCTCAAACTCAGAGATTCTCCTGCCTCTGCCTTGTGAGTGCTGGGATTAAAGGTGTGTGCCACCACACCCAACAGGTTGTTTTTTTTTTTTTTACGCACCGCACCGTGGAGCACCTGCCCACAGGTGGCACCACTCGCTGTGGACAGGATCCCCCCTCTCCATCAATCACTAGTCAAGAAAATGCCCTGTAGACTTGCCCACAGAGCAGTCTGATGGGATATTTTCTCAATTGAGAGTCCTCAATTCTGGCTTGTGTCAAGTTGGCAAAAACAAAAAACAAGAACCCATTGAGGACTGTCTTAGCTCTGATTTCTATGGCTGGGAACAGACACCACGGCCACAACAACTTTTTATAAAGGGAGACATTTAACTGGGACTGTCTTACAGTTTCAGAGGTTCAGTCCATTATCGTCCTGGTGGGAAGCATGGAAGCCTCCAGGCAGACCTGGAGCTGGAGGAGAAGCTGAGAGTTCTACATCTGGATCTGCAGGCAGCAGGAAGGGAGTCACACTGGGCCTGGCTTCTGCGTCTGAGACTTCAAGGCCAGTCCCCTGGGGACACACGTCTCCAACAAGGCCACACCTAGTACTGCCATTTTCATTCAGACCACCACAAGGACAGATACAGTGCCCGAGGTCTGTAACCCCTGCGATAAAACATGAGCTGGGGAGCCCCCGGTGAGAGACTCTGTGGGCATACGAGCTCGGGGACCTGAGTCCACATTGCTATCCACAGAATGCATGCCTGTCACCCGGGCACATGGGAGCTAAGGCCATTTCCAGGAGCTGCCACTACTGGTGAGGGACCTGTTGTCCTCATGTCCTATCATGGAGTCCCATGGCGAGGTCACAGGGGAGGAGGCACTCAGTCAGAGTGGGAGCTGGGGCTGAGGCTGGAGAGGCTGAGGCTGGAGAGGCTGAGGGTGGAGAGGCTGAGGCTGAGGCTGGAGGGGCTGAGGCTGGAGGGGCTGAGGCTGAAGAGGCTGAGGGTGGAGAGGGTGAGGCTGCTGAGGCTGGAGAGGCTGAGGGTGGAGAGGCTGATGCTGGAGAGGCTGAGGCTGGAGAGGCTGAGGCTGCAGAGGCTGAGGCTGCAGAGGCTGAGGTGGAGAGGCTGAGGGTGGAGAGGCTGAGGGTGGAGAGGCTGAGGCTGGAGAGACTGAGGGTGGAGAGGTTGAGGCTGGAGAGGCTGAGGTGGAGAGGCTGAGGCTGGAGAGGCTGAGGGTGGAGAGGCTGAGGGTGGAGAGGCTGAAGGTGGAGAGGCTGAGGCTGCAGAGGCTGAGGCTGGAGAGGCTGAGGCTGCAGAGGCTGAGGCTGCAGAGGCTGAGGTGGAGAGGCTGAGGCTGGAGAGGCTGAGGGTGGAGAGGCTGAGGGTGGAGAGGCTGAGGCTGCTGAGGCTGGAGAGGCTGAGGCTGCAGAGGCTGAGGCTGCAGAGGCTGAGGTGGAGAGGCTGAGGGTGGAGAGGCTGAGGCTGCAGAGGCTGAGGCTGCAGAGGCTGAGGTGGAGAGGCTGAGGGTGGAGAGGCTGAGGCTGGAGAGGCTGAGGGTGGAGAGGCTGAGGCTGGAGAGACTGAGGGTGGAGAGGCTGAGGGTGGAGAGGCTGAGGGTAGAGAGGCTGAGGGTGGAGAGGCTGAGGTGGAGAGGCTGAGGTGGAGAGGCTGAGGGTGGAGAGGCTGAGGCTGGAGAGGCTGAGGCTGGAGAGGCTGAGG
>NC_034598.1:44898422-44900043 GCF_900095145.1 Mus pahari
GGGTTTCTCTGTGTAGCCCTGGCTGTCCTGGAACTCACTCTGTAGACCAGGCTGGCCTCGAACTCAGAAATCTGCCTGTCTCTGCCTCCCGAGTGCTGGGATTAAAGGTGTGTGCCACCACGCCTGGCTGGGTGAGTTTTAAGAGGCCCTGGAATTCAGGACTCAGGAAGTGTGGAGAGAAGTGCAGGGGACGCACGTCCAGACCAAGAAGTTTTTTTAAATATAAGTTTAATTTGCCCTTTACTCGACATCCCTCCACACACAGCGTCCTCCTCAGCTACACCCACCTGCTCCTCCCTGGCCCCAGCACCCACAGTCCCTTTCCCCTTGCCAATTCTGAGTCACCTGTTGTCCTCGTGTCCTGTCATGGAGTCCCATGAATGGCCTTTCAAATCTGCTTCACACACAGAGCACAGTGTCTTCAAGGTCCCTCAGTGCTAGCTAAATGAGCCTCAAAGTCTTTTTCATGTTCATGCTCCTGCCTGTGATCCTGCCTGTGCTCCTGCTCTTCCTCCTGCCTGTGCTCCTACTCCTCCTCCTGCCTGTGCTCCTGCTCCTCCTCCTGCCTGTGCTCCTACTCCTCCTCCTGCCTGTGCTCCTGCTCCTCCTCCTGCCTATGCTCCTGCTCCTCCTCCTGCTCCTGCCTGTGCTCCTGCTCTTCCTCCTGCTCCTGCTCCTGCCTGTGCTCCTGCTCCTTCTCCTGCTCCTGCCTGTGCTCCTGCTCTTCCTCCTGCTCCTGCTCCTGCTCCTGCTCCTGCTCCTGCCTGTGCTCCTGCTCTTCCTCCTGCTCCTGCCTGTGCTCCTGCTGCTCCTCCTGCTCCTGCCTGTGCTCCTGCTCTTCCTCCTGCTCCTGCTCCTGCCTGTGCTCCTGCTCCTGCCCGTGCTCCTGCTCTTGTGCTCCAGTGTGTGGATGTCCACTGGTAAACTTGTCCACTCATGGTTGTTCATTGTTGGAAATGACTAGGTCAGGTGTGTGACATTGGAATGTGATGACTGCAGGCATAGCTGGATCTGGGCTTAAATGAAGATAAATGATTCTGTGTGTGTGTGTCTCTGTCCATGTGTGTATGTGTGTCCGTGTGTGTGTGTGTGTGTGTGTGTGTGTGTGTGTGTGTGTGTCTGGGTGTGTCTTGTTCCCTCTCCCATCTTCTTCCAAGCAAGCACTTACATCTGCATGCAAAACATGACACAGGGCTGGAGGGACAGCACAGTGGTTACAGCACTGGGTGTTCCTGCAGAGGACCCTCGTTTAGCTCCCAGCACCCACACGGCGGCTTAAAACCCTCTGTAACTCCAGTTCTAGGGGATTCAATTTTATCTTCTGGCTTTTGAGCGTACCAGCACTCATGGTGCGCAGGCACACGTGCAGACAGCACATTTCTGCCCATAAAATAAGGATAAACACATCTTTAAAATAATAGGGAGAGAGGCGGATAGTGAAGGTACACACCTTTAATCTCAGCACTCAAGAGGCAGAGGCAGGAGGATTTCTGAGTTTGAGGCCAGCCTGGTTTACAGAAAGAGTTCCAGGACAGCCAGGGCTTCAAAGTGACACCATGTCTGGAAGAAAAAAGGAAAAAAAGGAGGAGGAGGAGGAGGAGGAGGAGGAGGAGGAGGAGAA
>NC_034598.1:44900999-44917812 GCF_900095145.1 Mus pahari
AAAAAAAAAAAAGGGGGGGGCATTCGCTCCCCTGGGGCTGACACTGCACCAAGGTTCCCAGGATCAGAGGGAAGTCCCCCCACCCTGCCATCACTGCAGCCCCCCCTATTCCTTTTTAAGAAGATGTGTCAGTGGGTAACACAGTCTGACTTTAAAGTCAGGGCAATGCTCCTGCCTCAGCCTCTGGAGTGCTGGGATGAGCGGTGTTTGCAGTCACATCTGATTTTGTAGCTTTAGGTCAATAAGTTTAAGGGTGACTTCATGACTGCTCTGTGTCTACCCAGAATGCTCGTCTCTGGGGTAAGAACAGGACAGAGCGCGGGAGCCTACCCGAGTGACTGTGTCTTGCTAAATGACCTACCTACCATGTTTATTTCCATCACTCGTGGGTGTCTGAGCAGGAGCGATCTGTGAGAATCTCCCACGCCTGGAGCCCACAATGGGTGGTTTATTAAAAATAAACTAACTACAGAATACATTAATTCCTAACCTTCCAGGACGATTTATTTCAAGGCAGAAGAACTTCAATAAATGGAAGCTTGCCCATTCGTCCACCCACTGAAACTTTCTGGAATTTTCTTCAGAGAGGTTAGCCTCAAGAAACAAAATTATTGACCTAGGGGTGGTGACATTTGCCTGTCATCCCAGCATTGGGTTGGTGGAGTGGGAAGGATCAGAGGTTCAAGGTCCCACCCTCAACTGTATACTGAGTTCCAGGCTAGCCTGGGCTACATGAGACTCTCTCAGAAACACAAACAAAACAAAACAATAAAATAAAATAAATCAAATCCTGGTCTGGCAAGATGGTTCAGTGGGTAAGGGAAGTCTGAGAACCCCAGTTTGATCAGAGACCCACACAGTAGAGAGAAACAATGTTCATACGACACACACACACTGCTGACACACACACACCCCATATACGTAGAGTAATAATAAACAAATAATAAAGAATCAAATGAAAGAATGAGGCAGGATGAAAGTGGTGCAGGTCTTTAATCCCAGCACTTGGGAGGCAGAGACAGGAGGATCGCTGTAAGTTCAAGGCCAGCCTGGTCTCCAGGTCTACACAGTGAGTTCCAGGACGGCCAGGGTTACACAGCAAGACATTGTCACAAAAGAAAAGGGAAAGGCCAAAACCCCTCACTAAATCTTGTCTAACACTGGTTATATTTTTGTGTGTGAGGAAAATCCTTAGTGTATTTCACACTAGGAACAAGAACATTGTGTGTGTGTGTGAGTGAGTGTGTATGTGTGTGTGTGTGTGTGTGTGTGTGTGTGTGTAAAACTCAGTTCTCCCTTTTACTAGTTCGTTAGCGACAGGTGACCCCAGAGCACCTCATTGGTGGTTTTAAACATGTACCAGAGTCACACCTCCAATCAGGAGCAAGAAAGTTATGGTCAGCCTCTGCAGTTCCAGGTGGACAGATGCCATAGCAACAGTGCCATAGCAACCGTGAGTGACAGTCACGTGTGAAATCCCGGAACCCTGGGATTTCTTATCACGTAAACGATGGAGAAAACAGGGGTGAAGGCCCAGTCATCCTGCTACTAGAAAAGCTGGGACAGGAGACTGGCCAGGACCACAGACACACCCTCTGCAAAAAGAACTTAGGGGAGAGGGGAGGAGCCCCAACTAGAATCCTCCAATGAGGGGGCTGGGGCGTGGTCAGAGGGTGGCTGCCCGCTGAGACTCCACCAGGAAGAGGCTGGGGCGTGGTCATGGATGGAACTCCCCCTCCCCTCCAGTCTAGACTCTCCCAGTAAGGGGCTAGGGTGGGGCTTCCGCTGTGCTTTTGTGGCTTCGGAGGAGGGCAGGCTGCACTATCGTGCTGTGCCGCGTCCTTCTGTAGCTGATCTCTGAGTCTGTCTTTTGACTTTGTATCACAGGCAGTCTCAGTGGGACATAACTGCATCTTGGGCTTCTTGGAATAGGACCAGAACTAAATTTCTATTTAGCAGCGGGGAACCCGGCGGGGATGTGGGGAAACACAGGGGAAGTAAGGAACATTTTGACTCCAACTGGCTTGATCTAGTGTTGTTTAGCTGTTCTAACCAAGCAGAAACATCCGTGACCCAGGCCTGGTCGCACATGTCTGCCCTGCCGTCTTGCCTGCGAGCTGGATGCACAATGATTACTACAAGTTCAAGGTCAGCCGAGGACTCCCAGGCCAAGCAGGTCTATACACTGAGACCCTGCGTCAGCAAGTCAAGGAAATCAAGCCAAAAAGTGTGGCAGTACACACCTCCCAACGCTCACTCCCACATCTGAGGCAGGAGGATCACATGTTCCAGGCTTGAACTACAGAGCAAGACCCTGTCTCAGACATTAAAAAGGAAAACGGATGTGAGGCTGTAGCTGAGGTCTCAGGTTCATCCCTGGCCTGGAGAAATGGCACAGGTCTGTCACCCCGACACTCGGAAAGTGTACCCAAGCTTATCCTGGGCTAGGCTTCAAGTTCAAGGGTAGTCTGGGCTCCACAAGACGCCTCCTTTGCTCAGAGACCCATTTATTCCTCCTTGTGGGTCCTGCCGACCAAGAGCTAAGACAGAGCATGTGTGCAGGGAGTTGTTGCCACCCGAGAGGCTGAGACAAGCCAAGTGAGCCTGGGCACCTGTGTGAAGGCAGAGAACATAGCTCCTGCTCTGTGAAAGCAAAGACTGGAGCTGTGGAGGCGGCTAACTGGGAGAGAGCACTTCCGGGACAAGGATGAGGAGATGCCTTTGCATCTCCAACACCCACGTAACCAGCCTGGATCTCCATCCCAGTGTGGGGAGGAGACAGGGAGATCTGGGATTTGCTGCCTCCAGCCCAGCTGTAGATTTAGGGAGAGGCCCTGACACAGGTGGGGATGTGCAGAATGGTGAGCAGGACCCTGATCTCCACCCCTGGCTCCTCCTCAGGCCACCCCCCCCCCCCGCCCAGCAGATGGAGCAGAAGCCTCAAGGCTTTCTTGTGATCACTGGGGAAACATGAAGAACACAGCTTCCAGATTGCTCAGCGGTTAAGAGCACTGACTGCTCTTCCTAGAGGTCCTGAGTTCAAATCCCAGCAACCACATGATGGCTCACAATGGGATCCAATGCTCTCTTCTGGTGTGTATGAAGACACAGACCGACAGTGTATTCATATAAGAAATAAATAATAAGAAATAAGTGTATTCAATAAGAAATAAATGTCTTACCAGGCAGTGGTGGCGCGCACCTTTAATCCCAGCACTTGGGAGGCAGAGGCAGGTGGATTTCTGAGTTTGAGGCCAGCCTGGTCTACAGAGTGAGTTCCAGGACAGAAGAAGCCCTGTTTCAAAAAACAAACAGGAGGGCTGGAGAGATGGCTCAGCGGTTAAGAGGTCCTGAGTTCAAATCCCAGCAACCACATGGTGGCTCACAACCATCTGTAATGAGATTTGATGCCCTCTTCTGGAGTGTCTGAAGACAGCTACAGTGTACTTACATATAATAAATAAATAAATAAATAAATAAATAAATAAATAATAAAACAGGAAAGGAAGGAAGGAAAGAAGACGAAGTTTCTGTAAGTCCAGGGATCCAGCTGGGTGGTTCTGCCCTTCCAAGAACACTCAGGACTCTGGGGTTCCCACATGGAGTGAGGAGAGGCCAGGGTCAGCTCTTAGCACTCTGTAGGGCCCTAAGACAACAACCTGGAACAGTGTCCCCTAGCTCAAAAAAGCAAAGGCCAGCAGGAGGACGCAGAGGGAGAAGGAGCTTGCTGCCAAGCCCGGACTAAGGAGAGAAGCGACCCCCACAATTTGCACAACTGGCTGTAACTCCGGTTCCAGGGGCTCTGTCGCCCTCTTCTGGCTTCTGTAGGAAGTGCATCACACAGGTCGAACACAGACTGTAAAACACTCAGGCATATAAAATCAGATTATGCTTTAGATTGTCACTGGCCAAAGCAAGCTGACTTTGTGGCATGAGGGGAGATTTTTAATGGCAGTTTTATAAATATCTGGCAGTTGAGGAGGACAGAGGGTGGATTAGAAGCCACAGTTTCCTCCTCTCCAGCGCGGGGATGACAAGCCTGTGCCACCACAGTGCTTCGGTGGTTCTGGGAATGGAACTCGGGGTTTTGTGCATGCTAGGTGAGCTCTGCAGCTGTTGCCCTGGCCGTGGTGAGCATTGTCGTTGGTGTGCTGACGATGGCCCCAGGGCTAACATGCATGGCGGTCAGAGGGTAGCGTGCAGGACCCAGTTCTCTCTCATCACGTGGGTTCTGGGAGCCTAACGGGTGCCCCTGATCCGTTGTGATGAATCATTTTTATTTGTTTGCTTTTTGAGACCAAGTTTTTCTCTAGCCTGAATTCTCAGAAATCCTCGGCTTCCCGAGTGGCAGCAGTAGATCATCATGAAGCTATGGCGCTCCCAACCTGGAGTTCTGCACACATAGCCGCAGGTGTTTCTACTGAAAACTACGAAATGGGACTTAATGGCAGACATCTTTAATCCCAGCACTCCGGAGGCAGGGGGATGTCGGTGACTAGCCAGTCTAGTCTACATTGAGAATTCCAAGACAGCCAGGGGCTACATAGTGAGATGCCATCTGCAGAAAAAAATAATTAACTGAAATAATAAATAAATAAAAAACAACAACAAAAGCCGGGCGTGGTGGCGCACGCCTTTAATCCCAGCACTCGGAAGGCAGAGGCAGGCGGATTTCTGAGTTCGAGGCCAGCCTGGTCTACAGAGTGAGTTCCAGGACAGCCAGGGCTACACAGAGAAATCCTGTCTCAAAAACCAAGTCAGAACTTGGTCCTCTGCAAATGCGTGGTGATGCGGGAGTGGGGAGGTCTCTGACCCTCTTATCTGCTCTTGGGAAACTTTTCCTTGTACTGGGTCGCCTCGTCTAGCCTTGATATGAGACGTTTGTGCCCTGTCTTGCCGTAACTTGCTCTGTGGTGTTTGGTTGGTAACCCTTGGAAGCTTGCTCTTTTTGGAAGGGAAGTGAAGCAACTGTGGATCTGGAGCACCTGGGAGGAGTGGAGGTCGTCCGGGCTAGGAGGAAGGGAAGTTGCAGTCGGGATGTAGTATATAAGTGAAGAATAAATATATCTGTTAATTAAAAAACAACAACAACAAACAAACACTTTCCAGTTACTACTGGCAGAGTCTGGGGAAAGACAAGCTCTGGGGACCTGGGACAAGTCAGGGAGGGCCCTGGTAGCAGGCAGAGGATCAGCTCACTGTGGGCCACTTGGTGCAACAGGGCCCAGGGTGGCGACTTTGCCACCTCGTGGCGAGTATCGGAAGTGCAAGCTGTTTGTGAACAATGTGTTATGTATAGCTTTGGCCACACGGGGGCGACCTTTTCTTTTTTTTTGAGCCAGGGTCTCTGTATGATCTGGCTATGCTGGAACTAGATCTGTAGACCAGGTTGGCCTCGAGGTGAGTGAACGTCTTTAACATAGAATTCCTTTTTTTTCCCCGGCTTTTTCGAGACAGGGTTTCTCTGTGTAGCCCTGGCTGACCTGGAACTCACTCTGTAGACCAGGCTGGCCTTGAACTCAGAAATCCGCCTGCCTCTGCTTCCTGAGTGCTGGGATTAAAGCACTGCCCGGCTAACATAGAATTCTTAAACAAATAAAATTTAAAACGTAAATACTATTTGTTGTGTGTATAAACCTTGGGAGGTTAGAGAACATGTGGGTCCTGAGGATTGATCTCAGGTTGCTGGGCTTGGCAGCAAGCTCCTGCACTGCTGAGCCATCTTCCAGGCCCTAGTAGAAATATTTATAGAATCCAAAGCTTGTTCTCTGCCGGTGTCATTTATCGTGAAATGATTATAGTTAGCAGGTAAAAGCCTTTTCCCACTTCGTTTGAATTTTAGTGCACTTAGTAGGTTTAAATATATTGTATATGGCATTTGAGAACTACAGTAAGAAATGATATTACTAGATACAAAGTATAAAAAATAAGAAATGAAAATAGTCCACACTTTTAATCCCAGCACTGGGGAGGCAGACGCAGGTGAACCTCTGAGTTTGAGGCCAGCCTGGTCTACAGAGTGAGTTCCAGGACACAGAGAAACACCGTAAACATATTTGTTGCCAGAGCAAAGGTTCACTGGGTAGAAATTTAAATATCTTCATGTGTCCTGTCGCCCCCCCCCATTTCATGAAACTGAATATCATGAATCCCAAAGTGACTTTACAATTGGACAACTGGTTGTGTAGCCCAGGCTGGACTTGAACTCCAGATCTTCCCCCACCTCCAGAGCGTCTGGGTGACCGGGCTGGCTGGAGTCCTGGGATGTCTGGGTGGCTGACTGTCTTTATTGTAACTTCAGCCACTGCAATCAGTTCTATGTGGGGACTGTCATGTGCTCAGGTCGCCAAGGATGGGGTCTTCGGAGGCGTTTAAAGAAAGTTATGAGCACACTGTCGTTGTCTTCACACACACCAAGAGAGAGCATCAGATCCCATTACAGATGGTTGTGAGCCACCATGTGGTTTGCTGGGAATTGAACTCAGGACCTCTGGAAGAGCAGCCAGTGCTCTTAACCACTGAGCCATCTCTCCAGCCACCCTCAGGGGCTTTTTTTTTTTTTTTTTTTTTTTTTTTTGGTTTTTTGAAACAGGGTTTCTCTGTGTAGCCCTGGCTGTCCTGGAACTCACTTTGTAGATCATGCTGGCCTCGAACTCAGAAATCCACCTGCCTCTGCCTCCCGAGTGCTGGGATTAAAGGCATGCGTGTGCGCCACCACTGCCCGGCTAAGGGCTTTTTATTATGTTTTACATCTCTAGAAGAAGAATCCCAGGATTCCGTCCTGTGTGTTTCTTTCTGTCTTGCTTCTTCACGGTCCATGACGCCAGCTGATGGTGTCAGCGCAGTGAAGCCACACTGGGGTCTTCTGCCATGTCTCTAGGTCTTTTGAGCTGCACAGAAAATCTAGGAGTGACCGCTCCACACTTGTTCAACCTGCCTGTGAGGTTCACAATGATTTCCCCAGCTCTGTGCTCATCTGTGATGCCAAATCTACCAATGCAACCATGCTTTGGCATCATGGATAGGAAGTGAGCAGCGACTCTGGAGGCGAGTGACAAGGACCCGAGACCAGGCACGGACGCAGAGGACACTCTTGTAGGTGGTCCCCCACCATGTAGGCTCTGGGATCCCAGTGTCTTGTTTTTAACAGTTGTCCTTGTGTTGCCCTGATTTGCCTGGGTCAACATCTGGATGTTTACAGGAAGTGGAGTGTCGGCCTGTGGTCCCAGGGCTCAGGGTCTGGGGACACCTCAGGGAGAGCTCAAAGCTGAAAGTCACAAGAGGACGGAGAAGATGGTTTGTGGGCAAAGAGAGACAGAACTAAAGACAGAGGAGCCGGGGGGCGGGGGGTGGGGGAGGATGCCTCAGCGGCTACAGCACCGGCTGCTCCCTCAGAGGATCATTCGGCTCCCAGCACCCACATGGGGGTTCACAACCTTCTGAGACTCCAGCTCCAGGGACCAATGCCCCCTTCTGGCTGCTGCCAGCACTGCACATGCACAGAGTCGTGCAGGCAAAATGGCATAGATCTTAAATCAGATGATGTTTTTAAAAGGCAAGTAAAGAAATATAACAGGGGCTGGTGAGATGGCTCAGTGGGTAAGAGCACCCGACTGCTCTTCTGAAGGTCCGGAGTTCAAATCCCAGCAACCACATGGTGGCTCACAACCATCCGTAACAAGATCTGACGCCCTCTTCTGCAGAGTCTGAAGACAGCTACAGTGTACTTACATGTAATAAATAAATCTTAAAAAAAAAAAGAAAAGAAATATAACAGACTAAAGTGTTAGTGAGATGTCTCAGCGGGGAAATGCGTTTCCCTCCAAACCTGAGGACCTAGTTTGCTGCCCAGACACAGGGTGGATGGGGCAGAGCCAGGGCCTGCAGAATGACCTCTGACCCCCCTGCCACTCCCACCTATGCCTGCAGCCACACATCCATCACCATAAACATCACAATAAGTTAAGTCTTTAAATTTAAGCGCAAAGAAGACGGGTTTAGCGGTGATCCATTCAACACGCAAAGTCCTTACAGTGGGGTGCCATTTGGAACTCGATAGTGGCCTCCAGGTCCCACCTGCTTCTGAAGGCCCCCTCCACCCACCCACGTGCTCTGCCTGTCCTCGACCCCCTGCGGGTCATTCTCTTCCTTTCCAAACTGTGGCAGCTCGCAGATGCTGTCAGCTGTAAGGTTTAGCTCATCCAGCCGCCGACCCTCTGCTGCTGACGGCTCCCTGTCCTGCCTTCCATATTTTAGTTTCTTTGGTCAGGGGACAAAGAGTCTCAGTGGAGCCATTGAAACGACAGGGCACAACGGGCTGATTCTGTTATCTTGAAGGCTGAAGGCTGAGTGTCCTTGGGCTGCGTCCCTGTCACTTCAGGCTCACCCCGTGTCATCTGACTGCTTCACTGTCTACTCCTAGTCCTCCTGCCTCAGCGTCCTGCATGCAGGGAGGACAGGCCTGTATCAGGTCGCCTGACTTATACAGTGCTGCCTCTGAAACCCAGGGCCCCATGCATGATGGGTAAGCACTCTACCCAGCCACAGCCCCCACCCCAAGCCTCCCCATATCTTTCCTTCCTTAGTCAGGTTTTCATGTAGTCCAGGCTGGCCCAGAGCTCACCGTCCTCCAGCCTCAGTCTACCGAGTGCTGAGATCCAGGTGAGCTAAAGGGTCTCCTCCCTCTGACCACCTGTCATGCACGGGACCTGGTGCCCTAAGCCAGGGTGACCTCCACCCTGACCCCCTCTTATTTTTTTGGTTTTCAAGACGAGATTTCTCTGTTCAGCCCTGGCTATCCTGGGAATCACTCTATAGATCAGGCTGGCCTCGAACTCAAGAGCTCCTCCTGCCTCTGACTCTGGAGTGCTGGGACTGAAGGCATGCGTGGGCTTCCACACCTCTCACCCTCCAGGACCTTAGTGGCTCCTAGAAAGATCCCCCCCCCCATGACAGTAAGGTCCCAGTGAGAGGTTCTTGGGATTTTCTCTGTGCGTGGCAGTGACACCCCAGCACCTCAGGTCCCAGAGTAGGCTGTAGGTCTTAGGAGCAACCCTTCTCCTACAGACGGGGCGAACCATGTGTGGTGCCCTGCCTCTTCCTTCTCTGGCTGAGTGCCATGGACCTGATAGCCTGTCACCCTTCATGCCTGCCTTTCCTGTGGGCTCTGTGACCTGCTGCGCATTCCTCCCTAGGAGTTGAACCATGGCCAGGGAGGAGGCAGAAGTTTCTAGGTTCCTGTGTCCACGAAGGCTGAAGCACAGATTAAGCAGAGCTTCCCCCTCGGTTAGGGGAGCTGATAACCACCAGGGGGAGTGGCATGTGCGACTCTTGGGACCTGAGCAGTGAGCTCCAGGTTCCCAGATTTGGGAGCTGTCACACAAGCTGGGTGGGCCTTGGTGATGCAAATGTCTTTGACTCATTTCTGTAACCCCAATAAAACCTGTCGGCTCATAAGTGGGACCTGGGTGGCATCTTCTTTGTCCTGCAGTGGGCTCTGTATCTGGGGTAAGCAGAAGTGAACCGTGCTGCCCCCCCCTTTTCGCCACAGCCCCTCCCTGGCCCTCACCTGTTGTCAGGACAGGACACTCATCCCACACGTCAGTCACAAACGCTAGATTCTCTTAACTAGGGGCGTCCACTGTCCAGCAACCATCGACTCCACAATCAATCCTTTGGCATTTCATCTGGGCCGCGTTGGTGGCTGAGATCCGTTCCTGGGGTGAGAGGGGCTCCCACATTATGTGCAAGTCCCCCCAAATACGCACGGGGCAAATACCACTTGCCTTCCCATAGGTCACAGCTCTTACACGAAATGGACCATTATTATCAGCAGGGTTTCGCTCCCCCCTCCCACACCACGCGAATGCCAGCGCTTACATATAGGAAAACAACTTTATTAAGAAGGCTTTCAAGTCCAAAAATAAAACTCTGGATACAATGTTTTTAAACCCTTAAATCAGTTCAGCAAATATATAATCAGTGATTTAGCTGTCAAAGATTAAAGGTCCATTGCTTTATTTAAAATAAAATATATTTTAGTTCTTAAAATTTATTCCGTAAAGTACATATATCTAATATAAATTCCCTACATATACACAGGAAGTATGAAGTAAAAATAACAATAAAAAAAACTTTAAAAACCTTTTTAAAAAACAACAAAAAAGAACCGCAACACTGAGTCTTAATTTAAAAACAAAACAAAACAACCACAATAAAACAAGTTATAAATCTGTCGATGGGACCCCCCGTGGATACCCTCCCATTACCCTCCTCTTGTCCACCCCGTGGCTGACGTACAAAATGGTATATGTTTGCCCCAGAAAAAGGGAGTGTGTGTTGGGGGCGGGGGAGCCACCTGCCTTCTTAAGTTTCCACAAGAATCCACACTGTTAAATCCAGTGAGAGTTGTAAATATCGTGTTATTTTTTGTTTTAAGATCACCCCGGAAACGGGGAGGGGCGTCTTAATAAAAAGTGCAAACAGAGAATTTTCCGGTTTATTGTCACCGGCTCACTCAATACTGTCACTTGTCAAGAACGGAGGCGCTGCCGCTGGGCCGCAAGCTGACGGCCTCGACGCCTGCTGCAAGAGTTAAAGCTGTTTGCGACACGCGTGGGCCCCTCGACCTCCCCACTTCCACACCTCTCCCCCCCAAGTCCTGCCCAGTCCCTCCTCTCCCACCCCGAGGCCCTCCTGCCTGGGGAAGCCAGGGTCACCCCATCAAGTGGGGGTACACTAGGAAAAGATATGAATGGCTTGGGTGGCCGGAGTGCGGCAGGCGGGACACTCTGGTTCACTCTTCCCGCAGATGCGGACGGCACAATCCATGCAGAAGAGGTTGTGGCCACAGGGGACCAACGCAGCCATGGCCTCACCTTCGGAGCACACCACACACTCTCGCGCCAAGGCTGCTGCGGGTGGGCCAGGGGCTGCGGTAGACGCGGAGGAGTTCGCTGCCGTGGTAGATGGCTTGTGGTTGCCTTCCGAGGGGACGGTGTCTAGGGTGGAGGACGCCAGGGTTGTACTGGGCAGAGAGGGGGTGGTGGAGAAGGTGGTGCTGCCAGAGAAAGGCGGCAGCGCGCTCTGCGGGGGTCGCCAAGGCACAGCACCCACTGGCTCTGGGACGCTTCGACGCGCCAGCGGCAGCTCCAGGCTCAGTCCTCCAGGCTCGGGCAGCGTGGGTGAGTGGCGCGGCGTGGTGGCGGCCCCGCCGCCGCTACTGCGCCGTGTGCCTGTGTTGGGTTGCGCGGATGCCCCATTGACTGCGGGGCAGCCGCTGAAGGCCGGCAGGGGCGCGGCTCTCTCGAAGGGCGCCCAAATGGTAGCCGTGGCAGGCACGGTCAGGTCTAGCGCCAGAAAATCAAAACCAAAGTCACAACCCTCTGGGGTGGCTGTCCCCGCTGGGGCACTGGGACCGTCCCCACCAAATGTGAAGCCCCCGTTGCCTGAGCCCCCATAGGGGCTGCTGGGACTTGGGTCCGGCAGTGGCGGCCCTCCGCGGCTGCCCACATAGAAGGGCTCAGGGGTGCCGGTAGCACCCGGGGCATTATCCCCTCGAAGGCCGCCGGTGGCTGCGGGGGGCCTCCGTCCTGGGTGGGGGGCCTTGGTCCAGAGGCTGGCTGCAGCTCCCAACAGGTCTAGACACACGTCGGTACCATTGGCATGGAAGTCACTGTCGGGGCCCGCATCAGTGAACGCCCCGGTGCGCAGCGTGATGTGCGCCTCAATTTCCTCCCGCGCACGGTCCACGTTCTCTGGCATCCCAGTCACTGCGAACACTGGCTCCTTGTCGCGCCCGGGAGTCACAATGTATGTGTGCGTCCTTTGCTGGATCCGTTTGATGGTGGCGCCCTTGGGCCCCACCACCAGCCCCACCACGCGGTAGGGCACGCGCACCTGGATGGTGGTCTGGCCCGGCAGGTTGGGGGGACCCGGAGTGGCCCCCGACAGCCCGCCCGCCTTGCTACGTGTGGCTCGGATTAGCGAGAAGTGCTCAGCGGCCGACAGGATCTCGCGCTTGGCCATCTCCACATCCTCCTTGCGCCCAGTCACGATGAAGACCGGCTCCTCACCGCGCACTGGAGTCTTGATGTAGGTATTGGTCTTGGCACGCAGGGCCTTGATCTTGCATCCTAGGAAGATGGGAGACACATGACCTAGGACACCCAAACTTGATACCCATATTCCATGGTCTATGCCTAGATAGTACAGTAACTCCGAGTGAACTAACTCACTGAGTCTCATTTCCATCTCTTGATGCAAAGACGTGGACAGAACAGCCAGCACTGGGGCGGGGAAGGCAAGTTGGCTCGTGGGTTAAAGGGACTTGTTGCCCAGCCTGGTGACTGAACTTCAAGTCACTAGGACCAATGTAGTGCAAGGAAGGACCCAGCACCCACTGAATCTGCACATCCCTGTCCCCCATGGATGAATAAGTAAAACTTTTCAATGAAGGGAACCCGGCCACACCCACCAGCATCAGCTGACTGCCATTCCCCAGTCTTTGCTGGAATGTAATAACCAGGACTCAAAACAATCCAGGTGTGTCAGTCATCTGCCACCGTCCACAGGGGTTTACTGGCCCTTAATGGTGGTTAAGCACACTTCTGTTCCAAAACTTGGGAGGGTGAGGCAGGAAGATTACCATAAACTCAAGGCCAGTTAGGCAGCTCAGTGACTCTCCTCTCCAGCACTGGCCATATGGAGGCCGGAGGATAGAAATTTAAGGTCCGGCTCAGCTACAGCAAGTTTGATCAAGGCCAGCCTGAGCTACATGAGCCTGCCCCTGGTTCTAGACCCTCTTAGGGCAGTGTGTGAAATGGAGGTCTGAGGCCCAGAGGGTGGCAACATCTGCCATGTCGGGCTCTTTGTTTTTATTTTTTACCAAAGGAATCCTCTCAGGCTACCAGGCTGCAGTCTTGGTTTGATGGGAACTCCTAGACCATAACTCTAGGGCACCCGGAAAGGCACAGTGAGGCTCTGAAGTCTTTGATTCCACGGGGCCCCAGGGAGGGACCTCCCATGGTGGCGGGAGCATCTGGGAGGTGACCCACAGCAACAGAAAAGCTGCTGGATCAGCAGGTTTAATGGAGCTGACCCTGGAGAGTGGACCAGGGCAGGGACTCAGCAGCGCCCCCTAGCCGGTAAAGGGAAGTCACACCTCTCTGGCCATTCCAAGTGTACCCAGAGTTTCTGCCATCTCCTGGACCAGGGTTTGAGGGTTACTTCCTCTGCTTGGCTACATGTCTTCTTCCAGGGGACCCCAATAACAAGAGGGTATCCAAAGACTCTGCACTAACCCCCCAAGTATACCAGGCTTGCCCATGGTCTGGTTGCCCAGACCTCCACTCCTATCCACTGGAAGCCAGGAAGGGATCGGGTGTGGTGGAGCCCAGAATATAAGGCAGTGTGTGCCCACTTCAGATGCGGCTCAGGAGGGAGCGTGTGGGTGTGGGAGGGTCCTATGGGACAGCGGCCTAGACTACGGATGGTGTTTCACATAGGGACCTGGGATTTAGCTGGGGAGGGCAGGGGAGGGAGGGAGGGAATGAGGACAAGGACCCCTCCCAGTCTAGCTAGTGGCCTCTCAATAGCTGTGACCTAGCCTTAGCCCCCAATGGTAGCGTTGGTGGCTAGGGCCCTAAGGCCCAAGAGGACACAAGGAGCAGGCATGTGGCAAAGATGGCTGCACTCAGGAGGTTAAGAAAGAACCATCCCAAGATGGAGGTCAGCCTGGGCTACAAACAACAGGGCTGGCCTGGGGGTGTGGTCCCCCAGTGAAGGGCTAGTGGCATGGCTCAAAATACCCTCCAGTCCATTCTACATCTGAAGAAGACTGAGGCTCACACAACAGGGTGGCGCCAGGGGACAGGCTGGCCTTGGCTCCCTGCGGCACAGGTCAGGTATGGAGGCTAGGTAGGCTCCATCTCCTGTGCCCATGGACATGACCTGGCTTTTGATAGGTAACCATGAGCTCATGGAAACACCCTGGGGAAGAATGGGGGAACGAACTCGGCCAAGGGACCTGACAGAAGGTTTGTCAACTCGACTCAATCCTAGGTCTGCTGGGGAAGAGGCAATCTCAATTGTGTTCATTAGGCTGGCCTGTGGGCATGGCTACGGGGCATTTGAGTGATCCGTGATTGGTGGGTGGTGCCATCCCTGGGTAAGGTGGCCTGGGTTCTCTAAGAAAGCAGGCAGGTGGAACAGACCATGAGGAGCAGTAGTGAGTGAGCACCCTCAGCAGCCCCTGCATCGCGCCAGCCTCAGTCACGGCTGTAGCTGGAAGATTAAAATAAACCTTTCCCTCCCAAGCTGCCTTTACTGTTTTATCACAGCAACAAATGGCCAACTAGGCTAGATGCGTTTGGGTGGGAGATGCTGGGACCACAGATGTCAGAGGCAAGGGCCCTGAGGCTGACATCCTGTCCCTACATCCAGGGTGCCCTCCATGTGGCTCTGAGTCAATTTACTGAGCTGAGACTTGCGGACCACACCGATCGGTGTCCCAGGGGGCCACCCCAGCACAGCGGGAAACTCAAGGCCAAGCTTGCTGTTGGCCACCAATGGTACCCCAAATCCCAGTAACACAGCAGACTGGGACTGAGTCTGACGCCCCTGGATTTGAGTCTCCAAAGAGTGCTAAGCTATACATTTACAGGGAACTGTGGTGGGCCCCGCCTCCAGAAAGAGGCAGCAGGCAGCAGGTGACTTTGGGACAAAAGATTACAGTCCTTGACTTCTTCACTTGGCCACATAGACTCAGGTCTGGAAAACTGGTCCCGGTACAGTTACAGGAGATGGCATTGGGCGGGAAGCCAGCCCAGGGTGGCATTGAGCCTACACAAAGGGACAGCTGGCTCACGGATGACTGTCCCCACCCTCGAGAGCCCCTAGGCCCAGCACCGCCCATTCTCAGTAGGCATGGAAGGCATAAATGACAGAAGAGCAGGGGACAGTCCTGGAACTAGGGAAGTGGCCACGGGTGGCCTTTGCTTGTTGGGTTGGAGGGTGGCAGTCACCTTTGCAATTCAAACCACTCACATCCTTCTCCATTCCCGAGGGTCTAGGGGTGCCTGAGCCCCACCCTAAAGTTCTTAGAACTAGGTTGATCCCCGACCGATCTTAGCCTCTTAGCCGGGATACTAGGAGCGGGCTGCTGTGGTGAGGAGGGAAGGGGAAAGTTGGGGGTCACCACTATCTAGGCTTGTGGGTGTGTGAAGGGCCGGGCACTGCCCACCACAGTCCTGCCCGCCCCAGCAGCTCAAGGGCCAATGAGCAACGGCTGGCCTGATGTCACTGTGCGAATCTCAGCCTGGCTTTCGAACAAAGAGAACAATGGGGCAGCCAACAGAGACACTCCCCAGCTCCACAGTGCTGCGGCAGGGACCCCCATATCTGGTTAGCTTAGATCCCTACACCCTGGGCCCGCTGGGGGTCAGCCTGTCAAGATGGGCGGGGTGAACCCCAAGGAGAGCTTCTACAGCCAGGAGACCCTCCTATAAATCCCAGATTCTCAAGCTCAGGGTTCGCTGGGGGCTATAGTCCTTTTCTCGGAGGACAGCACCTAGTCCGGACCCCCAAGCTAGAGAGCTGAGAGGCGCCTTCTATCTGAACTACTATACTTCAATCCTGTCCTCTGGGCACCCTCCCTCGGCTGGCCAGTCTAAGCTGGCCCCGCCCCATGCCTATCTGTGGGTGGGTGGGTGGGGGGCAGCCCCAGCTGCTTCTAAGGAGCCTATGTCCTAAGGTGTCCCCAGCTATGGCACATGGACTGTGGTGGTTGTCCCTAGGAACCCAGACAAAGGCCGCGGCTGTGGCCACAGCTTGGGCAGTGCCCAACTTCTGCAGCAGCCGGCAGCTTTGAACAAAGGCGCCAAGAAATCCACTGAGGCCTAGATTTCACACGGGGCGTGTCCCTGGGGTCTCCTGGTCACATTCACCCAGGGTTAGAACGGGCCACAGCTTGTCCCTTCCTCCCACCAAAACATACGTGCCCCCACTAATATTTATCCACGAGAATAAGCGCACCCCTGCACCCCCCGACGGCAGCCACTCACCCTGACGACCCACGATCTCCGCGACATGCTCCGAGCTGGGCACCGGCACACACTCGGTCATGTTCACGCTTTTCTTGCGACTCCCGATCACGTTCAACTGCTCAGCCAGCAGCGTCGAGGGACCCAGGGCAGCCGGGTGTGGCGCGAAGCTGGCGAACACGTCTGGGGGAGATGGCCGGGGGCTCACGTCGGGGTCCAAAAGAGGCAGCCCGCCGGGGGCCACCGAAGAAGCCACGGCCATTGTGGGTGCCAGAGTCACCGAGGGTGTCAGTGCCATCGAGGGTGCCACCGTCACCGAGGGTGCCACAGCCATGCAGGGTGCACAAGTCACCGAGGGTGCCAGGGCCATCGAGGGTGCACTGGTCACCGAGGGTGCCAGGGCCATCGAGGGTCCCACGCCCATCGAGGGCGCACCAGTCACCGGGGGCGCCACGGCCGCCTCGAGCTCGTCGGGGGGCGCGGGCTCATCCTCTCTGAGTTCTGTCGACCCGTCTGCGCTGCGTGTCGCCATCCCTTCATCTCCGGGGCGCGCGCCCCCCAGCCCGAGCGCGGACAGCTGGTCCAGCGCCAGGCGCAGCGCAGCGGCCGCGTCGTCGGGCTCGGGTGGCGGCCGGGGCGCGGCATCCTCGGCTCCCGCGAGTGCAGGGTGCGGATGCCCGGGGTCGCCGGCGGTGGTCCCGGTTCCCGCGCCGCCCGCGTCGGGCTGCCCGGTGGAGCCCGGCATGGCTTTAGCGCTCGGGCCCGCGCCGCCG
>NC_034598.1:44918196-44931419 GCF_900095145.1 Mus pahari
CCGCCCTCCCGCCGCCCCGCCCCGGCCCCGCCCCGCGACGTCACCGCGGCCAACAATGGGCAACGCCGCTGCGCACGCGCGGGCCGGACCGGCAGTCACGTGTTTGCCCCGCCCCCGCCCAGGGTGCGGACCCTCCCCCTCCCCCTCCCCTTGGCCCGCCCGCACGTGCGGGAGGCGCCACTGGTGGGTCGGCGGAGCCCGTAGTTCTCAGAGCCACCTTGGTGCGTCCCGGGGATCTGGGGAGGGTCGTGTGCTCCAGGAACCCTCGCCATCACCCCTGGCTTCCCCGGCCTCCTCCCAGTGCCCGCCAGGGGACCTTCGGGACCTCTGTCAGGGATCACTTCGCGGTCACACTGTGCTTCCCCTTCCCCGATCTTACAGAATCTCCTCTGTGCGCAAAAGTGTGGAGTCCCCCTCCTGTGTGTTTCTTATCTAGTCAGTCCTCGCTCTTCGAGAGCAGGGAAATCCTCCCCGTGTGCCTGGAGACTTTGGGGACCCTCTGGCAGGGATCACCTCGCAGCCACAAGGTGTTTTCTTTCACATCAGCCCCTACACTGTGACTACCATCTATCTCATCGTAAAGGCAATGCTCTCTTGTACCTGGCTTGCCCCAGGCTGTCCTTGCCCTCCAGAAGCCGGGGATTTCTACCTATGTGCACCTGGGGACTTCCTACTTTAGGGTACCACGATGACTCTGGTCCCCCATCTCACCCTCTGAGTAACAGGGTGACGCCCGGCCCGTTCCTGTGCTGTCTTCTTCCAGCTGGTTCTGTGCTCCTCCAGACGGTGCCTCTATCCCAAGCACATCTAATGACTTGGGGACCCATTCCCCAAGTCACGTCCTTCCTGGCATGGTGTCTGGGCAGCCTGAGGTCCCTTTCCCCAAGTCAAGCCTCCTTTCCCAGCAGCTCATCATTGGGGGTGGAGGGGGTTGTGTACCCCCAAACATAAGCACTTGGTTAGGGCTTGTGGGGTGATTCGCTTCTCAGCAGCCATTGCCCATAATCTTTTGAGATGACCCTCCCTGGAGATGCCTGGGCTCTGAGGAAGGCAGCCCTCTTCCGCAGGCTCTGCCCACCTCCAGGGCCATACTGTCCCCAGCTGTCGCATATACCTCAGTGTTCCCGTTGAGGTTTCTCGTGAACAGGGAACAGGATGGACCTTGTCTGGGTCCTTGCCTACGTACGGCTGACTGCAACCTCAGGTCAGTTGTGTCCCCGGGATCTGGGGCAGAGGCTGCTCCATTCTGCAGCTTTCTTAGCCACAACTGTGCCCCTTCCCCAATTCATTCCTCCTGGTCACTTTTACAACCATCATGGACACAAGTGCAGGTTGGGACAGAGTGAGTGTCCTCATACCCCCAGTGTGTTGGTTCTGCAGTCCAGAAGCCACCTTGACCCTAATTAAAGGTCAAGAGCCAGCTGGGTACCGTGGCTCAAACCTCTAAGTCCCACACCATCCTAGTTTATTTAGGAAGTTCCAGGTCAGCCAGCACTATGAAGTAAGAGCCGGTTTAATAATAATTACTATTATTATTATACTTAGATTATTGTTAAATCAAAGCTGGATGCTGGTAGTGGCACAGGACTTGGGAGGCAGACAGGCAGTTTCTCTGTGAGTTCGAGGCCAGCCTGGTCTACACAGGGAATTCCAGTACAGGCAAGACTATGCAGAGAAACCTTGACTCAGGAGGGCAGGGGGAAAAAGAAAAAAAAAAAAAAAAAAAAAAGGAAGTACTGATTTTCTTCCCTAACACCTATGTCTAGCCATCCCTGGGCCCCAGCTGCAGTCCTTGTCCTTCACTTGGCAGAAGCTACAGCAGCCTTGGCAGGTATTCAAAGCCAGAGGCTGGCCTGGGATGCACCCAGTCAAGCAGGTCACTTCTGCCCCCCAGCCAGGGTCTGAACTGCTGGCTGTGAGCGGATGGAGGGCAGAGACACTCAGAAGTGAAGTTGTGGACCAGGAGGGAGGGGAGAGAGGAGGGAGATATGAAGGCCACTCGCGTCCTACTTTGCTCTAAGGATGTGAAGCTGAGCACCAGAGGCACCTCAAGTGGCTTTCCAAGCTTAGGAAGGGGATAGCCTCACACTGATGAGGCTCCAAATTTAAATTATAGCAGTGCTTGTGACCCCAATACCTGGGGTGGAGGCAGGAGACCCCTGTGGTCCTAGCCTGAGCTCCAGGTTCAGCAAGAGACTCTGTCTCAAAAACCAAGTCTATGGGGGCAGAGAGAGAGCTCACTGCTCTTGTAGGGACCTGGGTTCAGTTCCCACCAGCACCAACATGACAGCTTACAACTGCTTGTAATTCCCAGGGGATCCAGTGCCCTCTTTGGACCTTTTTAGGCTCCTGTATGTATGTGGTGCACAGACAGAAACTCAGGCATACACATTTTTTTTTTTTTTCCCCGAGTGTGTAGCCCTGGCTGTCCTGGAACTTACTCTGTAGACCAGGCTGTCTTCGAACTCAATCCACTTGCCTCTGACCAAGTGGTAAACTGAGTGTGGTGTCTCACGCCTTCAATCCCAGCACACAGGAGGCAGAGGCAGGTGGATCTTCTTGAGTTCGAGGCCAGTCTGGTCTACAGAGAAAGATTTTATCTACAAACATCAACAGCATAAGGGTATTTCTCTCACCCAACATGCAGAGCCCAGGGTTCCAGCAACAGCATCCCATACACAGGCTGGACTGGTTCAGCAGAAAGGTTAGTCCTAGAGACAGTGCAGTGAGGGTTTCAGGTGAAGCTGCTGGGGTATTTCCCCAGAGGAGCCTTTGGGGTGTGGAACTGACCCCAGGAGCCAAAACTGGGTGAAGTACTTGCCCTGCCACTGTGATGGGCCTTGTCACATCCCGAAGATGCAGTAGGTACGTGAAATCCTGGTACGGTAGGCCCTGACCCTGCCAGTGACCTGCTGGGAGGGACCTGGGGGGGTGACATCAGCTGTGGTGGACTACGACAGGCATGCATGTGTGTACTTATTCATGAACACACAGAGACACCATGAACAACATAAACCAATAAAGTAACATGAAATAAACTCAACACTTGGAGGAATATGGTGTCTCAGCAGTGGAGTGCATCCCAGCATACACCTGGGCCTATGTTCATCCTAATCTCTAAACAAATTAAGAAATAAACACGGGGAAGACATGATTCAATGCTTACAGTTCTGGCTGCTCTCCCAAAGACTCAGGTTCACTTCCAAACACCCACATGGTGGCTCACAACTGTCTGTAACCCTAGGCCTAGGGTTCTGAGCCCTTGTGCCTTTTGTGTGTGCTGCTCACACGGGGCACACACCTCAAGTATGGGAAGGCATGGGAAGGCACTTGCTTCCAAGCCTGCCAGCAGCACCTGACCCCCTGGACCCTGCCCTCAGACCTTGTGGAAGTAAAGGTGTGAACAGCTCCAGAGAGAGACCAGAGGCAGTTTGCAGCCCCTTTATGGAAGGGAAGGTGGCCTGGGTCACCTTGCTGAGCCTTGGCACAAGCTTAACGACAATAAAGCTAAATGTGCAGTCCTTTGATTCACTTGGAAGGGAATGCACGTGGGAGTCCATGTCCAGGGCCGAGTCTTGGTGGGCAGCACCGTGGTCTGGGTTCCATCCACAGAGCCAAAATCATGAGCCTCCTCCATATAGTTCCAGAATTTTCCATCATCCCAAAGGAGGCCCTATGCTCCTGATGCCTGTCCTCCCGGTCCTCCACCTCACGGCTGGTTCCTGCTTTCTCCAGGTCTGGAGTTTACTGTGACAGAGTCCCACTGTGAGCTTGTGTCTGGGGCATGCTGGCTTGGCTTTGGCACACTACAACCTTGCTTTCCTACCCACGGCCTAGCAAGATTCTGGCAAGTGGATGACCCCATGCAAATAAGCTTTACCTCTAGTGCCACCATCCTTTGTAACAGTGGCTGGACAGAAACATGGCCCGGGGGGNGGGGGGGNGGGGGATTGGGCTGAGGAAGTTTATGGTGGCTGCAGGACAGCAGGCGGGCTGCAGGGTGACCTGGATGACAGATGTGACAGATTTTTAAAAAGATGAAAGGGTTGGAGATGCAGAGGAACATTGCTGTTGCTGGAGAAAGCTAGGTGGCCTTGCCCTACATTGTCATCAGACTCAGGTGTCCTCAATTGGCATGTTGCATATTAGAGTATGAAGCCCAGAAGCAGGGAGCTATCTCTGCCCGTGTGGACCCTGGGGCCTCCCAGCCTGCCGCGTCCCCACCGACCATGGGCTGCTTATGTTGGACAGGGCTGTGGAAGGTCCTATCTGGAGGCCACTCTCAGTGGGCCAGGGGCAGAGAGCAGGGATGGGAGGTCCTTCTATGGTGGTGGCATCTCAGACCTGTGTGCCTGTCATGGGTTGGTGGCCTGTGACAGGAGCCTCCTGTATGACTTTTATCTCCCTCTGGGTCCTCTGGAGTGGGTGGTACAGGCCACTATGGTTAGCCTCTGATGAGAACCCAGAACCTTCACGGCAGGAGGCTGCCCCTGTCTAAGTCCATGTGACAGGGCGGGTGGGTGGTGCTTGTGGAATGAGGACAAGAGGCACCACTCCAGCCCTGAGTGCTGTCCAGGCTGGGGAACAAGACCCTGATCTGCAGTAGGGTGGCCAGGCTCGGCCACTGGGCCTTCACCCCAGCTCACCCGTCAGCTCTTGGAGGCTACGACTGCAGGGTCACAGTTCAGGTGTCCAAGATGTAGGCAGCAAGCACAGAGAGGCTGCCAACTGCTCTCTCAGAGTTGGAGCTTGTGACCCTGCCACACAGGGACACTGAGGCCCAGAGCAGGTGTCCATGGGCCTGGGCAGCAGGCACCTCAAAGCTGTATAGCACACAGTGACAAGTCAGAGCTCACAAGTTCCTACCATCAGTTTATTGAAGGAAAGTGACTTCCTGGTGGGCTGCTGACCCTCAGTGTGAGGAGGCTGGGCAGCCCTGTGGGCAGGAGCAGTTCAGACCCTGGCCTGTAATGGCCTTAGGGACACAAGGTGGGCGTAGCCAGGTGTGTTTCCAGAAACTTCCCCCAGCGCCCAACACGGCTCCCAGCTCCTCAATGCCGAGCAGGGCCTCGTCCTATGATAAGGAGGCAGGGAGGTGACTGTGTCCTGGTGGCCTCTCAGTTGGGTCACTGCTTGTCAGCTTTCAGTGTCCACAGGGACTCTCTGCACTGAGACCTGGGAGCAGGAGGTGGATGGATGGCTGCCTCCTGCAGGCCTGGCCCCCACCTGCTCCAGGCAAGGCTGAAGGCAGTCTGCAGCCCAGACTCGGGCAGGGCACCTGCTATAGGCAGGAAGGGAAGCTGTGAGCAGCCCGGCTAGGGGATGGGCTGACATCCCACCCGGGCCTGCAGCACCTGTGCTACACACGCTCCGGCTCCGGCTCTTCCTCCTCCTCCTCTTCCTCCTCTTCTTCCTCTGCGCAGACCTTGTCCAGTGGTGCCTCCCCGTCTCGGGCGAGCTCCTCCACGTGAGCCAGCATGTCGGCCATCAGTGCCTCCTCCAGGCGTTTCCGCACCTGCTGTACCAGCTCCTCCTGCTTCCTAGGAGAACACACTCTGACAGGGCACACAGGGAGCAGTCCACAGGTGCATCCCCACAGCCCCTTTCAGACACTCCATACAGTTTCTCTGTCACCTTGGGTGACCATGGTCTCCTTACATTCTCACTTTTTACATGGGAGCTATGGGCCGGCCCACACATAGCAAGGACAGTTTCCACTGTGTGTCTAGAACCTAACTCTGGGTCCTGCTCCTGTCCCCATCTGGCCTGATCACCAAGTCTGACACAAGAAACCCAGGCTAGTCCTGAGGGTCCAGACTGCCGTTCAGAGCTAGTTTAAGCTGCCTTCTTCCTGGTCCACCATCCCCCCTCCTGAGGGCTGTCACTCACTCAGTTCGGCCCTGCCCAGCTTCTGCTCTGTGTGCAGCTCCCCCAGGCCTGTGGAAGCCATGCTTTCTCACTGCTGTTCCCCCACCCCAGCATTTCTAAGCGTGCCTGTACGGCATCTAAATTGCCTTCACCCACAAACCACTCCTGAGGAGCAGGGTAGTTGCTGTCACGCCCTACGTTCTTGTGCTAACTGTGGAGATATCGGGGTGGGGGCAGAGCTGCCAGTTACCTGATGTCATCATCTGTCACCATAAAGGCTTTGCACAGTGGCTGCGCAGTGTTCAGCCACACACCAGGGTTCTTCTCCACGGCTGCAGAGAGCTGGCCTGTAATGGGCAGGGTGCTGGTGTGTAGAGCACTGGCAATGGCCGACAGCAGCGTCTCATCTGTACAGCCGGGGCCCACCCCTGTGGAATAAGAGAGTGGGCAGGGTCAGAGGAACCCTCCGGCCTAGGGCTCTACCTGGAAGTTATGACCCCATCCCAGGCAAGTCTTCATCAGCCAGAAGATAAGGAGCCAATCCAGAGACCCACCTGTGCCTGGCATGGTGGCACAAGCTTATAACGGTGGAGACAACTAGCATGAGAATGGTCACTAGTGCCACACATCCTACTACAGGACCTGGAAGTGCTTCCCAGCACCAGACCAGAGGGCTCATAACTCCCTGTAAGACTACGTGCAGGGCACCTGTTACCCCTGACCTCCACTGGCACCTGTACACACAGGGTAAAAATAAATTCACACTGGTGTACTGCAGTGATTTGCACACACGCACATATACACATGCACACACATAAGCACACTTTTTTAAAAGGAGAGGGCCCAGTCAGGGCATCCACCCACTTTATCAAATCCAGAGGCAGCCACCCCCAACCCCTGCTCACCCTGCAGGCCCTTGGGCAAGTCCATGGTTCTGACCAGTTCTTCTGCAATGTCAAAGGCACTCAATCCACTCAGCTTCTTCTCCCAGAAAAGCTTTAGGCAGAAGTACAAGGTCACAGGAAGCATACGTGTAGGGTCCTGCCCTGTGACCCCTACCACCCAGCAACAGCCCCCAGGGGTCCAGAGGATGTTTACAAATAGGTCAGAAAAACAGAAAAGAAGCATAGCTTTGTTGATTAAAAAAAAAAAAGCCAAGGTTAAAATCTCCAATTCATGACTCTCCTGCCTCAGAAGGTAAGTGCAGGGCCCTCTATTTTCTAAGTAAATTCTTCTTCACAAGAAAAGATATCTATTTTTATCTTTGTAGGGATGTAGTACTGGGGCAGCACTGGCCTATGCTGTGCAAGGCAATGGTCTCGTCCACCCTTAAAGGGTGAGCTTTAGTATCAAGATGAGGGCTCTTTGACACCCGGAAACTGCCCGGGGGCTCACCTGCCTCGGCTGGTCCACCGCCTTCTGCGGGTCACTCTTGACCTTGTTGCTGGGGTGGTTGGTGATCTTGGTCACCGGTTGCTTGAAGATGGATGCAGTCTGCCGTACAGGCAGCGCAGTGTTCAGGTCAGGCTTGCCCTGGGGGGAGAAGACTCTGCAGCGGGCCGCTCCGACCGGGGTCCATGGAGGGTTGGAGGGGCCAGGGAGGTGCTTAGCCAGAGCCTGAATGGTGGCGGGTGGGCGGTCAGGCACGGAGATCTCCCACCCACCAAACCAAATGCGCGCCATGCTTCCGCCAGCAGAGGTACTGACTCGATGGCGATAGACGCTAACCCAGAGGGCCTGCCCCTACCCTGACGTCAGCACCCTCACCTTGACCTGGTTGGAAGAATCATAGCGCACGCGCTGGCGGCTCTTATTCATCTTGTTCATCAACATCTTTCCTGTGCGGAAGTCGAAGGTGCTGAGGTCCATGGATCCGCCCAGGTAACGTGCCAGCTGTGGTTTGCTGCGGAACTTCTTCCCGCTGGGGCTGCGGACGGGAGGTTGGTCAGCCCGAGCAGGACCGGTCTCCTACCCACCACCCTTGCAAGGGACGGTTTTCCATGCCTGTTTTCACCAAGTCTTTAGGAAGGCAAGTGGGAAGAGCAGCCCTAAGCAGCCGAGCCTTAAGCTATGTGGCTACAGTTCATCTGGGAAGCCTAAGGAGGCCCTATGAGGGATGGGGGCCTGTACCCCAGGAAGCCTGGGCCAGAAACCTGTTCTTGCTTTCCAGGGATCACTTATCTGTAAGCTATAGGGCTGCATCTATTTAGATTGGAGGACACATCTCATGTTATCCCAGGCTGGTCTCAAAACTCACCAGCCAAGAATTGCCCATCCTTCAAGCTCCTGCGAGGCCACCGCCTAGTCAAGTGTTGCTAGAGGTAGGACTCAAAGCGTCACTGCTGCTTGCCTGACAGCACTTATCAACTGAGTGAGACCATGCCTCATGTACTTCAGGCTAGCCTTCAACTTGTCATAGTCAATGTTGCCATAGCCTCCCAAGTGTGGGAAGGCATGTGTATACAAACACGTTCTACTTATGGTGAGTCTCAAGAGTCTATGCATGGGAGATGGCATAGGTCTGATAACCCCTCAAGCAGCTCCAGCCACATTCTACTAGGACATCTGAAAAATGAATCACACAACAACCTATGCTGAACATTCAGACCCAAAGAATGGGGGCAGCCTGTGTGGTCCCAGATGGCCAGTAAGGAGTTCTGCCCTGTCATGGAGTATTACTCAATCAGGAAAAGGAGAAAGGCTCTGATATATTAAAACTCAGAGGCCTTGAGGATACTCAGAGAAGTTCTGCGAGGCATAAAAGGCCATAGTATGTGTAATACTACAAGGATAGGGAATGCTCCAGAACATGAAGTAGATTTGCAGGGGCTGAGGTGAACTGTCCTGGCATTAGTGGTTAGAGTTGCAGAATCTTTTTGACCAGTATAGTCAGAAATGGTTACAGGCTGGGTGTGGCCAGCCCGGAGCACTGGCAGGCAGTTACCTGATGCCTCAGGGTAACAGTTACTACTTAACAGTGAGATTGGTGTTCCCTGCTGGGAACACCTGGGACTGGACCCTAACTGCACCCATGACTGGGACTGGCAGAAGCTCAGGGATGGGGAGAAAGCATGGGGCAGTGAATGTCCCAGGTGCCTCAGATTCCCTAATGTGAGGACCACATAGAAAACAGCTGGCCAGCTGGGCAGTTGTTTAATCCCAGCACTGGGGGGGGGGGGGGGGGCGGATTTCTGAGCTCGAGGCCAGCCTGGTCTACAGAGTGAGTTCTAGGACAGCCAGGGCTACACAGAGAAACCGTCTCGAAAAACCAAACCAACCAAACAAAAAACAGCTGGCCAAGGCTTGGGGTGTTGCTGGCTGCTCCCTGATCTCCTCACCAGCTGAGATGGAGCACCAGGATGAAGCTCTGCAGCCCACACGCTGTCCCACCTGACTGGGACTGGCAGCTGCTCAGGGAATGGGGAGAGCGTGGGGCAGTGCAAGGCAAAGGACCCCCCCCCCCCCAAAACCGTCTCTTGTTAACCAGGCTGGTCTCAAACTGTAGCTGAGGATGACCGAATTCCTGGTCATCTTGTCCCCACCGTCTCAATGCTCTGGTGACAGGCACAGGGAAATCTGGTTCATGTGGCTAGGACTGGGCTGAACACTAGGCACGTGTTCTACTAAGCCCCAGCCGGAGCCCCTGGGCCTCCTTTTAAAAGATAAATATTCTAAAATCCAATCTGATGGGGCCTCCACCTGTTGGAAAATGGTAAAACCCCTCCACCTCCTCAGGAGTGAATCTGGCATGCAGGTTGATCGCCCTAACAAAACCCTATTAAACAGGAACAGTGGCATAGGCCCCTCTTGCAGCAAAAGCTGAGGAAGGAGGAGCCACAAATTCCAGGCCACCCTGGGCTACACAGCAAGACCAATAAAAAGGTAAAACCAACTCAAGCCACAAGGCTGCTGGGGTGGGGACAGCACTTCTGTGCAGGGCCTAAGGAGTTCGGCTCTGTAGGTCTGTCTGCACACAGAAGTGTGCCCAACAGCTTGCTGAGTGGGGCAACTTGAGCTTGCCCTTGGGATAGGCCCACGGTACACCCGGGGCTGACATCCTAGCTCTCCAACCCTAAGAGTTTCCAAGGTGTGTGGGAGGATTCCATGAGAAAGAGACCGTCTACACAAGTGCGCTGGAAAGCACTGGTGGCTATTCTGGGACATGGATGTAAGCTAGCAGCTGTGGGGATGAGACAAGTGGGACAGGTACAGCTTGGGGACAAGGTGGATCAGCTCTCAGGGGTGTTGGCCCCATTGCAAGTAAGGGAAAAGGGGAGGAAGTCCCATGCACACAAGGCACCATTTGCATATAGCCCTACTGGGGAAAAACCCTACCAACTGCAACAACCCCGTCCCTCTTTGCAGCCTGAAAGGAACCTGAGTTGGTCCTGGCTTCCAACCTTACTGCCAAAACCCACGACTCCTAAGACCAAGGGGCCAGGCAGATCAATGCACCACCCAATCCCAGGTGCAGTGAAGAAGGGACAACTACAATCAGCTCAAAAGTTAGACGCTCCGGCCAGAGGGCAGCGGCTGGGGCTGGCCAGGCATGCGTGCGGTCCAGGATTCCATCCACACCACTGGGGATAGAACTGGGTAAGACGAAGAGCAAGAGTAGGTTGCCTGGCTATAACTCACATAGACAGCTGTCACTGCCCTGATTAAGGGGTTGCACCATGGTCTATGTAGACCACCGCCTAGACACTGCCTCAAAAAAGGGCTGGAGATGGTTCAGCGACTAAGAGGTCATGAGTTCAATTCCCAGCAACCACATGGTGGCTTACAACCTTCTACTGGGGGATCTGATGCCCTCTTCAAGCAGGCAGATGTATATGCAGCAGAGCACTCATACATTAAATAAAATTTTAAAAATACTTAAACAAAATTTTTTTTAAAAAGACTTATTCATAAAAAAATGTCTTGCACACAAAAACCACATTCACAGAAGCCCGAAGACACTTCTAGGAGCCACGGCTCAAGAAGAGCCAGGGCTTTGGGAAAGCCATAAAAATGGGGGACATTTTGCTGAACAAGAAGCCAAACCCAAATTTAAGCAGGTGAGGGGATCAGGCCACCTGGGGCAGTCCCCTTGCTTCCCGAAACCACGATAAGGTCCCCGCGAGGGTCAAAGGGTCAGCCCAGCCCCCTCCCACCCCCGCTTCCCAGCGGCGTCTGGCCAAGGCCGGGAGCCCCTCGCACGGTGCGCACGGTCCCCGATTCCGTGGAGGACAAAAGCCCGCGCGCCACAGGCGGGCGAAAAGCCACGAGGCTGCAGCAGCAGCTGCAGGCGGCGCGCACGCGTACTGGGCCTAGCGAGAGCCCGGCGCGGCGCACGCGCGCTGACAGCGGCGCCGAGTGGAGCGGAGCAGCCGTAGGGAAGGCGCTGGGTTCAACGCACGCGCTGAGAGGCGAGCCAAGACCGGCGCGTGCGCACTGACCGCAGCTGGCACGTAGGACGCACGCTCGGACGCACGTCGCCCGGCCCAGACCGCGGCCCGCAGTAGGGGCGCCCAGGCCGCCGCAGAGGCCGCTGGGAGGCGCCCGTTGGGGCCCTGCGCGGCCGGCGCGCTCATTCACCTATAGTAAAAGACATCCCTGTGGCCGGCCGACAGCCCCGACCTCCTGGGCACTTCTTCCCTCTCCCAGCCCTGCGGGAGCGCCGGGCACTCCCACCTCTTCCGCTCCATTGCGCCCCGGCTTCTCCGCCCGCCGTGGCCGGTGCCGCCGCCGCAGCCGCTTCTGCACGTCGCGACCCCCGGGCTCGTCGCCGGCTCGGCTCCCTCCGCCGCCGCCGCCGCCACTCGCCGCAGCTGTTCTGTCCCCCGGGCCTCCGCCCTCCGCCCCCAGCCGGGCGCGCGCCGGCTCTGCCACCCGCTCGGCCCCCTCCCCGCGCTTCACAGCCCCCGCGAGGGGGGCCGCTCCGCCCACCCGCCCGCGCGTGGGGCTCGTCTGCGCAGGCGTGCGGCAGGCCCCGCCCCTCCGCGCTCGCGGGACCTGTCTGACGGCCGTCCGGACTCTCTGCGCAGCCGCGGCCCCGACCCAGCCTTCGCTTGTTTGCAAGACCCGCCCCACGACTGTGAGGCCAATCAGATCACTTCGGCTCCTCAGCTCAAGAAGCGGTTGGCTACGTCCACAGGGCATGGAGGCCAATCAGCGCTCAGGACCTGTTTCTGTGACTATCTTCTCATATAATCCGCTCTGAGACAAGGACAGCCAATCAGCGTGGTTGGGGTGGGACAACCACTGCGTTTGCGCTCTAGACTCCGGAAGCAAAGTGTGCTGCACCTGGTCTGTACCAAGCTGGATCGGTCTCGGCCGCGCTGCCATCCTAGTCCTGGGTCCCGCTAGGCTGCATCTGCGCAGTGTGCGTTTGTCAGGGACCCTCCGGGGCTTCGTGAAAAAGATCGAGTACAACTCGGGGACTTCGACCCAGTCCTGCTTCCCTCTGCGTCTCGTCCTGGCCTCTAATTCGCGGCTGTTCCTGGCCTCTACACTACTGCGAGGACAGAAAGAAGTGCACCACCACTCCCGGCTTCACCCAGAACTATTTAAGAAGTTTGTTCTTTGCAGCAGTACTGAAAATAGAAAGCAGAACCTTACACGTGGTAGGCTTTCTGCCGTTAGGCTGCACCCCAGCCTGAGTTTGATAGCTCACGAACCTATTTAGAACATTCCTGGCCAGCCAGGGCCACACAGCAATACCATAAAAGCAGGCTCAGGAACTGTATTTTATGAGCTAGGATTTGGGACCCCAGGTCAGGAGGAGAGATCATATCACAGTGAAGGTCAGGGGGACACGGAGGCTGAACTGGTCAGTTACTTTTCTCTCAACTAGTAAGCTGCAGTAATTTATGGAACTGGTCACCGAGGCCGGGATTAGTGTTTTATACTTTTGAGTCAGTCTCACTTTGTAGCTTTCCCTGGCTTTGAACTCATAGAGATCCTTCTGCCCCTGCTTCCCAGGTCCTGGGATTAAGCTAGCCACTAGCACGCCAGGCTTGGTGTTTGACAGATTTTTGCATGTGAGAACGGCAGCAGAAAATTGACACCGGGGTTTCCATTTCTCTATCTTTGAATTTTAAAAGTCTTTGCCTCTTACCATCCAGAACCGTGCAACTTTCCCAGACAGGGTCTCTCAGCTTGTAGCTCTTTGCTTCATGGCAGGAAGGGAGGTCTCAGACATGCAACCTCTGGGGAAGGACTTCATGTTCTCATTCATGTTTGCCAAGCCAGTTACTGAACTATCTTTCTCCCTCCATCTTTTTTTTTTTTTTTTTTTTTAAACCAGTAAGGGGTTTTAAGTGGCCGGGAGTGTCCTGAACCTTGCTATGTAGCTGGGGTGACAGTTATGAGGT
>NC_034598.1:44931789-44960030 GCF_900095145.1 Mus pahari
AAAAAAAAAAAAAAAAAAAAAAAAAAAGAGTTGCCTTGGTCATGGTGTCTCTTCACAGCAGCAGTAATAGAAACCCTAACCAGACAGATGGCAAGAGTTGTACTCAGCTGTGCGTGCCCCAGGCTACACTCCTGATCCTGCCTCAGCCTTCCAAGCGTGGGAAGATAGGGTTGTCCACCCTCAAGTCAGAGGCACCAATAAGTGGCTCCAGCAGCCCTAACTTTACTTTCTCCCACTTGAGCATCTCAAGGTGCTGGAATGTCAGGCTTGCACCCCCAGGCTTTGTTTTGTTCTGTAAAGAGTTATGAGTATTTAGCTTACATATCCGTCTGTTCATCATGTGTGCCCAATGCCCACAAAGGCCACAAGAGGGTATGGGATCCACTGGGACTGACTGGCGACACTGGGTGTTGGGGAATCGAACCTGGTTCCTTGAAAGAACAAGAGTTCATAACCCCTGAGATATGAGATAGCTCTAACTTCTTCTGTGTTGTTATTATTTTTTTTTTTTTTTGTTTTGACACCAGGTCTCAAGTAGCCTAGGCTGGCCTCTCCAGGTATCAGAGGGTGACCTGGAATCTTGGTCCTTCTGACTTGACACCCAGAGTGCTGGGAAGAGAAGTATGCAGGATTTCTTGAGACAAGAAATCACTTAATGCACACTGTCTGGCCTCATGGGAATCTGATGTACCGGGTTATGAAGCACTGAGATGTGTCGGGATGGGTGACAGCAGTTTTACCAAAGGGCTGTGTCTGTGGCTCATCCGGCACAGCTCTTACTTAGCATACAAGGCGGCCTAGGGGCCATCTTCAGCACCCTGAACCCCAGGCATGGCAGTGCACAGCCACAACAACCCTAGCACTTGGGAGATGGGGGCAGGAGGATGAGAAGTCTAAGGTCAGACTTAGCTATAAGTGAGTGTGAGACCAGCCTGGGCTATGTAAGACCTTGTCTTAGAAACAAAGCCAGGAAGGAAGGAGCCTTGCTCTAGCTGGGTATGGTGGCCAATAGGGGCCGTGAATACTAATTTAAAAGCATTAAAGCTGCGAGTGATTTCTTTCTGCAGCTTCAGAAAACGCAATGTGCAGTTTCCACCCAGAAAGCACTTGAATGTAGTAAAGGTTTCTGCTTGCCATTAAAGACTCTCCCAGACAATGTAAATGCTGGGGGCTGAGACAGCATTTCCCTTGAGCTCGGAAAGTCTTGAGGAAGACAAGGAGGGAGCCAGGCATCCAAGGTGTAAGAACAAGTTTTAATGCTGCGCCCATCAAGGTAGCCCCAGTGTCTGTCAGTGAGGAAGCTCCCCAAGCAGAGCAGACCTCTCCAGTGTCCAGCTTCCTTGGTGTCCTCCACAGGACTATGCTGTGTTTGAGGCCTCGGCACAAGGTACCTGGGGGAGGGGACAAAGGGTGAGCTAAGCACACTGAACCAGCTTGGGCAGCCCAGGGCCTCTGAGCTCTAGGAGTGATGCCAGCAGTGTCACACTACAAGGCCCTTGTCTATAAGATGGAGTGAGAGGGTTGGGGGAGCAATCAGTAGGTAGAAAATGAGTTCCACCCACCCCCAGCAGACATGCAAAAAGCCAGGTCGCTCACTGGCCAGTCTACCCGATCCAGGAGCTCCAGGTTCTGCAAGAGACCTGGATGGATGGATCTGGAGAGGTGACTCAGCAGTAAAGCTGTTCTTGCAGAGGACCTGGGTCCAGTTCCCAGCAACCACACCTAGCAGCTCATAACCACCAGACTTGTGGTCAGATGCCCCCTTGTGGCCTCTGTGAGCACTGCAGGTACAGCCCCCAAACACACAAACATGAATCTTAAAACACAAAATGGACAAGCTAGAGAGATGGCCAGTAAGAGCCTGCTGTGAAAGGACCAGGAACTGAGTTCAAATCTCCAGTACTACATCAAAGCCAAGCATGGCTGTATATACTTACAGTCCCAGCACTTCGGGGACAAGGTGGCAAGAGACAGGCAGACCCTGGGAAGGCACAGGCTAGCCAGAACCAAGCCAAAGTGTCACATTTCTGGTTCAGTGAGGGACCTTGATTAAAGTGATAGTAGGAAGGCTCCCCATCTTGGTCTCTGGCCCCAGGACTCGGGCACCAGCTCTGCTGGATGGCCACACCTGACAATGGCTTGTCAGTACCAGCTCCATGAGCAAGGCTGCTGGCTAGCCCAGCAGCTGGGGGAGCATCCAGAATCTATAATCCTGGGGTTGGGGGAAATCACAGGAATTCCTGTGGTCCAGGCCACCCCAGAAGCCCCAACCTATAGAAGTCAGGCTAACTCTCGGACTCACCATCGAGGCTTGTGGTGGGGGAGGGGCCGCCTAATCGTCCTTCTTAAACTTGCCGTTGATGTAAGGCACCCAGTCCAGGATCAGCCGCCAGTCCGTGGCCCACACCAGTCCCACGGCACCCACAGTGCCCCACATACCGGCCGTGGGAATCCTGGTAGGACAGAGCAAGGCTGTCAGACTCTGCCGCTGACTTAGCCTTTGAGACCCTTCTCCCATCATGCCCAACCCCGATGTCAGTCAAGGGCCCACAATGTTCCCTCAGCCTTGCAGGGCAGGAGGTCCTGCATAACCCCCACCACCAGACTTGGGAGGCTGAGGCAGGAGGGCCGCTTTGAGTTCAAAACTAGATTCACAGGCCAGACAGGCTGGCATCCACCTTTAACCCCAGCACTTGAGAGGCAGAGGCAGGAAGATGTCTGAGTTCAAGGCAGCTAGGACTACACAGAGAAACTCTGTCTCAAAACAACTACAGACAAAAGAGATTCCACCTCAAAAAGAAAAACGTGGTCGTCAGGCACGGTGCTCACACCTATAACCCCAGCACTCTCAGAGTTTGAGGCCAGCTCAGAAGGAAAAGGCCCCTGCTACCAAGCCTGCCATCATCACTGGAACCCATGTCATAGGGAACCCACACTTTCAAGCTGCTGACTTCCATGCACACACTGGTGCCAACAAACACACAGACATGATATATAAAATACAACACATACACATACATGACATTAAAACCAGGGTGGAGGGGAGGCTGTGGCTGTTGCTCAGTGGGCAGAGAGCTTGCCTGACATACAGGAAGTCCTGGCTTCCATCCCAAGCACATGAACCAGATGTGGTGGGTCATGAGTTCAAGGCTACCTCTGGCCACAGAGAGAGTTAGAAGCCCGCCTGGGTTCCATGAAACTTACATGAAAATAAAAACTAGGGGCGTGCTCGAGGCACGGGTTGGGAACTGAGCCTGACCATGGCTTAGCCGAGCTGTGCCTGAATCCCTGACTCTCAGCACAGCCATTACTTTTTGCCTAGAGTTTTTAGAGACAAGACTCAGAACGCAGCTCAAGCCCACCAAGAACCTGTGATCCTCCTGCCTCAGCCTCCCAAGCCTTTGGATTACAGGCATGTACTATCAAGCTGGGCAACATACTGTTGTAAACTTGTAAACTCAGGGCCACTTGTTACACAGCATATGTAACCGTGACAGCTGGCACTTGGCTTCTGAGGACTGGATGTCTGTGAAACTCAAAAATCAGGTGTGGGAGTTGGGGCTGATTCATCACAAGGCCCTTCCCTGGGCAACAGGTCCAGGCTACTGGGGGTAAAGTTCACCCCCAGTATAACCATGTTTGGTTATGCCCAGTGGGACCATGTGGACAGTTTGTAGACAGCCCATGAATTTGAACTACACACAGCACCAAGATACCAGCCACTGAGCAACCGTGCCAGAACCTTACCTCCTCTGTCCCCTGCTAAGACATCCAGAGTGTCACCTCCAAGCCTCACACACAAACGGTATCTCCCACAGGTGAGCCCTCTGCCTGGCCTCCCAGCAGGTGACTTCTGTCTGATCCATGCCGCCCTCCACTGTGGCCACTAATACCATACAGCCTACCCAAAGGGCTCAGGCATGGTATAGCTGTACTCATTCATTCATTCATTCATGGAGACAGAGTTCAATGTACCCTACCCTGACCTGGAATTCACTATGTGTCAGAGGATGGCCATAAACTCCTGGCTCTTGCCTGCCCCCACCCCACCCCTCCACCCCCAGTGCTGTGATGACCCCTGTGTGGTGCTGTGGATGGACCCTGAGACCTCGGCATTTCGTGAGACAATGGAAGTGTGACTTTGGGCCTCAGGCATTAGTTTGATAGCTTTTGTAATATACACACTTTCTTGTTTTTTGAAACGGTGGTTTCCTAAATCAGGGCTGGCCTTAAATCCCTCAGCATCCTGCCTCCACTTCCTACGTGCCAGGCCTGCACCACCATGCCAGAAGCGTGTACAGTGCTGGGGACCGGACCCCAGAGCCTCATTCACGCTAGATGACCCATTTACCCACTGAGCCACAGCTGTAGATTTGTCACTCCTGGGTGACAATCACTTAGAGGGTGGGGTAGAGGGTGTGAGCTCAACAGTCTAAGGCCTGAGTCTCACTGTCTGTCACTGCAAACAGCAAAAACTAAACTTAAATTAAAAATCAAAAAAGCTGGGTCTGGAGAGATGGTTCCCTGGTTGGAAGGGCTCCTTGCTCTTGCAGAAGACCCACATCTCCAGCTCCAGGGGATGCAGCACCATCTTCTGGAGACTTCGGGCACCTGTGCGTGTAGTACCGGTTCTGTGTACTACACGAACACAAACCCACACATATACATATAACTGGAAATAAACTATTAATAAAAATTAAACCAGAGAAGATGGCTCTTTCCCCAGAGAACACAGGTTCAATTTCCAGCACCCACATGCCTCATAACCACTTCTAGCTCTAGTACCAGGGGAGCCGATGGCCTCTTCCCGCACGTATAGGGTACACGGCCACGCTTGCAAAGAAAACACTCAGGCGAGGGTGGGTGCCCGCTATTCTAGCGTTCAAGAAGTGTGAGGCAGGATGATTGGTGGGAGTTCCAGACCAACTTGGGGTTACGGAAACACTGTTTAGACGAAAAACAAAGGACATGAAAGACTGCAAACTCAAAGCCAAAGGCTGCAAGTTGCCAGGCTGAACGTCGGGGTTCCGAGCCGTAGCAGTCCAGGGTACCCACCCAGAGCCGCACAAGGCTACCCAGGTCAAGCTGGGGAAACCGAGGCTCGGGGCACCTCAGACACCGAACGAAGGCGACTGCAGCTTAACCTCGGATCTTCCACCTGCACTGTGTCCCGGAAAACTCTGCCTGCCACAGCCTCAGCTTTCCCCAGTCCCCAGAGCACACGGTGGATGGGGTTGGGGGTGGCTTCCTCACCAGTTTCTGGCCAGTTCCCGGTAGCGCGGGCCTAGAAACCTGCTCAGCATCGCTGCAGGGTCTCAATACTCAGGGTCACCCCGTTCCGCTGCCCTGGAGCACTACGCATGTGCAGACGTACAGCGCATGCGTGAAGGCGATCGCACCACCTTTTCCGGGGGTGGGGCCGATTACTTTGACATCTACTTCCGGGGAGGAGAGAAAGACGTTACTAGATCGGCTTCTGTCCTGGTTCTGTGGCGGGACTCCTAGCCGACTGGGCCCTCTGAGGTCTGCGCCTGAGGTTGCAGTGGATCCCGGCGGTAGCTCTATGCACCCTGGAACACCGGGGATGGGGTGCGGAGAGTGTGTGTGTGACTTTGACCACGTAGTACTCATCTGATAATAACTTTAATAACACACATACTTAGGTGTTTTTGAGATGGGGGTCTCCTATATCCAGGGCTGGCTATGAATCCCTCATACTCCTGCCTCCACCTCCTCAGTGTAAGCCTGGGGTAGACAGGCAGTGCTGGGACTGGACCCCAGAGCCTTGGGCACGCTAGAGGAGCGTTCTTCCCATTGAGCCCCAGCCCTTTGATCAATTTAAACCAGAAGAACTTGAGCACAGTCCCTGAAGGGGAAAGGCTCGGGTTGGGCCACACCTTTGAACGCACTAGAGGTTGTCAGCACGTGGTGGAGGGACTCTAGTCAAATGGCAAGTGCTCTCTTAACCTCCATTTGCTTGGATTTTTGCAGTGGGACACCTTTGGCGCACAGGCTGACTCTCATTGGTTACCCTTCTGCTTAAGTCCCCGTTTTGCCTGATATCCCAGAATAGGCACACTGTAACTTTTCAGCTAACCCCCTAACCACACCCCTGACTGGCAGAAAGAAGGCTGGCACATCCTCAGATACACATCCCTCAGGAAGGAGCCTCGATAGAAGGTCTGTCCCTTGTTCCTTCAGCCTCACTTTTGAAGTGTGTCTAATGGTCAGCGACTGGCATATGGGTGTCTGCAGAACCCTGGACCCCACAGGCCCAATGTATGTAGGTTCAGTTATGACACTGACCTTAGCCAAGAACCAGACTACAGAGTTGCGATATCAGGGGCGGGCCTTATTACTAGGTTGAGGGTGCCATGCCCCTGGGATTGTGGAGCAAGGAACCCTCAGGAGACCATGTCCTCTGGTAGACACAAAAGGATATTGGGCTGAAATGACAGTTCAGTGGGTAAAGTGTGTGTCATATAGCATGAGGACCACATAAGCCATGTGTTGTGGCCCACACTTGTGACCCGAGCATAGGATGACAGATACAGGATCCAAAGGCTGAGCTACTTTGGTCAGCTCCAGGTTCAGCCAAAAGCCTCTCAGAGATGTGGCTAGGAGCACTGCATGCTTATTCATGCTAGGTTCGGTTTCCAGCACCCACATGGCAGCACCCAGCCCCTTGTAGCGTCATTTCTGGGAGATCTGATGCCCTCTTTTGGCATCAGAGTCTGCACACACGTGGTGCACAGATACATATACAACCTATACACTTAAACAAAAAAAGCTGGGTATGGTGGCCACATGTTTAATGCTTAGCACACTGGGAGACTGACGGACCTGGAGCTGAGTTTAATACCAGCCGTGACAGCATAGCAAGCTACAGGCCAAGCACACACAGTGCAACCTTAAAGACTGTAAGGTAGAGGGCCTCAGCGGCACGGCGCCCAAGGACCCAACTTCAGAGATGTAGCTACACTTCTGTAACTCTAGCTCAGGAAGACAGAGACTGTCAGAGGGTGGCCATATACCCCAGGGCGTCATGCATATACACTAGGTGACCCCAACTGAACTACAATCTGAGTCCATCTCCTTGGCCTTGCAGCTGGGCAGTAGTGTGCATAGAGAAGGCCTAAGGGACCTCCTGGGACATAGGGACTCACAGCCGCTTGGGCCCAGGACAGGTCAAGTCCCAAAAGCCTGGAAGTCTGGGTGATCCCGCACTCTCCTGCCTGTTCGCCACTGAAGCAGGGATAAGGCAGGGCAGTCTTGTAATCATTCCAACTGTTCATCCCATGGCTTCCAGAAGTGCCAGGTCCCCGAGCCAAAGTGGTAAATAGCTTATTTGCCACAACAAGGCGTTACCATGGTTCCGAACAAAATCTCCCTCACTGGAGATTTTTGAGGTGTTTCACGAAGAGTAGCTTGTGAGGACAGAGGTCAGCATGGAACGGGCATGAACAGGGTTGTGGTGGGTCCTGGTGGCCTCACAATTATCCTACCAAGAGACTAGGATGTCACTGGGATCTGAGACACGGGGATAATACTTGGGAAGGGACCCAGGGACCAGTGTACAGATGAGAATGTAGAAGGCAGCAATGGGAGCACAGGCTTGTGTGCTGAGCCTGATGACCCAGCTTTACAGCTGGGATCAACTCACCCAAGCCGCTGGGCACACCTGCGGGGAGTCTCATGCCAGGACCCCCCTAAACCTGCACCACTCCTTCCCGGTGGCAAACCACATAGGAGGGCATGGAAGGAGTATGCTTTTGCTTTTGCCTGCCTGCCCTCTCTCGCTGGCAGGTTCATCCGCCTTGCTGCCGAGGCTCTCCCTCGCTGGTGTCAGAAGCCTGCTCTTCAGGAGTCCAGTGCAGACCAAAGGCCAGCATCCCCTGGGAATCCTACAGGACTCCAGCACCGATCGGGACTGCTGGGACACTGAGCAACTACAGGATTCCTGGAGACAGTTGCTCAGTATCTGTTAAGAATACCCAGGTCACGGCCTGTAAGCCATTCTAATACCCTTACCCTTGAGCGCACACACATACACATCATTCTAGCAACTGTTTTAGAGGCCCCCTAATGCACGACACCCAAGTATTGAGGACCATGAGGACAGCCCACTTCACATGAGGGGCAGAGGGCATTGTTTAGCCAAGGAACACATGCAGGCCCTGGGAAGGCCATGTGCCATGGGAAGGGGAAGGGGCATGAGGCATCTAGATCTTGTGCCAGGCCTCAGGGTAGGGGTGACCCTTAGATCAACACTGGGTCTTTTGAATGCTGCTTTAATAACCTTGTAGACCATGAAATATGACGATAAATTCTAGAAACAGGAACAGACATGAGACTTTTATACAAAAATTTGTTGCTTACAAAACATATGGAAAAAAAGCTAAGGGGAAAAAAAAAGACACGGAAGGCCTCGTTCTTGCTAACTTTTGTCTACACTTAAAAAAAAAAATCTGAAAACTAATGTTCCTTTATTCTCCTTTTTAAAAAAACGAAAAATGCTTAGGCACGATGTGCTGGTGGCTCTGAAGTAGAAGCCAGTCCCAGGCCGCCCTGCCAGGGCACGGTCCGACTCTTCCGTCTTACATAGTTAAGGCATCTTTCTTTCCTTTCTGACAAGGGAGCAAGCTGCTTGTTTCCAGTTCTGGTTAACCGAGAGGCGGGAACTCTCTTCAGCTTGGTCACTGGGGCCACCCTCCCCAGGCCCTGAAGTGTCCCCAGAACCCTTCTCTGCCCACGCCTCGATGGAGACCTGTCTCATCCAGAACGGTCCTGGTGCACCCCGGGCAGAGATATGGTGGTCCCTGGTCCAACGAAGACGCTGTGACGGCTCACAGGTGCCCGGCTGGGTTGTGGGCCTCACCCAGGCCCGGGTGGGCGGCTGACAGGGCCAGCTGTGGGTCCCCGACCACGCCAGACACCTTCTCCTCCTCCCGCCGCTTCAAGCAAGCTGCTTTGGGGTTCAGGTTGCGTTCTGGGAGAGTGGGGAAGGAGAGAGCAGTGGGAGACGGTCCTCAGGTGGGGACAGAGAGGGGTGGGGCTGTGCGGTGGCCACCCTGGCCAGCAGTGGCAAAGGATGGAACAGACGGGGCGGGCGCAGCCTACCTCGCACCTGCTGCTCCAGGCCCAGGATGACCTGCACCGCCTGCTGCAGGATGAGCAGCTTGGTCTGCGCCTTATCCGACTTGAGGTGCAGCTGGCACATGCGGCCCAGCTCCCGGAAGGCCTCGTTAATGTCCCGCACGCGCACCCGCTCCCGAGCGTTATTGGCCATACGCCTCTCCCGGTCCCTCAGGTCCTTCTCCTCCAGGGACAGCACCTCATCTGTACTGCTGGGTCACAGCACCGAGCCTCCGTCAGCGGGGGCCGGGCCACTGCGTGCTATGTGTAATGTGTGAGGGTAGAAAGGGTGTCATGGGTGACTTGGTGGTGGTGGTGGTGTGGTGCTGTAATGGGTGTTGTGAGTGGCAGCCAATGTACACAACAGCTCTGCAGTGTGGACAACTGTGCCTTGTGCAGGTGACACACCCCTATGGGCATCTGCCTGTATGTGTGTCCTTAGACCATGTCTCCGGGAGGCCAGGTGGTCACTCTGGGAAGGACAAAGGCCTCACTGTCTCCCAGCATGTACAGAGGGAGGCAGAGCCTTAGAGGGCAGTGGGGCCTCAGTTATCCCTGTCCCTGCTGACTAGTTTCTTGCTGTCCCTGCTCATGGCTCAGGTAATAGATTCAGGGCTGTGCTGCCCTATAAGGCAGAAGCTAAAGCTTGGACCCTGAGCCAGAGCTCATGGACACAAACAGCACTCAGACCTGAGCCCTGCACCCCAGAGCCAGTCACCCTAGCTGGGCCAGGAGCATCGACTCCTAGGCCCAGGGACCTATGTCCTCCACTGTGATGGACACTCATGACAGTGGCTCCAAATGACCAAACTCAAGGGTAATACTGTCGCTACCTATGGTCACAGGCTGAGCCAGGCCCCTCCCCTGTGCTGAGCCTTCTGCTATCCAGCTGAGGCCCAGCACCACGCCCCTCGCTACTTCTGTCTCAGGCCACCCTTGAACCTATCAGATCCTTCTAGGCGGCGGCAGTGGCCCCAGACCTCAGGACAAGCGCACAGACCAAACTGCATGTGGGCACCGAAGGCTGTGTGCCCAGGGGGCCTTTTCCTTCCCTTTAGTCCCTGCATGGCCTTATGGGACAAAAGGCCCCCTAGGTCACGGTGCAGTCAGCCCTGTCCAAAGGGCGGCAGGTGCGAGGTGAGGGGCGGTGGTGGCAAGCAAAGCCAGGGGACAGCCAGGGTAAAGGGGACAGCATGAAACACAGACAGCAGATAGACGGGCTTGGGAGACACAGGGTGGGCTGTGCACTCAGCCACCATAGAGACCTTGGAGTCAAGGGGAGAGTGGGTGGCTGTGCAGATCACACCATGCTGCAGGAGAGAAAGGGTTAAAGGCAGGCAGGCAGGCAGGCAGGCCAGGGCGAGTGCAGGTTAAGGAAGCAGCGGGGTCCGGGCTGTTGTCCTCCCTCATCTGCCCTGGGACAGGTGGATTAACACCATCAGATGGGGAAACTGAGTCAGGGAGAAGCTACTGTGGGATAGGGAGCCTTCTAAGTTGAACAATGATGGTGGCTTAGACATCAGCTAGCACCTCTGGGCTCTGGGCTAGGGCTGGGCTGGCAAGAGCCTGGGGATGGGAAGAGTCGTGGTTGAAGTCCTCAGGCCAGTGAGGCCAGTGTGGCAGACTCCAGGCCTGTCAGAGGCAGGCCCAGGATCAGCAAGGTAGGAAGGAGGTCAGTCAGTCAGCACTGGGGCCAGTAGGTATGAAGGAGGTCAGGGGGGTAGTGGGGGAACGGGGACAGATGGGGAGGGGACAGTCGACCTAGAGAGTGAACAGAAGAAAAACAACCTGTGGGACAGTGCAGAGACAGTGTAGGTGTAAGGAACAGCTGGTGTGGAAGAAGGTAAATGTGATGTCAGGTAATGAGCATGGGGACAGTCACTGAGGATGGGGACAGTCAGAGTGGGGATAGTCACTGTGGATGGGGATAGTCACTGTGGATGGGGACAGTGTGGGTGGGGACAGCCAGTGTGGATGGGGACAGTCAGTGTGAGGCAGAACTGGTCATAGGGCCACAGTGTGGCAAACTGGGCAGGGACAGTCAGTTCAGAGAGCAGCGAGTGCAGGGAACCTCCTGTCTGCAGGAGGGGTGCAAGGACAGGTCAGTGAGGGACTGTTACTGCTCTGGCTTGGGCAGCAAGGAAGGAGCATCGCGGAGGCGCGGGGCGCGGGCCGCCCACTGACCTCGCACCTGCTGCTCCAGGCTGAGGATGACGGCCACGGCCTGGTGCAGGATGAGCAGTTTGGTCTGCGGCTTCTCGCTGCTGAGGTGCAGCTGGCACATGCGGCCGAGCTCCTTAAAGGCCTCATTGATGTCGCGGACCCGCAGGCGCTCTCGGGCATTATTGGCCACCCGGCGCTCCTTCTCCCGCTCCGCCTTCTGCTCTGGGGGGAGAAGGTCGTCCTCGTCCTCGTCTGGGCTATGGGGGAGGGGAGCCAGGGGCCAGAGGGAGACAGTGAGGTGATGTGGTGGCCTGCAGGGCCTCCCGGGGTCTGTGTGCACGTGTGATGTGTGTGTGTGTGTAACATGTGATGTGTGCGTGTATGGCCCAAGGGGTGGGGTTTGGCACCTGGTGCGTGTGCGTGGGACCTTCAGGTCCTTCTTGTCCTCCTCGGCGTCGGCCACTGATGCGATTTCCTCATCCTCTTTTTCCTCCCGCTTGATCTCACTGGCACCCGCTGTGGCGCCTGCCCTCCCGAGTCCTGAAACAAGCCAGGGATGAGGGGCCCTGTGCCAGGACGCAGCTCCAAACAAAGCAAGAGAGGCAGGCTGGATGGCTGCCCCCAACAGGGAGCTGGCTCCCTACTTCACTCACCCCCACTGAGGCTCCCTGCCTGACACTGAAGTCACACTGGACCCTTCACAGGACCAGCAACTGCAGACAGAAGAACCTACTCTGTTTGAAAATGGCAAACACACAAGTTTTAAAACTAGGGGAACAGCTGTCCACTGGTAGCGCACGCCTTTAATCCCAGCACTTGGGAGGCAGAGGCAGGTGAGTCTGTGGACTGGTACAAGAACACATCTGTCACCCCAGCACTGGGAGGCTGAGGTAAAGGTTGTGAGTTCAAGACCAGCCTGTGATACACAGTGAGGTTGTCTAAAAAAAATCTGAAAATCATAAACCTGGTTGTTGGCACACGCATCAACCCTGGACTTTGGAGGCCAAAGCTAGAGACCAGAAGTTCAAGGTCATTCCAAAGTCAGCCTGGGCTACCTGAGAAATTGTGTTAAACATCAATAACAAGAACTGCCTAGAAAATGTCCACAACAAACATTGAAATACAACAGGCACAACTCAGAGTGCGGACACAGCCTAGGGATTAAGAGCTGATGGAGACCTGCATAAGATCACACACAGTGGACACCATGTGGGACTGGGTCTTCCTCTGTGGACGTCATCTTTAGTCTCACCCATGCCCAATCCACAGACCCCCTAACACAGCTAGTGCTAGCCCTAGGCTCCCAGCCTCACCTGAGGGTGTGGAGGCGGGACATCCTGCCCTTCTCTCTGCTGGCAAAATGTTCCCCACAGGGCCACTGCATACTGGCCTGTCAGAGCTTCCTCCATCTCTTCCGCCCTCTCATTCTCCCTGCGAGGGCTCTGCTCTGCCCACAGGCCTTTGCACAGGCTGCCTCCTTGCTGGAGGCTCCTCTGAATCTCGGACTCCCTGTTCTATTCCTTTCCACACGTGCTGGGCCTGCACAGCTACATCCTGCTGGCCTAACATCCCCGCAACCGCTGCATCCCCTATGGGAACGCGCCTGTCCTGAGCCCTCATGTGAGGAGCAAGCGCTCTACTTTGCTGGGATCCGGGGTCCTGCCTTGTGCCTCAGAGTTCCCCAAACAAATCAGCACACGATAAATAAATAAATTACCCCAAGATTGTAGGCTGTAGTGAGGATCTGAACAGTCCATCTACCTAAAGGCTCTTGGTTGCAAGTGTGTGTGTGTGTGTGTGTGTGTGTGTGTGTGTGTGTGTGTGTGTACGCTCAGAGAGCAGGCAGAGACCAGGGAAAGATGTCAAGTGTCCTGTTCTTGTCACACTTATCCCGGAAACACAGAGATTTTCAGCAAAGCTGGCTGCCAGCTCCAAGAATCCTCCTGCCTCTGGGTTCTCAGTGCTGGGTTCCACACCCTGGCTGCCACGCTCTCCCTTTTAATGTGGACCATGAGGTATAAACTCAGGCCAGCACACTCATGTGAGAAGCACCAATCTTGGCTCCCAACATCAGCCTTCAGTTTTGAGGCAGGGGCTCCCGGGAACCTGGGGCTTGCCAAGTGCAGCATCCTGGCCTGTGAGCCAGCCTGTCCCTGCATGCCCAGCACGGATGCCCAGGCACACATCTGTGCATTTTACACAGGCTCTAGGGCATCCAGTTCAATCCGGTTCAGGTCCTCGTGCTTCAGCAGATCAAGTATGGATTAAGTCACTCTTCAGCCCTGAGGGACACTCATGTCCTCCCCCTCTCTGCAACAAGGACTGGGACTTACCACTATAGGAGTCGGGAGGCCTCTGTGAGAGGTCAGGGAGGGAGCTGGGCTGGCTGGGGAGGCTGGCATGGTTATGCAAAAGACCAGCCCCACTTGTGAGGCCCTCCTCAGGATGGCTTCCCCCAACCTACAGAGGAGAAGGACATATCAGGGTGGCTGGAGTCCCTAAATGTCACCATTCCCTGACCCAAGCCGATACTCACCAGGCCCGCATGCCGCCCGCCCAGTGACATGGGGCCTGTGAAGCCCGTGTTCAGTGCACCATGGCCAGGCAGAAGTCCGTGGAGATCGCTAGCGGTGCCAACAGCGTGGCTTCGAAGGACATGGATGGCCTCGTCCAAGCGGTCCTCCATCTTGCTCTGCTGTGAGAGGGCAGGGCAGGCACTGAGGGGCACGCACACACATGCGCACACGCATGTGCACATCTGCACCGTTATTCGCTTCACACAGGACATCCCACTGTGGCCTACTCAAACGTGTGATCCCCTTGCCTTGCTTCTGAAGGCACTTTTAACTCCTCCTAATCCCCCTGCCTCCACCTCCCAAGCACAGAGACGACAGACTGATGTCATCAGCCAGCGTCAAGTTTCTGCAGTGCTGGTGAGGGGACCCAGGGCTTGGCACACACCAGCAGGCACTCTGCCCACTGAGCCCCAGCCAGCGCAGCAGCAGGCCACTTGTCCCTGCCCCTCCTTAAAGCCTGTGCTTCCTGGGACTCAAGGCCTCCTCTGTCCGGAAGCCACCCCGAGACAGGGACTGAATGGACTTCTCTCCCAGGGAGGCTTCACGGAGCAACGGTGGTGGGACAGAATAGCGCCTGGTGCCCTGGACAGCAGGGAGGGGACACTCACCAGGCCATGGAGACCTGCATCGTAGCTGGGAGATAAGGCACTGGGCGCTCCTGCCCGGGGCCACTGTGATGTCCCTGGAGAAGGAAAGGCACGAGTGGGAAGACAGGCAGTGGGGACAGGAGGGGAGCTGACCCACAGGTAGATGCCCTCAGAGGCTTGGCTCAGCCCAAACACCAGACACTGCTCAACCTTCCAAGCGCCCTCTTTCCTGACTGAACACTCACTACCCCTGATCCTAGAGGAGCCATCCCTGGCACAAGGAGCCTGCACAGTAGGGGAGGCTTCAAGGGCAGTTTCTCTCCGTCCCTCCTTGCCTGGGCTCACTGCTCCAAACTTAAACAACAGGTAGCTCCAGAGAGGACCAGACAGGTCAAGCTGAGGACTGGTGTGGGACTTGCTCTGTAGACCAGGCTGGCCTCCGCTCAGAGAGATCCATCTGCCTGTGCCTCCGGAGGGCTAGGATCACAGTCCTGTGCCACCATGCCAGGCAGAGCAGGTTACTGTCACCCCTGACCTCCCAGGCCTAGAGGCCCCCAGCCCTGTTTTCCTTTGCTCGTCACCAATGACCCGCAACACCCGCCCTGGAGGAGCACGCCTGAGCTGAGCCCGCCTCCCTCAGAGGCCACCTCTCACTACCTGGCCAGCCCTTTAGACTGGGGACAGCCCCGAGGTAATGCATGAGCCCATGCCCATCACCCACACACCTGGCAGGCCCTGGGGTGAACCCACAGGCGTTGAGGGGCTGGGCGAGAAATTATTGCTGGAGTGATCCGGGGAGTAGATCTGCGGTGGTACAGACAGAAAGACGGGCAATCAGGGCCACGAGGAGGCTACTGGAAGTCCCCCCACTGCCACTGCCCAGGCCCCTGCTCACCGAGGCCAGCGCCTTCCCAAGAGCATCCCCTGAGCTGCTGGCTGTAGTCCCTCGGGTGCCTGTGGGGGAGAGGAAAGCCCTAATGCTGTGTGCCACCATTACTGTGCCCCACCTCCCTATCCACTCAAGACACCTGTATCCCGGTGTTGCCTAACACTGACATCTGCCTCCCAGGTGAACAAGAATTCCTTTCTGCCTCAGTTTACCCCAAAAATGAAGTGGAAAACCTTGTACCAAGGTCAAGCTGGCTCAGACACTGACCACGCCCTCTGGCTCCAGGGCTCAGCAGCTGACCCTTTCCATGGAGCGCTGATGCCTGCCTGCCCCATGGGTCCCTGCCAGGCCCAGCAGACCCCAGGTGTAGGCTAACCTAGGAGGCTTTCAGCTGCGGCCCCGCTCACGGGGGGCGTGTGGCCGGAAGTCCCACTGTAAGTGCCAGGGGCAGCCGGAAAGCTGGATACAGCTGGGAGCGAGCCATTGACCTCAGCAGATCCATGCAGCTGGTAGCCCTGAGGGGAAGATCAGTCGGCAAAGGGCAGGTCAGGTGGAGGGGCGTGCAGGACAAGGGCCTGGGTCCCCAACCATGGCACCTACCATGCGATCCTGCTGCTGGAGGCCCCCAAAGGTACCACTGCCCACGGAGCTGCTGCCCGGTGCGAGGGGCAGAGGGGACGAGCCGTCACCTAGCATGGGCCCAAAGCCCACCTGGCTAGGCGTACTCCAGAGCTCAGCTGAGGGGTGCAGGCTGCCATCTGTGTAGAGGGGGGTTGTGAGACAAGAGACCCTGGCCCCGCAGAGTCCCCCAGGGAGCCCCACGCACCTGCCACGTAGAAGGGGGAGGGGTAAGCGCTGCTGGGGGTCTTGGCGGAGGGGTAGGCTGCAGCATCCCTGCTGTAGCTGTCACCTGAGCTGGGTGGATACACCTGCAGCAGGAGGAGACAGTCAGGCCAATGGCGGGGGGACAGGCGGCTCCATGTCCAGGCCCTGGAGGTACTGGAGACCTAACGTCCGTCCCGTCACTACCTCTGAGATGCTGCTTCTGCCTCTCCGGAACCCCGTGGCCTACCTCAAGTAGCAAACTCCTAGTAAGTCCTCAAAGCCCCACCTCCAGTGTTCAGCTCTACTGGTCCTTGTTTAGCATTTAGCAGTGCGGGGGGGGACCTCCCTGTCCTGTGGCAACAGGACCCTGGGCCACAGAGTCAGAATCCCAGCATGGTCCTGGTGCCCCCCACAGCAGAGAAGGCACAGAGGGCACCACAGCACTGACCCTGACCAGCTAGCACTGGCTGGAACTCTGACAGCTTGAAGTAACAGAGCGGGGATCTGCCACCAATGTCTCAATGACTCAGGAGGGGATCGGCTGCTCATGTCTGCTTTGGCAGAGGAACAGACAGCAAGTCTGAGCTAGCTGCAGAGCTAACTTCACTGAGCTTAAGTGGGTTCTACTGGGTAGTCTGACCTCAGCTTTGCCTCCCATACCATATGTGTACTTCTGGACAGACCCACCCCCATGGCTCACCCTAGTCCTGGTGTCAAAGGAAAACGGGCCACAGAAGGAGCAGGCAAACTTTTATATGTGAGGTGACACTTTGGCTCTCCTGCCTTTACCTCCCAAGTGCTGGGGGAGGCATCCAGGGTGGAGAATCCAGCATACTGCCTTTCTTAACGTGATTAAATCACAGGCACATGGCGCCACAAACCACTGAAGGCCAGCAACCATCTGCTGGGGTTGGCAACTTGCCAACTGCCAAGCCAATGGGTGGAGACACTTACAGCCTTGGCAGGTGGGTGTGGCTTAGGAATAGGCAAGACCTGGCTACCCCAGCCCAGGAGGCCCCAGGCAACCCCCGCTTAGAGGAAAGGAGGGAGGGAGGTGGGACCTGAGAAAGGGCTTCCCTGGGGAACAGAGGGAGAGCACACACATTTGGCTGCAGCAGCCCTCAGAGCTCAAAGCCTGCTCACCTTCAGGATGTGGCCACAGCCTCTGGCTGGGAAAGCCAGGAAGCCATGGCAGCGAAAGGCTCTAGGACTGTCCCACTCACCGAGGACGGGAGACCAGGCGGAACCTTCCGGACCTTCTTGGGCTGCGTATCTGCTGGAAGCAAGAGCGGAGAGGAAGGTCTGGCCACTGCCATCTCCACATGCCCTCATGTGGCCCCCGTACCATGCTGTGGTCACACCCCTGACACCTAAGGGGCCTCGTTAATGCAGCCACTAAAAACCTGTTTTCTGCCAGCACAGAGGAGACAGAGGCAGGCGATACCTGTGAGTTCCAAGTCAACCTGGTCTACAAAGAGTTCCAGGACAGCCATGGCTATATAGAGAGGTCCTGTCTCAAAATCAAAAAGATCTAAAAAATCCACGGTCCCACCCACTGGGACATCAAAGATGCAAGAAAACATCTTAGAGTGGGGAAGGGTTGGGGGAGGGGCTGCACAGAACTTGGAGTGGGGGCAAGACAGCCTGGCTGTCCCAGGCCAGTGCACCCCATAACTCTGGTCAGCAACCCTGGGGCCAGCAGATCCGGCTACCAAATGGGTGGCCCTAACTTTAGTATGATCCCAGCTCATGCTGCCCTAGGGGAGAGCACTCCAGTGGCCACTGAGGCTTAGTGGCACCCACTTTGGCCTGGCTACAGGCCTTTCTCCTGTTCATGGCTGGTGCCCAGCCCAGGCATCAGTCTCTACCACAACTGCCCCTCCAGCATCTCCATGTCCCCAGCCCTCACTCACCCAGGCCACCATCTGCAGCTCTCCGGCGAGGGTTGCTGGGGAATGAGGGGTAATACTGGGAGCTGCTCTTGATGCCCGATGGGGACAGTGGCCCGGGACTGTTGAGGCTCAGCTCACCTGGCAGGAAGCCAGCCTGAGAAACGGGGACACCAGGAAGCTGAGGCTCATGGTCATGGTCATACCGTACCGATCCCTGCATGGAGACCCTACAGTGCCAGCTTTAGTTATCACTGGCACCAAGCCAGGCGGGGCCCACAAGCCTCACTGGTGTGCACAACCCTCAAGACACACCCTCTCTTCAACCATCATGCTCCACTTCACAGCCACAATCACACAAGGGGAGAGTCCACCCTGGGGCCTTGTCTGCAGGATACCCTGTAACAGCCGGGTCAGGGCTTTGAGACCCATATCCCACACTGCCCGTCTCTGCTCCTCAAGTGGTTTGAAGCCTCCTTGGGGACTTGAGAGGTGACATGAACGTGACCGTCCTTGGTGCACAGCGTGGGCCCTTACAGTCACTGTGGAAGTCAGGCTAGCTCTGCCCTTCTGCCTCAGTTTACCTGACTCAAGGTACCAACACTGGTGTCTCTCCCAAAGGTGGCATAGGCATTCCGCTCACTGCCCTTGCCTGCAAGGAACAGAAAAAAAGTCACAAGAGAGCCCAGGAACGTCCCTCAGACGGTGGGGGTCCCACATGGGGATCCTCTGGCAGAGCCCTGCCTGTGAAGTCTTGGCTGCCCAGTGCCCCCTGGATACAGGAAAGGGAACACAGGTTTTCCCTAGCAACAGTGGGACCAACTGACCAGCAAGAGTTCCTGTTACTCTTCTCGGTTAAGGTTTATTATTTCATGTGTATGAGCATTTTGCCCGCATTATATATGTATATACACCATGTGTGTGCCTAAGAGGGCATCCTATGTATCCCCTGGGCTTGGAGTTATGGGTGTTGTCAGCCACCATGTGGGTTGGGTACCTGGTGTGAACCTGGATCCTCTGCAAGAGCAGCAAGCGCTCTCAACCCGAGCCAACCTCCAGCCCTAATTTGTTTTGAGGCAGGGTTTCATGGAACCCAGGCTAGCCTTGAACTTGCCACAAGTGCCTGGATGCTGAAGGCTGTTGACCCTGACAGACCTCAGTGCTGTCACAGGGTCCACCCTGGGGATCGGGGAGGCGGGCAGAGACAAGCTGGGACGGACACAGCTGGACTCTATGGGAACTGCGTGAGGGCCCCGCCACCCTTTCAGGCAGGACACTCGAGAGAGAGGCGGGAAAAGGAAGCCCAAAAGAGAACATGTAGCCCACAACTGCAGAGGCCACGTTAGGCCATGGTGGAAGGAGCCAGGGTCAGCGCTATCCGTTTCCGGACTTGGAGCAGAAGCAATTTTCTTAAGTTATAAAGACTGCCTTCGTGCCTTTCAGGCCTCCTGACCTACTGCCTGGTGACTGTCCCCGCAGTGCCCAGGGACACAGACAAGGCTAACGAGCACCTATTATGACAAACAGCATCTGACTCCTTGCCTGCTGATCCCAGCCTGGGCTACTGACATGATGGCTGGTGCTCCCCATCCCGCTGTGCCGTGTCCCTCATGGGATTAGCACAGGGGGGCCGCACTCACCTCCAAGCCCAGCTCCTAGGAATGTGGAAGGCGGCAGGCTGCTGTGGGAGTCACTGAAGTGGGCACCTTCGCTGTATGTCTGGGGGAGACAGCCAGGGTGAGAGGTGCAGGTACCACGCACTCGTGTGCTCCAGGCTAAGCCCTATAAGCACCTCACTGTGGTTGGGCACAACTGTCAGAGGGTGCTGTGCGCTGTCTCCAAAACTCCTGCCCAGGGAAGGAGACCCAGGGCCCAGGCACCTTACCCGGCTAGGGTCAAAGGAAGAACTGTTCTGGTCACTGTTGCCCCAGGAGCCTGAGCTGGGTCGGTCCTCCAGTCCTGAAGGAGGCAGAGAGAAGTCAGTCTAGTTCAGTCTTATTCCTCCTTCACCCAGATATGCCTAAGAGCAATATGGTCAGACTCCTCCATCCTACATAGCCTAGGATTCCGTCCCCGTGAAGGCTGCTGTAGCTCCGGAATGTGACCACCAGCTATCCCCTCGAAGACTCCTACTCACCCGTCAAAACCTCAGCTACTGTCCCCACTACTGTCCCATGGCCCAGCCTCTTGCTCGACCCTATGTCTGATCATGCAAGGCTGAGCATGTGAGTCAGAAATGGTCAACAACGGTTCCTAGGGCCTCAAGGACTTCAGGAGCAGTGACTCCTTGGTACAGGGCCCTGACGAGGCTGACCAGCTCAGCGGGCAGGTAAGCAAGGCGGAGACTGTCAGATGTGGAGGAGGCACAGCTGGCTCAGGCTCCTGAAGCCTCAGAGGAAGGTAGAGAGTTAACCAGCCTGGAGACCAGAGGACCTTGTCCTGAGGGGTGGGGTAAGGCAGGGCTGGGCCCTTATCTCCCCCAACACTCCTCACAAGCTGCTAACGGCCTACACCTCTAGAATCCTCTTCTCCACCTGCAGTGAATTTGCTTCTTCTGGGCCCTATCCCCATGCACAGGGGCCACAGGGGCCAAACTTTCTATTCCTCCCTGATAGCCTGGCTGTATGGCTCTGCTGTGTGCCTTGGTTTCCATTTGTGAAACTGGACGGGGGAGTCCATGTCCCCATCCCAGACTCCAGGGGCTCCCGCACTCACCCTCACACCCTACAGCCCGGGACCCTGCGTCCCCAGAGACTCGAGTGTGAACCTTTGTGCTCATCATCCCCCTCCTCGGAGAACAACGCGCTCAATTGTAATCTAATTTGCATAATTGTGCATATTAATCTCCCAATCTCATGAATATTCACCCCAATTATACCTTCCTGTTTCCTGATAGTTCCACTGTGTTAGCAGTGGGGAGGCTGGGATACAGCCATGGGGCTTCCAGGAACCGCTCCAGTATTAGGTGCAGTCTGTAGGTGTCTATACCCGCAAAATTTTAGCTTTCCACTAGGACTTATGATGAGGCTCAGGAGGGTAGGGTGCCAGCATCCACACTGGTTGCAAACCCCAGGAGCACTCAGGGCACTTTAGAAGCCCAGACCCAAAATGGTCTGCCCATGTGACCCCTGCACTCGGCACACACAGCCCCACTCCTCCAGAGCCTGATAATATTGAGGATTCCACAAGACCCCAAGCCTCTCTAGCACAAACCCTGTCTTTTTCCATTCTATAAATAACAAAACTCAGGAGACCCCTCCCCCACCCCATTAATACAGTTATTAAAATCGCCCCACTGATAAATTATGCATCTTAATAACCCCAACATGAATATTCATAGCTGTTTCACTGCGTACTAATTAAAACGTTCTAACAGAAGACGTTGATGTCAGGCTCCCTTGCGCTCTTTCTCTCTTAATCTTTTCCTGTCCCTCAAGGTGAGGCACTAAGTTGGGAAGAAGCAGGCACCTCCTTGGAAAGAGGCACAGGGTCCACTCCTAGCCAGAGCTTGGTCAATCAAGCCCAGCCCGGGTCAGGGGAGGACCACAGGCTTGGAGTTCTATTCTCCTGATGGGATTGTTGGCTCTTTGGCCATGACTTGTTTTTATGAATAAAGTTTTACTGGCACACAGTTCTGCTCACGTGTGATATATCTACAGCTATATTCAGAACAGGGATACTCTTTTATTATTATTATTATTATTATTGTTATTGTTGTTGTTGTTGTTGTTGTTATTTTAATGGTTTTTCAAGACAGGGTTTCCCTGTGTAGCTCTGGCTGTCCTGGAACTCACTCTGTAGACCAGGCTGGCCTCGAACTCAGAAATCCACCTGCCTCTGCCTCCCAAGTGCTGGGCTTAAAGGCGTGTGCCACCACCGCCCAGCGACAGGGCTACTCTTACTACCTGTTTATATACATTTATATATGGCCCACCATGGAGAGAACCAGCTGCCCTGGCGTGGAAGACACTGTCTCTCCGACATCAGCTCACAGCACCAGCTCTGCTTGAGCCTTCTAACCAGCCACCCACCTGAAAGCACTCCCCTGACTCCACAGCCCCCACCAGGCACTGTGTCAGCCACTGTTACAAGTCCAGCAGACAATGTCAAGCCTGACAAAGCCCTCAAACAACACCTGCCGTCTGTCCCACAAGCTCCTCCAAGGACTACTGAGGTCAAAAGCAAGTTTGGGACCAGCCTCGTCTTTACAACACATCTCAAAAACCCAAAACGAACCAAGCAAAAAGTTGACCCATGCTGCAGCAGAGAACAGCATATCCAGGATTCTACCAGTGAGCTGAAACCCCAGATCCCACTGGGGGATTCTGGGCGGTGCCACCCTGACCACACTCTAGGCACTCCAGTAGGGAGATTCTAGGCAGAGGCTCCACCCCTGACCACGCCCCAAGCCCTCCCTGGGGATCCTGGGTGAGGCCCCATCTCTGAGCTGTGCAAGCATCAGTTCTCACCTCACAGTGAAATCTAGGGCTGAGGGCAGGACTAGCTTGTTTGAGGCCCCGGGCTCCATCCTAACACCCATCAAACCAAAGACTATCAAACATTTGGATTTTAAGTCCGGGAAAGAAAGATAAGAACTTTAAGAAGAGGAATCAAGATTAAAGTAGATAGGAGTCGATGTTTGCCATCGATTCTCCAAGGCACAGACTCCACAGCACAAAATCAATACGGCAGACGCAGGAGATGGAACAAGGACAAAGAGACAGAGGCAGAGGCAACTTTACTGGCAGCCGGGGAATAGTCACACCTGATGGGAACAGATGGCCCTGCTTTTGTTTTGAGGCACAGGGCTCCCCTAGCCCAGGCTGGCCTCCTCCTGAGTGCTGAGATGACCAGCTCACAACCCACACTGGGCTTGAGTGGGTTTTTTCCTTCTCCTAAATAATGCAGTGGTCAAGTGGAGGGAACAGATGAAGCCTTTGAGTAGGGTTGGGTGGCCAGACAGGTCAGGGGATGCTAACAACTGAGGGGATATGTGATAGAGTCAAGTGTGGGCACGGGGAAGGGCTCAGTTGGGAAATGTCCGCTGGCACAAGCATGAGGACCTGAGTTCGATTCTCAGAACCTGCCTAAAAAGCCAGTCACAGTGCTACATAAACTTGGGGTCCCAACCCCGAGAAGGTGGGCAAGGGAGGCTCCCCGGGGCCCACTAGCAGGCCAGTTTAGCTGGATAGGTGAGTGCCAGATGGAAAGACAGACTTCAATCCAAACCCTGCAGCGCAGAGTGGTTACAGAAGACACCACTGTCAACTTATGGTGTGCACAGACAGACGCAAGCACACACGCACACACACTCACACAAGCACACTCACACACACACACATACTCAAACACACACACTCACACACACAGACACATCCAGATACACAGACACCTGCACATTGACACCCACACACACACCCACACACCCAGATATACACAGACAGATGCTAGCACACTGACACAGATGCACACACAGAGCAACATGATAGTCACAGAAAGAAGAGTCACCAAGAACACCAGGTCGCAGAGGCACAAGAACAGCAGAGGTCAGACTCTGCAACCCGGGGTCATCTGGGAGGAGAAATCTCCACCGAGAAGACGCCGCCGCCGTAGGGTTGGCCTGTGGGGCACTTCGTGAACTGTGATCAACAGGGAAGGCCCAGCTCCTGGCAGCCGCGCCAGGCAGGTGGTCCTGGGCGCCTTAGGAAACCAGGCTGAGCAGCTATGGGGAGCCACAGGAAGACAGGAAGCAGCAGAGCACCCCACCACAGCCCCTGCTCCAGCATGGACTCTCTCCGCCCCAAGCTACTCTTGCTCCCAGGGTTACTGCAGCAACAGAAACCATACGAGGACACTCTAAGAAGACTCACTGTGACGCCTGTCAGCCATGTGGTTTTTGATTCAGTCCCCAGTGGCCAAATAAAGCAAACTAATATAAAATAAACCCCCTTGGGCCAGACATTTGACTCAGAGGCCCCAGGATCAGTTCCCAGCACCCACAGGCAGATGCAGGGGATCTGATGCCCTCTTCTGGCCACTGTCGTTACTAGACACACACATGAGACACAGATATACATGCAGGAAAAACACGCAATGCATAAAGTAAAAGACACCCCCCAATACAGCTTCTTAGAGAAGGAAGCCCTCAGAGGCATTTCTTCGCTGTATGAACCTTCCCCAAGTTCTTCTGCTGTCTGACTCAGCATGCCCTGCTCTTCCACTTTTTACTCCAGAGATGAAAATGCTAGTGAAGCCTTCCTATGTAAAGCGTGAGTACAAACCAACAAGGGTTGTGTGGGGTGGGGTATGGGCAGCCCTACTCCGTGAGAAGGAACCCTAAGTTTCAGCTTCCTGGTGGAGTAACCACTTCATCCATGCCCTGCATCTGTGAGAAACGGGGACTCCAAGACTCCGATCCCAGATCATCCTGTAATATGGAGCTAGAAATTCTTCTTAAGATGTACTTTTCTAGCCAGGCAGTGGTAGCGCACACCTTTAATCCCAGCACTGAGGAGGCAGGTGGATCTCTGTGAGTTGCAGACCAGCCTGGCCTACAGAGTGAATTCCAGGACAGCCAGGGCTACACAGTTCCTAGAGCTGGCAGCCGGACAGGTCTCCGGGGAGCCTTCCTGAGGCCCCTGTCTCACAAGACAGTCCCACCTCAGGGGCGGCAGGAGATGGGGGTGGGGTCAAGGATGTTAGAGAGAGTAGAATCAGAGCCCCTTGACCCTTCCTGCAAAATGACCTGTGTCACACAACTCCTTTGTAAGGAACGACTACAGGTGGACAGGCGTTGTGAGGCGGGGCTGTCTACAGCGTGTCGATGGACGCATGGGGTGTCACATGGGAGCTGGCACTTGGGTCCTTTATGAGTTTCCATGCCTTTCAGGAGACTCAGGAGTGATTCAAAATTAAATGTTTTCAAGAAAAAATGCTGACCAAATGCAGGAGGGCTGAAGCTGTGGCGCCAGCTCACTGAGCATGACAGGCCCATGGTTGAGCACCAAGTCTGCCTTCCTTGGTCCTATGTGGGATTGCCCCAGAGTGGGTGGCTCCAGCCCTGCCTGTGCCAACAGGGCTGGGGAGACCCACTCTGCACACCCTCCTGTGTGCCTTCATCATCAAGAATGGGGTGAATATGCTTTCTGCAACCCAGGTAGAAGTGATGTCCCCTCCAAGGTGACATAGCTCTAGATGTGCCACCTACTGAACTAAACTGACCGTGACGGCCAATCAACATGGTCCCTGTGACAGGTCACACAACCCCAAGGCAAAAGGGCCACCTGCTAGGCTTCTCTGGACCACACACGAGCCTGGTACCCGAGGGTCCAAGGTGCGGATGAGGGCGGTCTGGAAGGCTGGACAGACTGGACAGACTGGACAGAAGCCAGTGGGTGTTCTGCTGGGCCAGGCTTGCAGGAAGAGGTCTGTCAGGCTGTGCCATCCCCAGGCCACCTCCATGTTCCCACACAGGTGTTGATGATGACGAAGGGTAAAGGGTAAAGGGACTTACTGGAAGACAGTCACTATGAACAGGGCGGCCCTCTCCACCTGCCTCACAGTAGCTATCAACTTGACCTTACCCACTGGTGCGGCAGGAAGCCTGGGCATTACGGATTGGGGGATGCTTCCGGGGTGGCGGAAGCCTCGGGGGATTTCCAGGCCTCCGGCAGTGCCCAGATGGCCCTCCATCCACTTCCTCAGGCCAAGGGGAAGACAAGCACAGCAGTGACTGATGGCCCTGCTTTCGGGGAGGGTAAGCAAGAACGACCGACCCACACTGGCCTTCCAAGTCTGCCCTCCCCACAGAAGCCTTGCCGAGTAAGGAACCAGCTGGTCTGCCGCACGGTCGTCACCTCCTATCCATGCAGGCTGCTCTCTCAAGATCTGACATACTCTGGCTCCTAGGCAATCCTAACCCCATGGTCCCGGGCCAGCCAGACTGACAGTGGTTATACTACATGCCTAATACTTGTTCAACACCCAATCACTGGGGGAGGCCAGGCTGCAGCCTGGGCCTCATAGTTGGGACAGACAAAGCGTGGAGGCCTGGGTTCCAATTCGCCCAGCCCAATGGGTCCAGTGGGGCTCAGTCTCCACAGGGACACCCAGCAGACAGATCTCAGTCACAGTCCCTAAGTGCCCCTCAGTCCTACCTGAGCCTGCAAACTGGGTTCCCGCGAGGGAGGCGGGCCGGCTCTTCCCATTGGCCACAGGTAGTGGGAACATCTGTGGGGACAGATAAAAGTCAGGTGATTGGAGGCTAGAGCTGTGAGCAGTGGGGGTGTCTGGCGGAGGCCCAAAGACTAGGTTTCCTGGAGTTAGACCGGAGCAGAGCTGTGGGCAGGGATGGGGTACCCCAGCTGGAGGACAAGCCTAGAGAGAGAACTCACTCAGTAGAGGACATGGCTTCCAATTGGTTTTTGTGCTTGTACAAGCCTTGAGTGTCACTTGTTTTGTTTTTCCTTGCTTTTTGAGACAGGGTTTCTCTGTGTAGCCCTGGATGTCCTGGAACTCACTTTGTAGACCAGGCTGGCCTCGAACTCAGAAATCCGCCTGCCTCTGCCTCCCGAGTGCTGGGATTAAAGGCGTGCGCCACCATGCCCGACACTTGTTTTTGAGACAGGGTCTCACCTTGGCTGACCTGGAAACTGCTACGAAGCCTAGGCTGGCCTCAAACTCACAGGGACCCACCTGCTTCTGCCTCCTGAGTGCTGCGGTTACAAGTGTGTGGCCATTTTGTTTCTTCAGACACCATCTCTCAGTGGCCTGGAGCTTGCCAAATAAGCTAGACTGGCTGGCCGGAGTGCCCAGGCGATCTCTGGTGCCCTCCACCCCAGTGCTGGGTTACAGATAGTGCCTCTGTGTCCCACCGGCTGCTGGGCTTGAACTCAGACCCCAACATTCCACCCACTGAGCCATCTCCCCTGCCCTGATTTTGTCTGAGATGGGCACAGTCCAGGTTTACCTTGAATTTCTGATCCTCCTGCCTCAGCCTCACAGAGGTACCCCAATGCCACAGTACCTGGAGGTGACATGTTCTCTCCCATCCCAGCTGGACTACAAAAAAATGCTTGCTCAACAGGTGGTCTGTGAGAAGTCCACTCCTCAACCAGCAACCTATAGATTCTGACATCCCTAGACACCATGCAGGGCCCCATTTGTCTAACTGAGTGGCTCACTTAAAGCCACCATGGGAGGACAGTAAGACCCTGTGCATGTCACTCAGGACGCACACTGCCAGGAGGTGTGGCTACCTGTAGTAAGGGGAAAGTGAGGTTGACACCCCAGCACTTGGGAACTGGAGACAGAGTAAGGTCATCGTTGGATACGTACATAGGTGGTTAGCGGTCACATGAGACTCTGTGTCAAACAAACAAAGGGAGGAGACTGAGGCACTAGGTGGCAGAGCTAGGTGTGCGAGGGTCCTGCAGGGAGCCTCCTGCTCACAGGACCTTGACCTCACCTTGCCGAGTCTTTCACAGCGCTAAGTCTCTGCATGTTAAAACGCTTAGAGGCACAGACAGACAAACCACACACACCAACCAACTCCCAACCACCGAGGGCCAGATTTCACCTGTGTGTGGAGCCTAAGCGACTGAAGGTCCCGGAAGGCCCCACGCTGCTCGCACTGTCCCCTAAGTCATCCCCCAGACAACTAAGCAGTGATAGTGTGGGTGTGGGGCCGCCATCCCAACCTCTCATTCAGGAGGAGGAGCAAGTGGCGGAAGTGCGCTCAGTCTGGGGCCAGCATGGGGTCGCAGAGGGAGATCTGTCTCAAATGCTAAGGTGGGGACCAGAGAGCCGCTCTGAGGGTAACACATGCTTCCAGAGGACCGGGATGAAGTTCCCAGCAACCACATGACTGCTCACAACTATCTGAAACTTGAGCTGCAGGGCGGCTAATGCCCTCTTCTGACCCTTCAGGGTAACCTGCATAAACACGGTACACAGGTGCTTTCCCTCAAGTGCACGCTCTCACTCACTCACTCGCACACACTTACGCACGCACGCACGCACGCACACTTAAATAACTGAAAGAAAAAGAACAAATTTGGGCTGGTGAGATGGCTCAGCAGGTAAGAGCACCCGACTGCTCTTCCAAAGGTCCAGAGTTCAAATCCCAGCAACCACATGGTGGCTCACAACCATCCTTAAGATCTGACACCCTCAGCCG
>NC_034598.1:44960235-44970348 GCF_900095145.1 Mus pahari
AAAAAAAAAAAAAAAAAAACAAATTCTGGCCAAGGAGGCACAGGCTTCACCACACTTGCAGGCAGGAGGATTTGGGGTATCCAGACCAGCCTGGGCTCCATGTGATGCTAGCTCACACTCAAAAGAATAAAAACTATGACCCCCCCCATCCCAGTTTCTCATCTATGCTAGAGGACGCCCTCTCTTGACCTAAATCGGGGGAGATCCTGAGCCCTGATGACTGAAGAGGGGGTGGCCTTGAGGCTCAGGATGCTCCCCTGGGTCCACCAGGCTGAGCTGCACCCCCAAGTCGCTGTGTTCCAGGCCACTAGGCCGTGACCTGACAGTTTAACAACAACAAAAACCCAGGGGCCCAGGGCCTCTGCCCGTTCAGCCTGGGGTAAACCAGGAGGCAACAACAAAAAATGGGCCTTAAAAATACCGACGGGGCCTTCCGGAACCCAGTGGTTCCGTCCCCAGGGCTGCGTTTCCGCAGAGTGGCTGGGGCCGTTTCAGTGTGAGCATGCTTGTTTTTTGATAGAATTCGGTGGCCTGGAGCCCTTGTGGGGATGGGCAGAGGAGCTCAGACCGAAAGTCGTCCTAGAAACCAGGGCTCAGTGGTGCTTCTGGGGGTGGGGCCAAGATTTCAAGAATCCAGAGTTTAGAAAAACACGCTGGTTCTCGAAGGACAGGTTCACTGCCCCACCCCCAGGGTGCCCACTGCACAGATGGGTGAACTGAGAGTCCTAGGCTGTAGAGATGGCCACCAGGAGGCTCCTTACTGGGTGTTCTGTGCTCTGTGACTTCTGTCAGCCAGCAACCTCTCTGGGCATTTACACAGCGGGAGAAGAAGGGCCACCAGAGGGCAGGAACAGCCACTGCTGGCTGTATGCTAATGCAGCAGGGCTGCTGACAGCCTTCCCCAGGCCAGAGTCTCCCTCACCTGCAGAGCACTCACACCGAGGAGGGTAAGTCACCAGCAGCACAGGGGGTTGGTGGCTTCCGTCTTCTCTAAGGCCCCAGCATGGGCCAGAACAGCCTGGGACTTCATTCTCACAGCCTGTAACTTCGATGGTCACTTTTCTAACTCAAAGCCAACAGCCCCCACAGGCACTTCTGCAGTGAACACTGGGGAACTAACACAGCTCTGAACAGCCCTTCCCTCTGTCTGGGCTCCGTTCTCTTCCCCACTGGTGACGTGCCAGGTGGGAGCACTTCTCTGGCGGATGTCACCAAGCCTATGGTGGGGGGACTCCATTCCCTCTGAGATTCCCCCCAACTCTTGCAAGCTGGGGGCTCCACTCCTACTGGCAGACACTCCCACTTCAACCCTACCTTCCAGGCGGGGAGGGGGGGGGGAGGCACTGTGGGGCAGGGGTTGGCTCACCATGCTGAAGTCCAGGAGGTCACTCAGTTCCTTGTCAGAGCCCACGGGTGCCATTCTCTGAGACTGGTTCATCATCCAGCCAGGACAGCGGGTGTTGGAACTGGGGTGCGTCCCCCAGGCCTAGAGACAGCCCTGTGGTGACACCAGGGAACAGGAGGGGAGAAACAGAGGGACTGAGAGCATGGACAAGTGGGCATTAGAGGTGAGGTGCTGGGGTCAACGGGGGTCCTGAAGGAGGAAGCAGGAGGCTGGGTTCTGGGGTGATCCTCTGTAGACCTTCTCATAAGCAAATGAATAGCTTCAACAACGAGAAAAGGGGTGCGCATATGAAATCTCCCAATTCCCAGAGGCCCACCAGAGTGTCAAATTGCATTTTAAAGGGGGGGGGGACTGTCTATGGGCCCTGACCAGGAGGAAAGGGGTGGCCCAGTTCTGCCTCCTCCAAATAAACGTGGTAGAACCTTCCCATGCAGCAGCTGTCACAGAACACCCAAGACACTGGTCACCCCAAATCCAAAGCAAAACAAACTGTGAACTTCAAGGCTCCCGTGGGTGGAAGAGGTGTTATCCTGGGACCCACAACTTCTCCCTCACCCCCAAAACCCAACCTCATTCAGAAAAGCTAAAATACAAAACAAAATAAAACAAAATTAAAAAAAAAAAAAAAACCCAAACCAAGTGGGCTGTCTTATTGTCAGGATGTATCCGGGAATTATTCCCAGTCAAGTTTGAAAACATCCTTTTACCAACATCACCCGGGGGTGGGGTGGGGGGAGGTCCCCAAGACCTGGGATTCCCCTCAGGTCCCAGGGGCTCTGCTCCACCAGTGGGGGAGGGGTTCCACCTGCCAGGCCCAAGCCACTCACCCCAGGAAAGACTGAGGGGCCAGCACACAGTTAAAACATTAACTTTTTTCCCAGTGTTCCCCAGAAAGGAGAGAGGGCAGCGGGGGATCCGGAAGCCACAGGCTGGGGAAGGAGATTCTGGGGTTGAGGGAAGACCCATGTCCACAAGCTCAGGAACCCCAACTCTTTTGTTTGTCAACTCCGACACAGGGTGTGAAACAGGCACCTAGAGTACCCCACCCCCACTGCTTTTTGTCTTTTTTTTTTCATCCTTTTCGGAGGACTGTGAAACTGACTCTTTTCTTCTTCTAAGTTGTACGAAACCACACTTTTTTTGTGGGGTATTTGAAACCGATTTTTCTGGGTAACCCCAGGAGAGGTGAAACACTGCTCCAGTGGGGGCGGGTGCCACAAATACTCTGGGGAGGGGAGGAATGGGACAACCTCGGTCACCTTGGATTGGGGGTAGGGAAGCAGAATTGGGGACAACACCCCCTCTCCTCCCCCCACCATTCCAGCAGCCACTGCGGGAGGAGGGAGGTTGGAAGTTCTGAGGCTCACAGAGGCCACCACCATGTCCCAAACCCTGAGTTGTGCCGCGCCCCACATTAACACAGAGCAGATGTTCCCATCTCGGGGTCCCTGTGTCTCCCCTCCTTCTCTGTACCCAGAGATCCCTTTCTTGCAGTAGACAAAAGGACTTGCTCTCTTTCCTCCAAACTCCAGCTTAAATCGGGGGGGGGGGGGGCATCCTTAAGTGGTGGGAGATGTTTCTTCCAAGATCTCCAGGAGTTGGGGAACCCCAAGTTAACGAGGTGAAGATATTGGGTTCGCTCTTCCTTCCAGCTTGGATGGAGTTTAGAGACCTCCCTGGGTGGGGGTGGCTGGGAAAGGGACATCTCCCTCAAAATCCCCAAGAGTTAGGGAACCCTAGACTGTGGAGTGCGATGTAATCCTCACCCTTCCAAACTCCACTAGGATCAAGGGGACACCTCGAGTGAAGGGGTGGAGGTGGGTGGTAAGGGGACACCTCCCCTAAGATAACCACGAGTTGTGGAACCACTAGCTAATGGAATGAGGGGGTGGCCCTCTCTCTTCCCTCCAAACTCCAGCTCCGATCAGGAGGACCCCCTCTCTAAGGACAGATGGAAAGGGAACACCTCCCCTAAGATCCCCACGAGTTGGAGAATTCCTATCTGATGAAGTTGGGTGACCGTCCAAAGAGAACCGTCACAAAAGAGGCCTGGGCAAAGTTTGCTCTCAAGTGCGCGCGTCCCCTCCACGTCGCCCCCCTCTCCAGGCGCGCAAAGTTGAAGACAGAGAACAATGCGCCGCCGGGCCCGGGGCCCTGTGCAAGGGGGACGCGTGCACACTCCCCCAGGGGCTCACCCCAGCCCCAGCCTCCCCGCGGACCCGAGAGAGACCCAGAGGCAACTTTTTTTCTCGTGCACTAAGCAGAGAAGGGGGGGTCCCCACCGTGAGCGCGTCCCCGTGAGCCCCACGCGCGCGTCCGGGGCCCCTCCGCGTGCGCTCACCTGCTGGGCGGGGGCATGCACCGGGTGCACCGGGGCTCCCTGCTGCCCACCGCCCTCGGGGACCCCGGGGACAAAAGGGTGGCGGGCGCGTCCCCGAGGGTCGCGCGTGGGCGGCGGGAGCGCGCAGGGCTCGGGGTCGCGCGTCCTTCCTCCTCCCCACTCGCGTTCGCGTCGCCTGGCCTCTCTCGAGCGTCTCTCCGGGCAGGCCCCGCGGGAAGGGACTGTAGCAGAGGCGGCGGCGCGCGGCGCTGGCCCGCGGTGGCCCGCTACGCCCGCAGCCGCCGGCGCTGCCTCATCTTCCTGCGGCGGGAGACATGTTCCGCCCCCCCACCCCGCCCCGCGCCGCCCGCTGAAGCCACGCCTCCGAGAGGCCACGCCCCCTATCGCCGAAAGCCACCTCCCCTAAGTCGCTGCAGCCGCGCCCCGACCGGATGCACTCCACGGATCCCTCCTCCACTACCTCTCGAGGCGACCGTAACATACACCACCTCACAACAGTCACTGCCAAAACACCCACAAAGGTTACCATGACACCAAGAATCAACCAGTATCTAATACTAAAGTACTTCCGGCAGAGATATTCTCTATCAAACCGAGGGAAAGACTTAGGGACTATCTTCCTACGCGGCGGTATACACGCACTGAGCGAAGCGTCCTTGACGCAAGCGGGAAGGACCATGAGATTGAAAGATAAGGACCGCTACAAATAACCAATGGGAAGGTGGAGAAGTTAGATTGGCAGTAACCTTAACCATTCACTGCGAAGCATCGTCTGCATTCCCGCCCTACAGCAGAGGCGGGATCCTCAGAGCAAGAGGCCGCGAGAAACTCAACGGGAAGGCGGTGGAAGGGCGGGGTTTGAGATTTTATTTTCGGGTTCTTATGCCCGCCGGCGCCGCCACGTCAAGTGGGTTCTATTTGAGTTTCTAGGATGGGCCCTGGGTGTTATGTGTTCGAGAGGGTATATCAAAGTCGGGATGGGATATCAGATCCTTAATGAGAGGCTAGGAAACGATGGATCATTCTCTCTCGTGCTGAAGGACCTCCACATTGGTCAACTTTTCCGTCTTTTGAAAATAGATGTTTCGTGGTGCGTTTAATAAAAAATGCCAGGAGGTGGCGGCACTTTAATCCCAGAACTGGGGAGACAGAGGCAAGCAGATCTCTGTGAGTTCAAAGCCATCCTCGTCTACAGAGTTCCAGAATAGCCAAGGCTACCCAAGAATCACTGTCTCGAAAGAATAACGAGAGCGGGAGGGGTACTGGGAGGAGAGAGGGTAAACTGAGATTGGGATGTAATATATGATAAAATAAATTTAAAAATGAAAAAAGCATAATGAGGTCAGGTGTGGTGGCCCATGCCTTTTATCCCCGTTCTTGGGAGGCAGGAGGATCTCTTGAGTTTGAGGCTAGCTGGGTATAAAAATCAAGTTGCAAGCCAGCCAGCTAAGACTGTCCAGTGAGATCCTGCCTCTCCCTGACGGTTGTAGAGACAGTATGTCCCTCGCGCCTAGCTTCTGCTCAGTCTTCACAGCTCACTGGGGCTCACAGCCCAGTGAACACAGCAGAAAGGTGCATGGCAGAGTGGGTGTCCTCTCCCTCACCTCCAGTCAGAGACCAAGGACATGCCCCCAGCGTCACACGGGAAGGGCCTAGTGTGGATCGCACCTCTAGGTTCTGATATTTTGGAGTTGGCAGGGGTAGAGAGTTGAGAAGAGGTCTCATGTAGCCCAGGCTGGCCTCAAACTTCCTATGTAGCCAAGGTAGACCCTGAACTCCTGTTGGCATCCTCCCATCCCCCACTTCCCAGCTAGTACAAAGATGGTAGCTACCACCCCAGCTATCGTCCCAGTCCTTTATCCTTGGAACTGGTCCCTACTTCCGGTTCTTTTTGCTTCCCCCATATCTCAGAGCTTTTGGGCAGGTTCTTGGTACATTCTGAGACTCAGTTTACCTATAAGGAAAATGAGAGTGCGGTCATGGGCACACAGGTGTCACGCCACAGTCTCTGCCGGTCGGTCCTTCTATGACCCTGTTGAAGGACTTGGGTATCCCGGTTGAACCTCTGTCCTTGAAGCCTAGGCCCTTCCTGTGGCTCAGCCCTGGACCCATGAAGTTGAGTGTTTGCCCACCATGTGGGGATGCAGCATGTGGTTCACTGGGCAACGTTTGGTGGCAACCTGGTGGCTGCAGCACCTCTAGGCTTGTCATCCAAAGTGAGAAGGCTCACCAGAGAACCCCTCCTTCATCTGCCCCGAATGTACTCTTTCCAACCACGAGCTGTCACGCATTTTCCAAAAAGTGAGTCCATTGTACAGAGAAAGAGACTGAGGTCCTGAGGGCTCCCCCATTCACCCCACTCCCACACCAGGGCCTCACACCTGCAGGGAGGCACTCACAAACCACCATTGTCTTCCCCCAGGAGGCCCATCTTGGGGCTGAGTCACCGTCACCGGGTGGAACAGCGGACGACGGTGGGGAGTCCTCTCTCGGCTGTCACCTCTGCCCAGCCCTGAGGCTTGGGTGTGCCCTGGCATGAGGACAAGCTGCCAGGGGCTGGAGCCAGGGCCCCTTTGGAGCGGCCCACGGCCTGCCCACCCCCGCCCTCCTGACTGTGCCCTTTGTTCTGCTGTGGGTGCTGGGGGAACCCGTCCACCTGCCACAGAACCCGTCTCTCAGCCATAGGGATTGTGGTAACAGCCTGGAACCTAAAGCCACTTCTGCAGGAGTATAAAGCAACAGGACCAAGGATGAATTCCCACACAGAGGCGGGCAGACAGAATAGAAGGATGGAAAGCTGGGCCTCTACAGGTCCCTCATTGCCACTACTGGGGAAACTGAGGCAGAAGAATTGTAAGTTCAGGGTGCCCTGGTAAACTTACTGTCTGAAAAGCGAAAAAGAAGGCAGGATACCTCATGGGTGGCGCCCCGCCTAGAATCCCCCAATGAGGGGGCTGGGGGCGTGGTCAGAGGTGGAGCCCCGCCTAGAATCCACTAGTGAGGGGGCTGGGGGCGTGGTCAGAGGTGGAGCCCGGCCTAGAATCCCCCAGTGAGGGGGCTGGGGGCGTGGTCAGAGGTGGAGCCCTGCCTAGAATTCCCCCCCCCCCCCGTGAGGGTCTGGGGGCGTGGTCAGAGGTAGAGCCCTGCCTAGAATCCCCCAGTGAGGGGACTGGGGGCGTGGTCAGTAGAGCCCCGCCTAGTATCCCCCAGTGAGGGAGCTGGGGCGTGGTCAGAGGTGGAGCCCCGCCTAGAATGCCCAGTGAGGGGTTGAGGACTTTTATGGGCTTGGACCTGGGCTCCATCACCAGAAGTAGGTGTTGAGCAACAGACACAGTGAAGTACAAAGGTCCCAGGTCCCGGCAAACTCCAGCAGTTGGTTCTGAGGATTGCAGCCCAATCTCTTAGTGTAGGTGGTGAAGGATGGTTTGGCATTGGGCTTTTCCACCTTGGACCTGTTCCGCGGCAGGGGTGGGGGTGAGAGGGTCTCTTGTGAGCCAAGAGAGCTAGTGACAATCAGGGGAGAAAAAGTAGGTGGGGAACGAAGTGGATTTAACAAATGGTTGAAAGCTCACGTTTGCCTTCGGTGCTAGGTGGGAGCGGGAGACCCTGCGTGAGGCTCTGGATGAGGAGGAAACGGGGAGCAGGGATTTCGCGCGTGGGATTTGTGGCCTTGGCCAAGAGGACTGGAAGAGGTGGATGAACATGGCGAGTAGCCATTATTACAGCTGATACCCAACACAGGACAAGCCTTGCACCAAGTCAAATCTCAGAGATTTTTGTTTTTCTCTCCTTTTTCCGTTTGTTTTATAAAGAATCTCATATAGCACAGACCAGCGTTGAATTCACTAAGTAGCCAAGAATGACTTTGAACTCCTGAACCTCCCACCTCACTTTCTGGAAGCCAAGATAACAGATACTGTGCATGCCCACTAGTGACATATGTGGTGCTGGGAATGGGACTCAGAGCTTTGGGCATCCTAGCTCTGTGCACTGAATCCCAGCCCTGAGCCCTATTATTCTTTTTTTTTTTTTTTTCCCCCAAGACAGGATTTCTCTGTGTTGCCCTGGCTGTCTTAGAACTTACTCTATAGACCAGACTGGTCTCAAACTCAGAGATTTGTCTGCCTCTGCTTCCAGAGTGCTGAGACTAAAGGCATGTGCCGCCACCACCTGGCATCCATTCTCTCTCTCTCTCTCTCTCTCTCTCTCTCTCTCTCTCTCTCTCTCTCTCTCTCATGCTTATTTATTTTTATGCATATGTGTATGTCTGAGTGTATGTACACAAGTGCTTGTAAGAGTCCTCAGAAGCCAAAAAAGACATCAGATGCCCTGGAACTGGAGTTAGAGATGGTGATGAGTCAGTATGTGGGCACTGGGAATTGAACTCAGATCCTCTGAAGGAAAAGCTGTGAGTGCTCTAACTGCTCTCTGCAGCCCTGACCTCTGACCTGCCCCGGCCTGGGGATGAACACCAACCCCAAGAGAGACCTCAGTTTGAACTTGAGCCCAGCTCATTGATTGGGGCAGATTTAAAGGAGATCCCATCATAGGTCCCACTCCCCTTTGCTGCACCCCAGGGCAGTGTCACCTGCCCGGAGAAGGCAGCAGCCTCCCTCCTGGCTGACTCCAGGTGCTTCAGGCCCTTCCTCAGGCCCTGGAGGTGGAGGGGAGCCTGCTTGGCCACATTCCGGGACAACGAGTACAAACACAGGCTACCTCCCTGTCAGCCCCCACGGGCACTGGCTGTCCTGGTGACCCCAGGGGAGGCACAGCAGGGAACAAGGAGCCCAGCCTGGTTTCTACCCACACACCAGCCCACAGGGCATCTGGCTGACCTCTGCCTGCAGTGGCAAGGGTGAAGCTATGCCCTTCTGCTTCAGGACAATGTCAGGGTGTCTATCTTCCTCCCAGGAGCTGCCCTGAGGGACTGAGCAAACCACCCATCCGCTATTCACAAGGGGAAACTGAGGCTCACAGTCAGTGGTCACTGATGGCCACCTCCTTATGCTGAGGCCTTATAGGGTTTACTCAAGATGGCAGAGACACAGAGGCACAAGGGACCTAATGTCAGCGGACCATGACTGTGGGAATTGTTGGGGGTAAAGAGTGACAGACAAGGGCCCTATTGGATAGACCTGACATAGACAAGAGAGTCCCTAGGACCACAAGAGATAAATGGACACATACACCTCCCAAATCCATAGCATGGGAGCCTAACTCATGGTGAAGACTCAGAGCTGGGGCTCTCTTAGGACCTGGGAACTGCTGGCAAGAGCAGGCCACCCCTGATCACACTGACTGACCAACGGACTGACGTCCCCCACCGACTGACCGAAAGACTGATGGCCCCTTCAGTCTCCCAGCCTCCTGCAGTGCCCCAGTTCAGTTCAACTATGAACCCCAAGAGGCAGTCAAGTGTCCTCCTTGCTCCTTTGTGCCCTGGGCCCCTCCCATCAGTCAGCCTTGCCTGTTGCCCCTCCCAGCAGGCCTTTTCCTTGGCTGTTCCCCATCACCAGATTATCTTCCCTGTCTGTGCCAGTGTGGACCCTTCCTAGGCCCCTCACCTCCCAGTATTAATCTCCCATGGTTAGTGGCAGGATTAGCTCCCCTCCAAAGGCAAGAACTCCCTATCTTTCTACAACAGTGCCACCATGGAACATATAAGCTTGAAGATTCCAGGAAGGTGGCTGGCAAGATGGCTCAGCTGGGGAAGGTGATTGCTGCCAAGTCTGATGACCTGAGTTCAGTCCCAGGATCCACATAGTACAAGGAAGAGACTCCGGCATGTTGTCCTGCTACCTCCACTCCTAGACAGAGCTGTGTAAGAAGTCCGTGCACAAAACAAAACAAAGCCTTTAAATGGTTAAAAATAAACATTGCTGATGGCTCCTGAGGAATGACACCCAAGAAACCAAGAAACGTGTGTGTGTGTGTGTGTGTGTGTGTATGTGTGTGTGTGTGTGTGTGTGTGTGCCTGTGCATGTGCATCCACACAGACAGAGACACGGCAGAGTTCAGGTTCCAGGGCAGCGTAAGGAGCGTGCTTGTCCCTTAAAGACCAAGTTAGCACCTCATAAGAATCGTGGCCTCCGAGTGGCTCTGGGCTCTATACCTACTGAACGACCACTTGTTGCCCAGTGTCCCAAACATTGCCCATGGGAGATGAAGGATGAGTTTAAGGACAGGTAGGCCCAGTGTGCAGTAGGCACACAGTAGGTACATAGTACGCCCAGTGAGCAGTAGGCCCAGTGAGCAGTAGGCCCACAGTAGGCCCAGTGAGCAGTAGGACAGTGGCCATGCTGTGAGCCCAGTGAACAGTTCTGTGTGTGCATGTGTGATTGTGTGTGTGTGTGTGTGTGTGTGTGTG
>NC_034598.1:44970468-44984599 GCF_900095145.1 Mus pahari
TGAGAGAGAGAGAGAGAGAGAGAGAGAGAGAGAGAGAGAAACAGAGAAAGAAATACCCAGTGAACAGTTCTGTGTGTGCATGTGTGTGTGAGCGTGTGTAACAGAGAAAGAAACAGAGACAGATTGGAGACAGATATGTGGCCAGACACACACACACACACACACACACACACACGCGCGCGCGCGCGCGCGCGCGCGCGCGAGAGAGAGAGAGAGAGAGAGAGAGAGAGAGAGAGAGAGAGAGAGAGAGAGAGAGAGAGAGAGAATGCAAGCCTGTGGATAGGAGATGCCTGCACTCAGCTGAGGTCCTTGTACTCCTGGGGTCCTTGCCTTCTTCCCAGGGCAGGAAAGGCTCAAACCCAGACCTACTGGAGATGGGGAGGGGAGGGGGCGCTGGGTGTGGCGGCTCACCCCTGCTAGTCCAGCACGCAGGAAGGTGACTCAGGCCGTTGAGTCCCCAATTACAGGCCAGCCTGGGCTACAGAGCAAGACCCTTTCTCAAACAAATTAACAACAAAACGAATGGCTCTGGTCTTGACTGTAGCCAACTTGGAGCCAAGGCTGGAGAGATGGGGCTGTAGGGTAAAAGGGACTTTGGCTCATTTAATCTCTTGGAGGATTTGTCCTTCACAAAACAAACAAACAAACAAACAACAACAGAACAGGACAGGAAGGAGAAGCAAAGAACCTCAGTAACTCTCTACCGCAGGGCTGGGACAGTGCTCAGTGGGCACAGCACTTGCCAGGTGTGCAGACCCTGAGGCTCGCCCCCAGCACTCTATTTACCGACATGGTGACACACACGTATGCCACCCAAGCATGTAAGAGGTAGGGACGAGAGAATCAGAGTTCAAAGTCATCCTCAGCCACATTAGAGAGGCTGAGGCCAGCCTGGGCTACATGAGACCTTGTCTCAAAAGTAAATAACTACAAATAGCCACGGATACACAGGGGTACCATCTTAGGTCTTGGGAAGCTGGGGCAGGAGGATCATGAAACAAGCCTGGGCTATTATCCACAGAAGGAGACCGTCTCTCAAGCAAACAAGCAAACAATCAAACAAGCAAACACGTCAGTTTTTTCAGATATTACTGAAGAAAAGCATGGGCAAGGGCTAATCACCTCGCCAAACACCACTCTTAATTTTGTTTGTTTGTTTTTCGAGACAGGGTTTCTCTGTGTAGCCCTGGCTGTCCTGGAACTCACTCTGTAGACCAGGCTGGCCTCGAACTCAGAAATCTGCCTGCCTCTGCCTCCCAAGTGCTGGGATTAAAGGCGTGTGCCACCACTGCCCGGCACACCACTCTTCCTTAATATTTTTATCTATTTATTTGTGTTTGCTTTCCCAGCCTGTCTGTGCACCACATGCATGCAGCGCCCATGGAGGGCAGAAGGGAGCATCAGATGTCCTGGCGCTGGAGTTCGGGGGGGGGGGAGGCGTGTGAGCCAATGCAAGGGTGCTGGGAACTCAGGTTCCCCCTGGAGGTGAGTCTGCTCCACCATGCACCCCCCCCTTCTTGTTGGTTAATTATTTAGGGCAACAATGTTGAGGGGCTCACACTAGCCCAGGCTGGCCCGGAACTCTTTTTTTTAAAAAAAAAAAAAGATTTATTTATTTATTATATGTAATTACACTGTAGCTGTCTTCAGACACTAGAGAAGAGGGAGTCAGATCTTGTTACAGATGGTTATGAACCACCATGTGGTTGCTGGGATTTGAACTCTGGACCTTTGGAAGAGCAGTCGGGTGCTCTTAACCACTGAGCCATCTCACCAGCCTGGTCTCAAACTCTTGATGGAACTCTTGATCCTCCTACCTGGACCCCCAGGGGAACCTCAGCCTTGCTCACCACAACTGGTTGAAGGGTAAGTTTTTGTGAAAAACAAAAATAAAGTATCCACTGTGGGACACAAAGGAAGGAAGGAACGCAGGGCGCTGAGCAGAGGCAGCACCTGTGGGGGGCGCTCCCAGGGTTTTCATAGTTGGATTTGAGAAATCGAGCTGTAGCTAGTTTATGCAGCTACATAGCTGTAGCTAGTTTTGCTCTCTGGTCCTTTCATGAGTTTGCTTGTCCTGTTTTTATTTATCTTTCTGTGTTTGCCTGAGGAGGTCAGAAGGTCAGAAGGTCAGAGGTCCACATGGGCCTTTCTCCCTGATTGCTCGCTGATTTATTATTTTAAAAATTGTACTTAGCCGGTTGGTGGTGGCACAGGCCTTTAATCCCAGGCCTTGGGAGGCAGAGGCAGGCAGATCTCCACACAGACTGAGTTCCTGGCCAGCCTCATCTAGAGGGCTAGATAGCAAGAACTTGTCTCAAAACAAATAAAGAGTAGATAGAGAAATAAACTGTCTTCATTTATCTCATGCATGTGCGTGCATGTGTGTGCGTGTGCATGTGTATACATGCGTGTGCGTGCACAAGCTCCACTGTACTAATGTCAGGGTGAGAGGGTAACTTGTGAGTCTCCATTCTCACATCTGCCAGGCGGGTCCCAGGTCATCCCGCTTTCTCCAACTTAGGTCTTGGAGACAGGGCGGCTTACAGAACACAGAGCTCCCCAGTTCCACCAGGCTGAGTGGCCAGGAGGTCCCTGGGGGCCTTCCAGCCCTATCCCCAAGTGTGCATAGCCATATGCACCCTTTTATGTGGATTTGGGGGTTTAAACTCAGATTCCTGCCTGCGTAGCAAATACTTTACTGACTGACCCCCCCCACCTTCCTCCCCACTTTTTCTTTTCTTGGGGGTCGGGGAGGCAGGGTCTCACTATGTAGCCCAGGTTGGCCTGGAAGGCCATCTCCTCCAGCCACAGCTTCCCATGTGCTGGGGAGACAGACACAGGCCACCATGTCCTTTAGACAGACGAAGATATATACCGATAGCCAAGTGGCAGGCTGTGGGAAGTCTCAAGGGGGTCCTGAGTCTCAACTGTGGGGCCTGGGGCCCTGCAGGTGTGTGGGGACTAAGGAGGGGCAGTCCCCGTGAGGAGCCTGGGAGTCTAGGGGGGTGCCCCTAAGGTCACAGAGGAGGAAGTGGGCTCGGGAGACTGAAGAGAGAGATGTACAGTGGCCGAGAGCACCACTGTTCTTCCACTGGACTGGACTTCCGATGGCCGCATCTCTATCACAGCCCAGAGCCAATGGATTTCAACTCCGGGGACTCCAACATCCTCTTCTGGCCTCTGAGGGCGTTGTACTTGTGTGGCCCCCACACGGACACATTAATATAATATTTGAATAACTAATTTTACAAAAAAAAATGCTTGAAGGAGAGGCTGACTGCAGACCTGCACACCTCTGTCACCCCCTAATGTCCTGGCACTTGGGTTACCGGGGTGTCCAGCTCTTTTCCAGTCATGCATGGTCCCAGGGCAAAGCTCTGAGTTCCAATCTAACACGTAAGCTCTGTGACATAGGCTGAGACAGGAGAATTGTCATGAGTTCTGGGCCAGGTTGGGCTACGTACAGTTTGAGACCCTGTTCCAAAATACCAAAGCTGACGGCCAGGCATGGTGCAAGGAGGGCAGGCATTCAAAGTTGTCTTCCAAGGACCCCGGATCCCCTGCCCTGCCTCTGCAGTGCTGTGGTCTCTGCTGACCACAGGGCCTTTGCATTTGCCAACCCCAAAGTAACCCTGCCCCTTTCCCTAACGCCTGGCCTGCACCATCTAATAAGATATTTAAAAGTTTGCTATAGTTAATCCCTGTGTGTACGTGTGAGCTCACATGTGCCATGGACGCACACAAGAATTGGATTTTTCCTCACATCAGGTATTTCTAGGAATTGAACTCAGGTCATCAGACTTGGAAGCAAGCCCCTTCCCCCACTGAGCCCTCTCAGTGCAGGGAGAGGAGGAAGACGGATGTTTCCACTTCACTGATTAGACAGAAGCGACCCACACAACCCCTGCTTCTGGGCAGTGGACTCTGGGGTCCTGGGCAGGGAGGGCAGCAGCTGCAGGGGCTCAGAGTGGTGTGTAGTGCACGGCCTGCAGCAGCTGGGCCACCCACCCCCACCGGAGCGGGGAGGGGAACCGAGGTGGCAGCTGGTGGCTGGCACCAGGCCAGGTGGAGAGAGAATGGCCTCTGTAGGACTCCCCAGATGTCCTGTAGGTTCAGGCTGGCCTTGAACTATCTGTGGAGCCAAGGATAACCTTGAACTCATGATCCTCCTGCCTGTCTGTGTGTCTGTCTTTTTTTTTTTTTTTTAAAGATTTATTTATTTATTATATGTAAGTACACTGTAGCTGTCTTCAGACACCCCAGAAGAGGGCGTCAGATCTCGTTAAGGATGGTTGTGAGCCACCATGTGGTTGCTGGGATTTGAACTCTGCACCTTTGGAAGAGTAGTAGTAGTCGGGTGCTCTTACCCGCTGAACCATCTCACCAGTCCCCTGTGTCTGTCCGGCACTCACTCTGTGTCTCTCTGTCTAGTTGGCTCTGGCCTCTGTGGCTTTGTCCTGTCCATGCTCTGCTCTCTGTGGTTGACTGAGCTGGGCCAGCCTTAGGTGAAGGTCCCTCTCCTGGATGCAGACTGGGAACCTTGTGCAACCTGCTCAGGGGAAGGCAGGAAGTTCTCTGGGCCCAGGGACAGGGTTGTTCCTATCTCACGGTTCCTGGCTGTTGGGGAGAATCGATCACACAGGGTCCCCTTTGCAGACATTGCAAGCTGCGGTGAGGTTGGATCCTGTGGCCAGGTGAGGCCAGGCCAGAGCTGGGCAGACACAGTGCCTCAGCCACCGCTGGCCACCACTGGCCACCGCTGGCCAAGCTGCCTGGGTTCCCACAGCAGGGGATGAAGGGAGCGGGAGTGGCTGTCCCTCTTAAAGCCCTCTAGGTGATCTACACCCCTCCATACAGAGATACCCTAACCTCATACAGACCCTCACTGTGGAAATGTGGGGGTGGGGCTATAATATAATTATGCCTCATTTGCAGATCAGTCAGGGCAGCTGTAACTTTTTCTATTCATCACTGGGAACGAGGGGTTGGGGCTGGACATCCTCACTTGGCCTGGGGAGTAGCCTCAGATTCTGGGGTCTCTGCCCCTGAGAATTGTCCTGCTGGGAACCTTGGGAGTCGCTCCCCTCTTGAGGCTCACAGGGGCCACTCTTCCCACCTTGACTTTGGGGCATCCAATCAGCTCCCAGCATGGAAACAGACTTCTGAAGTTTTCTTCTTTCTCTTCTCCTTCTCCTCCTCCTTCTTCTTTTGAAAGTTGAGGACTGGAGACCAGAATCCCAGAATCCATCTGAAACACCTTGAGGTCTTAGGTCCCCCAAATCCCACAAATGTCTCCACATCTTGGATTCAGGTCAGAAGCCTGGGGCCCCTCAGCAGCCCAGCCTTGAGACCTGGGAGTTCAGCCTAGCCTTGGAGCACCAGCTACAGTGTCTTTGCCTATGCCCCCAGGCCTCAGCAGACCTCAGCTATCTTTTGGAAAGGTCCCTTTGGTGATCTCAGACCATTTAAAAACAGGCACAGAACTGTGAGGCCACATGCTTATGGTCACACAGACTCTAATCCAGTCTGCTGGACTCCCAGGAGACTGAGAAGAAATGGAATGGGGTTCTGGGCCTTCCTGTGTGCACCTAGACCGAAGACAGCACCCAGTGGTATCTGTCTGTGGCTGTGTGTCACACACAGAGGGTTTATTTCAGATTACAGTTTACAGTCCACCATGAGATAAGTGAGTGCAGGAACTCAAAGTCGGAGCTGATGCAGAGCCTTGGAGGAGCCCTGCTCCTGGCGGCTTGCTCCCTGTGGCTTGATCAGCCCTGAAGCGAGGGATGGGGGTGTCCTTTCTGTCTACCCTGCCTTTGACCCCTGCAGACCCTAATCTTGTCCGCGTTACTTCCCGTTCTTAGTCCAACGAAGCCATGGCAAACACTGTCCCCTAGAAGGGAGGTGGGAGGCCGCACTGGGCCCCCCCAAGTTTTCCAGAATGGGACGGCAGTTCAGCGTCTGTCCACTAGATGGCGGACGACGCTCAGAAACGCTCCAGAGTGCAAGACGCGCAGTTTGGTGTGCGCAAGCGTAGTTCGTAAGTGTACCCAAAGGCACCTGTGGGCACGGAGCTTAGCTCACGTGTTCAGATAGTGAACTTCGTGCGTGCCACAAGCGACGTCCACACCGAGATCCACTCCTACGGAGAGAATCTTAACAGGCTTGTTCTTATACAGCATGTTGGTGTATAAGAACATCAACACGTTGGGCACATTAGTGTCCCAGAGTCTCACTTCCATGAGAAAGCCCCCGTGTCCTCTGTTCTGGGCGATCCTTATGCTGGGAATGATGACATGTGAATAGTAGGTTCTCATGGACTGACCAGCTGCAGCAGGCACATCGACAGATCCAGGATCCCGCCACCCCCAACCCCCACATTCCCATGGCTTTTGCCTCGGCTCATAACCTCGAAGAGGAACATAGTTCATGCCTCAGTTTACCTGTGTTGTCCCAATTTCCACCTTTGCGAGGCTTCCTCCATGTGAGGCCGGTCACTGCTGGGAAGCCAGATTCATGCCTGGAGTGTCCCCTTTGTATCTAAAGTCTAAACTACTCAGATGCCTAACTCATTACAGGGTATATTTATGATAATGGAGCTCCCTCCCACACACACACACACCCCGCACGCCTCAGTGCCACATGTTTTTCACCAGGGAACTTCTGTCAAACGGAGATCAGTTTTGGAGCCAGGGGAGTGGGCTCTTGACTATGCAGCAGGCTGAGCTGCTGTTTACCCCGCAGGGTCCCGGGACATTGGCCTTCCATGTAGAATGCCCCTGCTTGGTCGACCCTGCAGCCAGGAGTTCATCTGTGACTGGCCAGCAGATCTCCAGGCGTGCACGGGTGGCCATTCCCAGAGGCCATTCCCGGAGTCCTCAGGGGTGCACAGGCAGGAAGCTGTCCAGATTCTCTGACATGGGACCTGCCTGTTCTGGTCACCCCCTCTTCCTCCTGCTCATGTCTGTTGTCACCCATGGTGACCATAGGCCATCTCCTTGGCAACGGCAGCCACCGGGTCAGCTGTATCATCGACCACAGCTCACCCTTGCAGCCCCTGCACTGGACACAGAAGGTAATTAGGTGGGGGATCAGTTAGGGTGTCAGGAAGGACCTGAAGGAGCAGGTCGGGAGCCTTAGGCAGCCCCTGGAGTACGTAAGCAGAGTCGGAGGCCTCGGTTTCCCCATACACGCAGCCTCTGTGATCTCTAGACTCTGCTCCAGGTCTGGTCACTTGCTGTGTGGACAGTGGTCTGGCTGGAGGGAGGCTCTGCCTTAATCCCAGTTGCTGGCCACTAAGCCAGGTCAGGGGGTCACTGGCTTCCAGTGACCCGCAGGCCCTTAGCCCCTGAGCAGTCAGCACGGCTGCATCTTGACAGCCCCATGGCTGTGATCTCTTGAGATGCCAACCACCGGGTGCATCTAGAAAAATCCACCAAGATTTCATCATTGCTGCTCCTGAGCAGGCTACCGTTTGCATTTCTGGAAGGTTCTGTCAGCCTAGCTCAGAGGCAGCTTTTCTTCTTTGCTTCCAGTGCATTCCACACCTGCTGACCCCGGGAGCTCCAACCTCTGCATCTCCCAACAGCTGGTCACCCCAGGGACCAAGACAGGTGTGGAGGGCTTTATGGAGGGGACTCTGGCTCCTGCTGGTCCCTGGTCCTGGAAGCTGAGAGGGGGCTGGTCAGGAGGCATACAGGACTGGCCTTTCCCCAATAAATGCATCTGAATAAACCCTGGGATAGGGCTTGGGGTTGAGGGTCTGTCCAGGAGGAAGGGTAGGGAGGGCAGAAGGCAGGCAGGCTACACAAGAGGACAGAAGCCAACGTCTACCATCTTTCCTCAGTTTCCCTACCTTGGGCAAGCCCATAGATGGAGTCCTACAGGTGCTGACATTTCTGATTGGTCAGGCATCTGGCTTGGGGCTGCACAGCCAGTGGGTGGAGGCCGTGGAGGACAGTTTTTGCTGAATAAAGCTGAGGGAATAGGCCCCCAATGTCCAGTCAGGCTGCTGGCCCTTTAAGAGCCTCATTTTGGCGCTGCCTGGGGGTTATTGATCGGGGAGCCTTGGAAACAAGATTAGATTATTGGGCTGAGAACGGCAGCCTGGGGGCCTGGGAAGGGGGAGGGCTTCTTGTAAATGGCTACAGGGGTACTAGAGGCTTCTTCCTGGGGGGGGGGGGCAGGGCTCTCTAGATCCCATGTTCCCTGGGACCTAGGGAGTGTGTTACAGATTTGCAAACTGAGGCTGAGTGGCTGCATCTTTCTCCAGAGTACCTTGGCTAGAAGGTAGTGTTAATTCATGCTTTTACTGAGTACGTAGTCTGTGCGGTAAGGCCAGGCTATTACAGCAATCCTTGCATAATTGTGTGGTCCCAGGGCATTGCAGAAATGCCCTTCAGCACAGTCTCCATCCTCAGTGTGTGCCTGGGATGAAAGAAATTAATCCCATTCCACAGGAGGGGAAACTGAGGTCCTTAAGGGAGGTTGACTGTCTCCAAACACTCACTGCCTAGGTGAGATTGCCAGAAGGCCCTGTATACAGCAGGAGCCCAATAAATAAAAGTGCTGGATTAGAAGTACTGGCCCTGCTTTGGGTACCCCACCTCTGGGTACGAGAGGGACCCTGTGTTCTTCCACAATTTCTCAGGTTCCTAGCTCACCCGGAGGCAGAACCTTGCCAGCCCCTCACGAATTTCTTCCTTGGGTCCCTGATGCTTTGCCGCCCACCAAGGAGCTGAGCTGCCTTCGCCGGCCCTTCACGGGTCCATCACTGTGTCCCCTTCAGACAAAGGTACTGACCAAGTATGGGGGCAGAGAGGGCTCAGGAGACATCAGGTTCCCTATGAGCAGCCAGCAGCGTCTATGCTGGCCTCTGACTATCTGGAAGGAGTCTGAGCAGCTGTCTGTCCAAGGTCATAGATGGGGAAACTGAGGCCCCACAGATGGGGGGTGGAAGCCTTCAATTTATTTTTGTTTATTTTTGTAACAAAGTATCATGTAGTCCAGGCCACCTCAAACTCCAGATCCTCCACCTCCACCTCCCAGTACTGGAATGAGCCCAAACCCCGGCTCTAGCCACACCTCTATCTTTTTTTTTTTTTAAGATATATTTATTTATTACATGTAAGTACACTGTCGCTGTCTTCAGACACACCAGAAGAGGGCATCAGATCCCATTGCAGATGGTTGTGAGCCATCGTGTGGTTGCTGGGAATTGAACTCAGGACCTCTGGAAGAGCAGTTGGTGCTCTTAACCACTGAGCACCTCTTCAGACCCTCTTTCTGGTTTTTCAAGACAGGGTTTCTCTGTGTAGCCCTGGCTGTTCTGGAACTCACTCTGTAGACCAGGCTGGCCACACAAATTTGCCTCCTGAGTGCTGGGGTTAAGAGTGTGTGCCTCTACCGCCCACTACCCCTATCTTTTTTGTTTTGTTTTGTTTTGTTTTTATTTTTTTGTTTTTTCAAGGCAGGGTTTCTCTGTGTAGCCCTGGCTGCCCTGGAACTCACTTTGTAGACCAGGCTGGCCACGAACTCAGAAATCCGCATGCCTCTGCCTCCCGAGTGCTGGGATTAAAGGCATGCCTGGCCCTATCTATTTTTAGATCATTCACAGGATCCATGTCCAATGGACCGCCCCCCCCCCCCACAAGTGACCAGAGACGGTGTCAGTTAAACAGCAGAAGAGACAGGGAGGCCTGAATATCCCAGGGCAGCTGTGCTTTGTGAGGGGTTCCTGGAAAGGGTTTTTAATTAATTAAGTAAGTAAGTACACGAGTGTTGGACTTACATGCATGTGTGTGCCATATGTATGTAGTGATCATGGTGGAGGTTAGAAGACAGGGATGAATCTCCTGGGACTGGAGTTACAGATGGCTGTACGAGGCATTCCTCTACCCCCCAAAAAAGGAATTTTAAGTTGTTGTATGAGAAGAACTCAGTCCTTGGCAGAAGCACAGGAAATATGACCGAGAAGGTTCCGGAGACCATGTTGCCTGGGGTCTTGTGCGACTTCCTGAGAAAATGGCTCTTGCTCTGGAGTGCACTGAGGAGGCTGGACAGTGAGCGACAGTGTGAGTGCACTGAGGAGGCTGGACAGTGAGCAACAGCTGTGTGTTGAGGACGCACCCAGGGCTTGCACAAGCTAGGCAAGCTCCACCCCCTGACCACACCCCCAGCCCCTCACTGGGAGATTCTAGGCAAGGCTCCACCCTGACCACGCCTCCAGCACCTCACTGGGGAATTCTAGGCAAGGCTGCACTCCTGCGCCACATTTTACCAGTCCCCTGCTTGGAAGGTGGCTAAGCTGAGGGGTCATGACAACATACGGGAGGGATAGTAGTGTGGACTTCCTACCCATGCTCCTAGTCACCCTTCCAGGGGGGCTCTTCAGTGGGCTCTGGGGGACCCTGGCTCCTGGGCAGTAGCAGGGCTGCCAGCCTCACTGCAGCAGTAATTAAGGGCTCTGGGCATCCCCACGGTGTGATGTATGTGTGCCTTAACTAATCATTTATTAGGTCACTGATGGCTCGTCAATATTAATTCATTTATTTAAACAACTCGGTCCTGTAATGAAGATGTTGTCTGAGAGGGGAGGCAGGCAGGCGGGGGAGAGGGGTGGTGCTGGCTAGGGGTGCGCCCAGAGATAACCGGGTAGGCTGGGGTGATGTGACTGCTCTACCTGGATACCCCACTTGTGCAGGTGGCGAGGCCCCAGCAGGGCCAGCTTCCTGCACCTTGAGTGTGGCTGGGTCGGCAGGAGAGCTCATCTTGACCCACCTAGACACTCAGTGGTCTGTAAGACTGTTCCTCCCTCCTGCCCCAGGAAGGCATATGGCTGCCCAGAAGCTGCAGAACATGGCGTCTGAGCCCACTGCTTAGTGGCTTTGTCACTACAGGACATCTTAAGAGCAGCAGCTGCAGATGGAGAGGTGGTGATGAATGCCGGTTGCTCTTCCGGAAGACCTGGGTTTAGTTCCCAGCACCCACAGGGCATCTGTGACTCCAGCTCCGTTGAACCTGATGCCCTCCTCTCCAACAGCTCCTGCACGCGCACACCTGAAGGCAGAGCACTTACACACGTAAAATGAAAATAAATAAAATCTAAGAACAGCAGTCAAGGCTGCCAAGAAGGCTCAGCGAGTAATGGTGTGTGCAGGTCTTGCAACGAGAGTTCGAGTCCTGGAGGCCATACAATGGTTGTCCTCTGCCCACCAGTGTGGCCCACAGCCCACACATGAGCACACACACAAAATAACAAAACTTCCGTGCATGGGAGGGTAAGCACATGTCAAGGCACTTAGCGGGCCACGGCAGGACTGCTGTCAGTCTGAGGCCTGCCTGGGTTAGAGAGTAAGACTCCGTCTCATGTCTATAAAATAAAAAATCAGATCTTACTCCCCCAATTCCAGAGCTGCTTGTGGCTCCCCAGTGCTCAGGAGTGGTGACCTGAGCTGGCTTCTGGGACCCCATGGGCCTCCCAGTTCACTCCAACCTCAGGGACTTTGCTCCTGGGCCATGCTACCCTTCAACACCATGTCACCTGCTGGCCCCTCTGTCATCTCACTGCCCAGTGGGACCCACAGTCCTGGGACCTTGCAGGTCATCTGCTCATGCAGTTGGATTCTGTGAGACTGCATCTCACCCTGCAACTCAGGTTCTGCGCCTCCCCTGGCTCCCAAGGGCTTCGGTGACAATGAGCCCCAGTGAGACTGTCCTTATTTGTGACGACTCTGGCTGAGGGGCACAGAGGCCGGGCACACAGCTGAGAGGCTGAAGGAGGAAGATCCCTTAGTGGTGCCTGACTTCCTAGGGTGGCTGGAGCACAGAGAGGTTGCCTCAGCTGCCTGAGGTCACACAGCCTAGAACTGAGGTCTCCACGCTCTGAGATTTCTCACATCTCAGTGTGGTTCTTTCCTCTCTGCGGCCCACCAGAGCTCCCCTGTGCCTGCAGGACTGACCACACACGGAGACCCAGCCCTCAAGACCAGCAGGCACCTTCCTCTACTCCAACCTGCTCTTATAGACAGGGTCCCCCCATTCTAAAGGCTAGCCTCCATGCACCCCCTGAAACTCAAGGTCCTGGCTAGGTGGAATCTCGGATCCAGCCTCCAGCGGGAGAGTCCAGGATGGAGGATGAGGGGTATGGGGTGTGGGAAACTGAGGCTGGGGAACGCTGGTCAGCAGGCATGAAAGAAGAACCACAGGGACACTGATGCAGATGGTGACCTCGTGGTTTCAACTGCTCACGAGGCCAGGAGACACCCTCTGTGCTAGGGGACACTTTCCCCCCTCCCCTGTGGCCTGAAGCCATACTGATGGGACAAGACTCAGGTGACAGGATGTAGGTGGGGCCAGGATCTGGGCTCTCTCTGAGGGCACGAGGGAGCCATGATGTGGCCCAGTTTGTCTTTAGGAAAGGCCACAGTGCTCTCCGTGCAAGTTGTCACAGGGGCCACTTAGACACCTGTGGCACTGGGGCTGACCTCAAACTCACAGAGTGAGTTTGAGAGAGTGACCTGCCTCCCAAGTGCTGGGATTAAAGGCATGTGCCACCACTATACAGCTTGTAAGGTTTATTTTTTATTTGTTTATTTATTTATTTATTTATTTATTTATTTATTGGTTTTTCGAGACAGGGTTTCTCTGTGTAGCCCTGGCTGTCCTGAAACTCACTTTGTAGACCAGGCTGGCCTTGAACTCAGAAATCTGCCTGCCTCTGCCTCCCGAGTGCTGGGATTAAAGGCATGCACCACCACACCCGGCTTGCAAATCTATTCTTACATCTCAAATATCTAATATCACCACGCCTGGTATAAGGTTTATTTTAAGGAAGGAAGGAAGGAAGGAAGGAAGGAAGGAAGGAAGGAAGGAAGGAAGGAGAGAGAGAGAGAGAGAGAGAGAGAGAGAGAGAGAGAGAGAGAGAGAGAGAGATGGCGGAGGGAGGAAGGAAGGAAGGAACATCTTTGGCTCAGCGTGCATTTATTAAGCACCTGCTGTCGTCGTGATCCTGATGCCACAAGGCCCGGGACAGAGCAGCCAGCTCAGCATTTGGTTTGTCCTTGTCCCATCTCTGTTCAGCAGGTCTGAGGTTGTCCACGCTGTGTACCAGGCACCTCAGTTTGGCCCAGGTTCCACATGTGCAGGGAAAGTTACTGCAGAGGCCGGGGACCAGGAGTGGGTCTGTGTCCCAGGCCTGACCCAAGTGGCCTTGTCCTTCCAAGAGGGGAGCACAGACCTGGGGCCTCCCTTGGAATGCCTGGTGGTCAGGGCATTAAAGTTAACTTCCTGTAAACAGGCTTGATTAGCGCTCTCCAGCCCCACATAAATTAACCGTGGCCAGCCATGGAGGCCCGAACGCGATCGATGGTGCCGCTCACCGATTCCCGGCCGGTCCAGCCCATCAGTCACCACACGCCGGCTGCTAACAGCTTTATCTTCTCCAGCCAGGCAGTGTGGAGGGCAGACAGAGGGGCTGGGGCAGACAGCCATCCTCTTCAGACACTCTGGCCAGATCTGTACAGATGTTGTTACTCAGAGCTCAGGATGCTGGCTTGGGAGACATGGCTAGCCTGAGCTACAGGGGGAATTCAAGGTCAGCTTGAGCTGTATAGGGAGGTTCGTTGTGCTTGTTTATTTGCTTACTTGTTTGTTTGTTTTCCTGAAACAGGGTTTCTCTGTGTAACCCTGGCTATTCTGGAACTCTCTTTGTAGACCAGGCTGGCCTGGAACTCACAGAGATCCACCTGCCTCTGCCTCCCCAGGGCTTGGATTAAAGATGTGTGCTACTGCCACCTGGCCATAGGGAGTTCTCACCTTATTATTTCATTTATCTATTTATCTATCTGTTGGTTTGGGGGCTGGGTCTCACTCTGTAGGCCTGGCAGCCTTTGAATCAGACTAACGTTGAACACACAGAGATCTGCCTGTCTCTGTTTCTTGGTGCAGGGACTGAAGATGTGTGCTGACACATCTGGCTGGGGTATGGTCTCTGTGTGTGGCGGCAGCAAGAGAGCAACTTTTAGAGTTGCTTCTGTCTTCTTCTTCTTCTTCTTCTTCTTCTTCTTCTTCTTCTTCTTCTTCTTCTTCTTCTTCTTCTTCTTCTTCTTCTTCTTCTTCTTCTTCATCTTTT
>NC_034598.1:44984649-45008749 GCF_900095145.1 Mus pahari
ACCAGGCTGGCCTCGAACTCAGAAATCCACCTGCCTCTGCCTCCCAAGTGCTGGGATTAAAGGTGTGTGCCACCACGCCCGACGCTTCTGTCTTCTATCTTGCTAAGGAAAGGTCTGTCTTATCTGGTCTGTGCCATTTGCACCAGGGTAGCTGGCAGGGTGGCTCTGGTCGATGTTTCTGCCTTTGCCTCCATCTTTCTGTAGAAGGGCTGAGGGTACACATGTGTCCCATCACGTCCTGATGTCTGTGCGGGTTCCAGGGATCAATATTAGGTAGTCAGGGCTATTCATGAATGAAGTGAAAACTTCTGGTTTCTTTGAAAAGTCGGTTATGTCAAATGTTGGTTTGCCGGGGTACACAGATGAAAGGATGTTCTGCTGATGCAGACACAGGTGAAAGGACATGAGAGGACACCTGATGAAGGAGTATACCTATGACCCCACAGACAGTGGGAACTGGAGCACTGGTTCACATTACTCTGTCTCGGTAGTCTTTTCTGATGACAGGCGTGGATTGGTTCACTTTATGTTGCATTGCTGAGCTCCATTTGTGGTGACGTCATAGAGAGAAACTTGCCAAGAACTTTTCCTGAGGTTCCTGTGGCTTCTTGCCACTTTGGCAAGCCTTGTGGTGTCTTATGGATCGCACTGTCCTTGCTGATTCGTGTGTGGTGTCTGCCGAGTGGGCTGGACTGAGAACAGCGAAGACTGGACTCTCCCCCCAAAGAACTATTTCTAAACAGGTGCACTTCCTCATATCCTAATAACCTTTCTTTTCCAACACATCTGATGGATGGTGAGTTAGTGGGGAGGCTGAACCCTTATTTAAGTAGGCTGCGAAAATGTTCTGCCTACAAGTGAAATACTGAGCCACCTCCCCAGCTCTGCATAAAGGGTTTGATAGAAGCCCATACAGAGAGTTCAAGGCCAGCCTAGGGAATATATTGCAAGCTTGAGGCTATTCATTGAGGCTGCACAATGAATTAGAGGCCAGTCTGGGCGACAAAGGGAATTTGAGGCCAGTATCAGTCACATGAAGAGTGCAAAGCCAACCTAGGCTACACAGTGAACTTAAGGCTAGCCTGTACTGTGTTCAGGGCCAGCTTAGGTTTCATAAGGCCCTGTCTCAAAAACAAACAAACAAACAAACAACAACAACAACAACAAAAACCAAGGGAAAAAAAGTGTTAAGTTAGCCTAGGGCTTCCTTTAGGGTCAGTGGGGGACAAGCCTGACCCAGCTCCCAGTGGCTGCTCCAGGTTAGGCAGCCTTCAGAAGGGCTTCAAGAAAATCATTCTGGAAATAGGTTTCTAGCAGGGGCTCTGCAGGCAGTTGGCCTGGGATACCCTGTACCCCTCCACCTTGGGGTGTATAGATGCCCAGCCCCAGGGCCCAACACTGGGCCAGGCAGAAAGGCTGTATTAGCCGAAGATATAATGCATTCTCTGCTCCTAAGCCTCAGATTCCCCATCTGTGGTATCTGAGGGTGCAGGAACTTGCAGATAAGGCAGAGCTTGAGCCGAAGCACTCGCTGGCCGAGCCCGGTTGGCACCAGGCAAACAACAGCAATCGCAGCAGTAACAATAATGTCTGGCCACAGGAGGAGAGGACCCGAAGGTCACAGGACTGCAAGCCAGTCAGCTTTTGGCCTGAAGTGCTACAGGCGAAAGAAAAAAAAAAAAAACAAGGCTCTGAGCCCTGACAAAATCAAAATGACCCGTGCCTTTGATCCCAGCACTCAGGAGGCCGAGACAGGCGGGTCTCTGAGTTCAAGGACAGGCACCTCTGCACTGTGAAACCCTGTCACCCAAAAATACAAATATGAAAGCTGTGTGATTGGAGTGCAGGGGGCAGGGGGCTCAGCCAACACGCAGGAGAGCCTGGCTCGTATCCCAGCACCACATAATCCAGAAAGGGGGTACACACCAGGCAGCCCAGTCCCAGCTGGTCAGAGGCAGAGGAGTCAGGAATGGAAGGTCATTTCTAGCTCTATAATTTGTGACCAGCCTGGACAGCACAAGACTCCATCTCAAAACAAAAACTGAATGTGTTTGGAAACTGACAGGCATGGCGGGAGGAGCTCGTAGGTCTGACCTGGAGGAGTAAGTTCCTATAGGGCAGCCCTGGTGGCTCTGTCTGTGGAGCTATGGCTGGGACAAAGGCCGTGAGTGACATACACAGAAGCCCTGGTCCTTTCTGCCCTTTCTCAGAAACACAGAACTCTCTGCGGTGGACACCCAGGCCCCGGTGTCTGACCCCACAGGACCCACTGTGTCCCCAGGCCCAGCCTCCTCACAATGTCCTCATAAGAAGTGCTGACCCTGCGAGGCTGCACTGCAGCCCAGTCTCGCCACTTTGCCATCTTGTCTTCTCTCCTTCAGTGACTCTAGGGGTGTGTTGAGCTTCTCATCCAATGTCACCTCACTCCACCTGGTATCTGGAGTCCTCTCCACACCAGAGGGAGGCAGTGACTTCACTCGGGGTCCGGTCCATCCAAAGCTCAGCCTGGAGAGCCGGGCTAGACACAAGGGGCCTCCAGCCCAGTGAGACATTCCCGAGTGTCCCAGGAAGGGGACCCGGCCACCCTCTAATGTGTCTCTGTTGGTGGTGCTGGGCAGTGCCTGGACTCTGTCTCAGCGGTCCAGTTAGGGATGACAATATTTGGGCCTACATGTCACAGGCCAGTGACTTACAGGGACAACATGTGACTACTGACCTATGTGTCCTTTCTCTGTCGCAGGTCACCCTGTGTTTCAGAAGAGTAATCAGAGTCCTAGATGCCTGCATGCAGTGACTGTCATAAGGGCTAGGCATGAAACCACAGACCATGCCTCAGAGGAACAGCCTTGGGCCTGTCCCCTGCCCCACAGTCCAGGCCCTTTTCTAGAGATTGATGATGTACACTGTCTCAGGGGGAGCGGCAAGGGGGCCCTGGAGGTGCTGGACTTAAGCTTTTGCACATAAGGGCCAGGCCTGGGTTTATGGTCTGTATAGGTGGCCACAGCCTGGGGTGACTGTGTGTGTGTGTGTGTGTGTGTGTGTGTGTAAGAGAGATTGGCTCACACATGTATAAAGGTCAGAGTACGACTTTCTGAGGTCAGTTCTCTCCTACTTTCATGTGGCTTCCGGGGCACCAGACCAGGGCCTTCAGCTCACATGGAGACATTCTCAGGGGCTGGGAAGATGGCTCAGTGGGACCTGACTCTGGTCCCCTGCACGCCCCTGCCCCCCCACAAAGCCAGACATAGTGACTGGAGCTGGGATCCCAGAGCTGGAGAGGCAGAGACAAAAGGAACCTGGGGTGGGGGTGGGGGGGCCTCCAGCCAACTGGTCTACCTGGATCAAGGGTTTCCAGGTTCATGGAGAGACTGTCTCAAAAAACCAAAGTGGACAACAATTGAGGAGTGGCACCTAAGGTTGTGTGTGTGTGTGTGTGTGTGTGTGTGTGTGTGTGTCTGTGTGTTTCCTTGGTGCAGAATACTCTCCACCTATATTATACACAGTGCCCAAGCTCGGTGGGTTCCGCTGCACGCGGGGGAGTGCTGGGGACCCTGGTAGGTGCTCATGTGCTTCTGGGATGTTGAGTGTCACCTGGGAGCTTAAATGCTGGTGAGGTTTTAAGAAAGCTCTGAGACATTGCTTCTCATACCTCAGGCCCCAAACGAGAAAGAGCTCCTTGCTTTTGTCCCACACCTTTGACCCAGACAGGCTCAGCTGACCCAAAGGTCCCACAGGTCTCTATATCCCAGTGAGAACTGTAATAATACCTGGCCTGTCTCTTCTCTGTGCCCTCAGAGTTTAGCAATTTCCACACGCTTGGGTTCCTGTCTGTGTCTCCCTTCACAGTGGCCCCATGTCCTTGGGGTCTCCCCACATCTGCTCCCCACTCTATGTCTGGTAAGCTTTATGTTTTCAAGCCACATGGTCTCGGCTAGCACATCAGAGCCACTGTAGACATCATGTAGGAAAGTGAACACAACCATGGAACAATAAAACTTTATTCAAAAAAAAAAAAAACCCAAACAAACCAGGGCCTACATGTAGCCCTGGGCCAGAGTTTGCAACTCCTAGGCTTCCCCAGCACTCATTTCAGGGAACTTTTCCTTACACACGACATGGATGCTTGCTCTGTTTTAGACCTTTCTACAGATCGGCATTGTTTAGACAACGGTCCCACCCACTCTTCTGAGGCAGAATGAAATGTCTTTCAAAGATTTGGGACTAACCTGTCCCGTCATCCCCGCTTCCATACACAAGTAAGTGTGGGATTAGGTACCCCATGCTCATGGAGACAGAGAAGGGCTTCGGGTGTCCTGCTTTGTCTTCTCCGCCTTATTCTTTGAGACAGGGTCTTCGCTGAAGCTGGGATGAGACTGGGAGCCCCCCCCCCCAGGAGCCTCCTGCCTTCCTTCCTCAGTTCTGGGACTACATGTGTGTAGGGGCCCATTGGCCAGCATTTTAATCTCTGTGCTGGGCCAAGGTTCTCACACATCACCCAGTGCGCCATCTCCGCAGCCCACACCACAAACGGTGGCTTTTGAAATCCCCGCTGGCAGCAAAGCCAAAGAAATTCCCACAGTTCATTGGGGTGAATACGTGTGTGGCTCAGAGACCTGATCCTCAAGCAGGGACCCTCCCCGCTCTTGGCCTCTTGGGCCTCCCTGGACTCATGCTATCTCTCCCTGGCACAGACGGTGATGTTCCAAGGATGGCAGGAAGATGGGCCTAGCCCAGGCCAGCCGATCAATAACTCCATCAGCATGGGCCCAGCGGAAGCCAGGCCCATCCCCGCCCTCCTGGGAACGGATAAGCCACAGGAACCCTCTTGAGGGACGCTGGGCACCCGCCCGTGCCAGCAGGCCATCCTATCTCCCATGGAAGTGGCCAGTTCCTAAATTGCCCAGGCGGGCTGCTCCGCAGGCCCACATTGAGGCCTTTAATAGCAGGGACTTAATGTTTTATTGTTGGTTTTAAAAGCGTAATTAGTTGGAGTGTAAACAGAAAAAAAAAACCTGCTTAATTAAGAATTTTTAAACAGGGGTGTATAACTGCTGGAAACATTGACGAACCCTCAGGTACCTTCATAAAATCGATCCGGGATGAGGCTGGGAGCAGAGCGGACGGGCAGGGCACTGGGGACAGTGCTGGAGGAGACACTGTGAGGGATGTGGCTCATCCCCTCTGGCTGGGACCCCAGGGAGTTGGTTCTTTATGACCAGGGTCTGGGAAGTAGGGCCTGATGGCTTTTACGCATTGATGGAGGTGACAGTTGGCCAGATAGCTGCCAAGAATCGCCCCAGGAGTGGCTGGGAGCCAAGTCCTGTGATCCTGGGGGTGGCTGGGTGTGGAGAAGCCTTGGCCACTTCAGGCCCAGCTCTGGACACAGATCATGAGGTTGGCCAGTGGCACCCAGCAGCGTGGATAGCATCCTGCAGTCCCTCTGCGTCACCTCCCTAGTGCTCCAGCCTATCTGAGTCAGGGGCGAAGCCTCAATCATTCAATACACTGTTTGGTGTGTGTGTGTGTGTGAGTGTGTGTGTGTGTGTATATATGTGTGTGCATGTTCATGCCTGTGTCCACGTGTTTTTATGTGTGTGGGTGGAGGCCAATGCCATGTGTCCCCCCACTCTGCCTTGTTTTGGAGCCAGAGGCTCTCACTTGCCTGGAGCTCAGCTCGGATGGCTGGCAGGGGCCACCATGGTCATCCTTCTGCTTCTGTCTTCCCAGTGGTGGGATGGCATGCACTCACCACCATGTGCAGCTGGTGCTAGGTGTGGACCAGGGTCTTCCTGCTCACAAGCCAAGCCTTTGCCTCCTGCCTCGCTGAGCCTCCGCCCACCCTCCTTTTGATTTGTTTTGTTTTGAGACACAGTTTTTCTGTGTAGCCTGGGTTATCCTGGAACTCACTCTGTAGACCAGGCTGGCCTTGAACTCACAGAGATCCACCTCCCTCTGCCTCCCAAGTGCTGGGACTAAAGGCGTGTGCCACCATGCCCAGCAAGCCTCTTACTTTTTAAAAAATGTATTATCGATGTTGTTTAACCCAGGATCTAACTCTGAGACTGCCCGGCCTCAGCCTCCAAGTACCGTGATAACAGGGCGCACAGCTGCACCTGGTGCTGATGGGGAAGGGGTGTTACTCAGTTCAGAGATCTCATTTACAAAATAATCCAGATGTGCCACGTGGTCTGTAGCAGGCTCTCTTCTGAGCCTGGTGCGGTGCCGTGCACCGTGTATGGAAGGCGTGGGCCCCACAAAGAAGCTGACTCGTCGGCATTCTAGACCTGGAGAGTCACAGAAGACACCGGTCTCCTTCACTTCTAACCCTTGGACCCTCCTCAGGAACATGGGTCTGTTATACAAAGATGTGGGAAAGCCTGGACTAGGGTCGGTGCAATCGGTGTATGCCAAACCAGCAGCCTTCTGCCAAGGCGCGGGGCATGGGGACTGTCCCCTTTCACAGGCGGAGCATGAAGCTTGCCCAGAGCAAGCTAGGTAGGCTTGGGATCCAGTACTGTCTGGTTCTGAGGACTGATCTTGCCCTAGACAGACCCGGGGTAAGTCCCAGGCTTTCAACTCCCAGGACAACAAGCCTAAGACGCATCCCACTGGGAGCTGCATCCCTCTGTCCCTACATCCTGCCAGAGTAGAGTCTCTGAGGCTTCTTTTGGGTGATCAGAGAGGTTGAGGTAGAGACTGGGAGCAACCCAGCATGCTAACAGGGCTGTGTTCTCGGAGTGGTGGCCATTCCAAGAGGATCACAGATCACAAAGACAGAAATATCCGTAGGTGGGGAGAACCTGAGGCCTGTGCTGGGTGGCCGGTCCCAGTACCACTGCCGTGGTCTCCAGCCTCGGCCACAGCAGGTCAGTATCTGGTCAGGCAAATGTGTTGTGGCCAGATCAACTGCAGGCTACCACACAGGGTGTCTGGCTTCTGCGAGTTCTGGAATGTTCTCCCGGCCTCCCCCTCCCTCCCCTCCTTCCCTGTGTATCTTTCCTGTTCATTTTTTTTTTTCCTCTTTCCTTCTTTTGTTGTTTTGGTTTGTGGAGGCATGGACTCACTCTGTACCCCAGAATGACCTGGAGCTCAAAGCAATTCCCCTGCATTAGCCTCCCAAATACTGAGGTTACAGGTATTCGGCACTGCTCAGGGATCAGCCAAGTCTGTCTTCTTCCTTGTGCTTCTTGGACCCTGAAGGGAGAAGCTGAGATCTCTAGAAAATTCCTCCCAGGGCTGAGGCTCAGAGGGTGAGGGACCCCCTGGCAGGCAGGAAGCCCCGAAGCTGAGGGAAATGAAGGCCCCTGTGGTAGGGGATTCTTCCGGGTTCACATCCATGAAGACCCATCTGTTACCTCATAGTCTTGGCTTCCCCGGAATCCCTGCTCTGTGGTTTTGGCTGCACCAGTCTGTGGTCTGAGGAGCCCACAGTGAGGTGGATGGCCATCCAGAGAGGCGGGGCTGACAGGAGACTCTGCCTGGGGTGAGGGGTGAGGCTCCATAGAGCAGCTGATAGAACACTGTGTCCAAGGGAATCCTCCGGGCTGAACCCTAAGGTGTCTCATTAAGCAAAACCCATGAGGCCAGAGAGTCCAGTCAAAGCCCCAAGGGGTACACGTGTGAGTAAGTGTTGTCTCCATTTGATTTTGTTTCGTGAGAATGTTCATGCAGATGGACACCAGAGGTGATGTCATGAGTGTTTCTGTTGCTCCTAGTTTTGAGTTTTTTATTATAAAAATTACATTTATTTATTGTTTTATGTGTGTCAGAGAGAGAGAGAGAGAGAGAGAGAGAGAGATATGAAAGGGCAGTTTGCCCAAGGTTGGCGCTCTCCTTCAGTCTTGGAGTCTTGGGGATTGAACTCAGGTGGCCAGGACTGGCTGCAAGCCCCTGCCATGCCCTCTTGCCACTCCTACCTTCCTTTTAAAGACACAATGCCTCACTGAAGCTGGGGACCCCATGAGGTTGAGCTGTCTGGTGGGTGCTCAGCATGAAGCCTGGAACCCAGGTCTTCACCATGGTGGCTGGCACCTTGTCTGTCCTCTGCGCCCTCGCCCCTCTCTGACACACTCACGCAGCCTCCAGTTTGCCATCCCCCATCACAAGTCACCAGGGAACTTGCTGACAAACCACCTTGAGTATATCTGAAAAATAGAGTTGCTTTTATTTTTGATTTTTTTAAAGATTTATTTATTATTATATCTAAGTAGCTGTCTTCAGATGCACCAGAAGAGGGCATTGGATTTCATTACAGATGGTTGTGAGCCACCATGTGGTTGCTGGGATTTGAACTCAGGACCTTTGGAAGAGCAATCAGTGCTCTTAACTGCTGAGCCATCTCTCCAGCCCCCCCCCTTTTTTTTAGTTTTTTTCAAGACAGGGTTTTTCTGTGTAGCCCTGGCTGTCCTGGAACTCACTCTGTAGACCAGGCTGGCCTCAAACTCAGAAATCCACCTGCCTCTGCCTCCCAAGTGCTGGGATTAAAGGCGTGCGCCACCACGCCTGGCTTATTTTTTATTTTTTAAGGGGTTAGTCACATAGCGCAGCCTGGAACCAACCAGGCTAGACCCCAACTCACAGGTACTGTCCTTCCTCCGCCTCCCAAGTGGCTAAAATTACAGGCATGTTGTAGCCCTCCAAGCCCAGATTTTGTTTTTGAGACAGAACTAACCCTGTAGTCCAGTCTATCCTAGAATACAAGGTCCCCTACATCAGCCTCCAAATGCTGAAGTGGCAGGTGTGTGCTCCACACGTGACTGAAAATGTCTGTTTTAAAGCAACATAGAGCTTGAACTTGGCTTGCAGTAAAATATCAGGTTGGATCCTTGGTCCCTAAAAGCAGAGCTCCTACTAGTGGGTGACAGACTCTGGTGCTCCGTGACAGCCATCACTTCTGGGCCTGTTTCTGCCCACCACAGGCATCACTTGGAGCCTCCTGGCCACATGGCAGAGGACCTTGGGTCTCTTCCCATCACCCTCAGTGGAGGTCAGGGGTAAATAATCCGGGTTGAGCCGGGCGTGGTGGCACACACCTTTAATTCCAGCACTCAGGAAGCAGAGACAGACAGATTTCTGAGTTCAAGGCCAGCCTGGTCTACAAAGTGAGTTCCAGGACAGCTAGGGCTATACAGAGAAACCCTGTCTTGAAAAACCAAAATAATAATAATAATAATAATAATAATAATAATCTGGGTTGATTGTTTCACAGACATAGACAGAAACATGAGGAAGGGTGGGTGGGTAGATAGGTGGGTAGATGGATGGATGGACAGGTGGATGGATGTGTGGGTGGGTGGATGGGTAAATGGATGGATGGATAGGTGGATAGATGGATGGATAGATGGATGGATGGATAGGTGGATAGATGGATGGATAGATGGATGGATGGATAGGTGGATTTGTGGATGGATCGATAGGTGGATGGGTAGATAGATGGATGGATAGATGGATGGATGGGTAGATGGATGGGTGGGTGGGTGGGTGGATGGGTTGGTGGTGGAGGGTGGAAAGGTAGGAGATGGATAGAATCCCTTAATTGTCTTTACAACTCTTTATTTTGTTTATTTTTTTAAAAGAATATTTATTTAGACACACCAGAAAAGACCATCAGATCTCATTATGGGTGGTTGTGAGCCACCATGTGGTTGCTGGGACTTGAACTCAGGACCTTTGTATGAGCTGTCAGTGCTCTTACCTGCTGAGCCATCTCACCAGCCCACAACTCTTTTTAAAAGTATATTATTGTGAAATAAAAAGTGTGTGTGTGTGTCTGTGCATGCGTGTGTGTGTGTGTGCATATGTGTGCGTGTGTGTGTGTGTGTGTGTGTGTGTGTGTGCGCGCGCGCGCGTGTGTGACAGTTGTAATGAAGGACCATATTCTCAGTATGGAAAGAGCACTTAAGATCAGTAGGGCTGGGGTATCTGTGGCTCAGCAGTACAATGCTCCATACTGAAATACAACACACAGACCTCCATATCATCGAAGAAATAATTTGATTAAAAATAATATTATATCAGCTTGCAAATATGTTAGCAAAACACAGTGTTTTATGTGGGTCATCTCAAAATTTGAGAAGCTACGGCAGAAGGATTACTCTGAGTTCCATGCTAATCTGGGTTGCAAAAGGAAGATACTGTCTCAAAAGAACATAAATCTGCTTACTAGAAATTAACATAAAGTATGAAAAAGAATTGGCACAGAGAACAATTCCAGAATAGTTTAGAAGTAACAGGAGTGGGAATTCTGCATATCAAGATACAGGGGCCACTCCTGTCCGTGAATCTGTCCCCTAAAGTGCTGATGTTGCTACAGGAATAGTCAGGAAGAATAAATAACATCAGGAAACCGGGCAGAGAAGGACTGACAGAGCGGAGGATGCGGTAACAGAGATAAAAGGCAAAATTAACAGCGTGGAAAGGGAAAGCCAGCAGACTCTGAATAAGTCCGCTTTGCCTTGCTGCACTTAAAAATGGCCAAAGCAGATAAGTTGAAGGGGAGGGAATCTCAGAGGGTGAAGAGCTTGCCATACCGCTGTGGGGACCTGAGTGAGATTCACCAGAGCTCAAGGAAAGTCAGGTGCCCTGGTGGTGGAACCAGCGTTGGTGTCATGGTCAGCTCCAGCGTCAACTTGTCACAAGAAGAATCACTGGAGCACGCCGGCCCGTGGGTGTGTCTGTGGGGACTGCTGTGGGGTGGGGCGCGGCGGTCCAGGCCTTTAATCTCAGCACTCAGGAGGCAGAGACAGGAAGATCTCTGCAGGTGATGTGACTAGCTGCCTCCCTTACCTTCCCCAGCGTGGTGGTCTGGAAAGGGTTAATGAGAGCCAATAAGGGGGCGGGTACCCGGTGGGCTTAGCTGGAGACTGGAGACGGGGGGTGGGGGCAAGCACGTCAGGAGCTGCCCTTGCAAAGCCCCTTGCTTACACACACACACACACACACACACACACACACACACACACACACACACACACACTCCTCCCTCCTGGGACACGGAACCCAAGTCCTCTGTGTGCTGCAGAGCGAACGGTGGGGAGCCAGGGAGCGATCTCAGGGCGACAATGGGAAGCTGAGGGTCTCCACTCTCTTCTCCTCTTAAAACAAAAACTGAAAGAAAAAATTATTTTAATTTTCTGTGCCCTGCTCCCTTGCGGAGGTGCCCTGAACACCGCACGGAGCAGGCCGGCGGAATGTGTGGTCCCCAGCGGTTTCTTGTGCCCGACTGTAAGCGGAAAGAAGGGGGGGGGGAGGCGCGGGGACGGGTCTGGGACGAATGCTGTGGTTCCCAGGCTCCTGCACACCAGGGGACCGCAGGCACACCTCTGGCAGGCAGACACGGGGTCCACACGCAGGACAGGAAGGGGAAGGCAGAGCCCAGCCGGGCAGAACCAGACTCATTCCGACTGAGCGCTGAGGGTACAGGGGGCTGGAGGATAAGGCCATCCCAGGGGATTTAAGCCTCTCTCGTGAGACTTTCCCTACAGCGATCCTTAAAGAAGAGACAGCCGATCCTTGCTTGTTCACACTAGCTTTTTTGGATGGTGGGTGTGAATGGATGTACTTTACTCAGAGTGAACCAGGGATTAAATACCTTTTGCAGGAAGGAATGCCCAGAAAGGGAAGTTTATTGCCTCAACACTTGGCGGCTAGGTACCTCATTAGCACAGAGAACTCCGGGTGTTTATGCTAAGTGACCCAGTGCCCACAGTCCTTTCAATGGGGTGTCAAGGTTAAGTTCCAGAGCAGGGACAGAAATAGGCAGGGAGCAAGTAGCTCAACTCCTGCCAATCTCAAGTCATCCTGACCAGTTCTGCCTGGTGGCACAGTGCACTGGCCCTACAAGTGTTTTGCCTGCATGCATGTACATGCAATGCCCATAAAAGCCAAAATGAGGGCATCAGATTCCCCGTAGTCGGAGCTACAGTTAGCTGTGAGCCACCATGTGCTGAGAATCAAACCCAGGTCCTGTGGAAGAGCAGCCATTGCTTTAGCCACGGAGCAACCTCTCCATCTCCTCTATCTGCTTTCTCACACAGCCCAGGTCTACCTGCCTGGGGATCACGCCTCAACAGTGGGCAATCAAGAAAATGTCCCACAGACCTGATCACACACAGGTCTGACCTGGGCATGTTCTCCCATCTGTTCCCTCTTCTCAGGTGAAAGTAGTTGTGTTGACAACAGAAACCAAACAGCACACGGGCCAATTATAGGTGCTCCTCCGACAAAAGATGACTGGCACCTGAGGGTGTCCTCTGACACACATGGATGCACATCAAAGAAAGGGAAGCCAAGAATGTCAACTGGGTGCTGATGTGGACAGAGCTGTGGCATTTTGGGGTCCTCTGATGAAAGCAGTTTAGAGACTATTCTAGAATTTTGGTTTCTCTTAAAAAAAAAAAACAAACAAAAAAACAGAAATTGCTGGGTAGTGGTGGCGCACACCTTTAATCCCAGCACTTGGGAGGCAGAGGCAGAGGCAGGCGGATTTCTGAGTTCGAGGCCAGCCTGGTCTACAGAGTGAGTTCCAGGACAGCCAGGGATACACAGAAAAACCCTGTCTGGAAAAAACCAACAACAAAAAAACAAAAACAAAAACAACAGAAATAGGGCTGGAGAGATGGCTCAGCGGTTAAGAGCACTGACTGCTCTTCCAGAGGTCCTGAGTTCAATTCCCAGCAACCACATGGTGACTCACAACCATCTGTAATGAGATCTGATGCCCTCTCCGGTGTGTCTGATGACAGCTACAGTGTACTCACACAAAATGAATAAATTTTTTTTAAAAAGTAACACAGAAATATTATAAGAATGTGTTTTCATTGTAACCTCAGGTGTGGGGTGTGGGGCTGCTTTGGACTGTCTGCAGCAACTGACTGTGATTTGCCTCCTGCTGTAGCAGAGGTGTGGTTTTGCCAACTGCAGATCGTTTTTTGCTGCTGTGTGAAGTTTGGACTTCTGGAAACTTTTCAGAGAGTATATACATGCTAGGCCCCTGAGAGGTGGGTGGGTTGGTGGTGGTTGTCACATTTTAAGTAGTCTTGAGCAAAGAAGAAGCAAGAAGAAATTAGATATCCTTTCAGCAAAGATCAAGCTTGCTCCAAGGATCTCAAGGCCAATGACCAACAGGAAGTCATCTAATCATAATGTCCCCCCTTTCCCCTCTGTCCTTTTCTCTCTTATTTAGTGTTAGGGGTTGAAAGGGTGAAGGAAAGAAGAACCCAAAATGTAGCCAAAGCCAGGCTGCAAACTAGGGTGGTGACATAGCATAACAGGAGTTTAACCACCACACTGAACCCCAAAGCTAACATGCCACATCCAAAATCCTCCAAGACTTGCTGAGGGGACCATTGTTTACATGGCTGTGCACAGCTGCATACCTCACGTCATCAGGGCTAACACCTCAGTGTCCATGACGAACACATATGCTCAGTGCGGTCCATCCACACACTGAATTACTCAATTGTGAACAGGGGTGAAGCTCTGACACCTCACACTGTGGAGGGACCTTGAAGACATGGTGCTCAGTGAGAGACCAGGACACAAAAACACACACAGTGTGGTATTCCATGACAAGGAGAGGGGAAGAGCTGAGGTGGTGACAATCTGTCAAGCAGGTTTCCCAGCAGAGCTGCCAGGAGCTGAGCCACCATGCACCTGCGGGGGGCTTGAGCCACAGGAGGGATTGTGGCATGGTCGATGGAGACTGAACGCAAAGTCAGAGTCCTGTGGGCCCTGCCCCTCCTGTCCCCCAAGAGTCTATGTCTCCATACAGGGCAGTCTGATTGCTCCTCAGTGTTCTGTGACTCCAGGAAGGCAGGTAGAGGGGAGCTAGGGTTAGGTCATGAAAACCAGACGGAGCACAGGGACACTCTGCCCCAGACAGTCAAGATGTCTATCAGAGAGGCCATGACATCTGCAATTGGACACAGATTTGATGTCACTAATCTCAGAGGGTGCCTGGCTTCATGGAGAGTCTCAGGAAGAGCTCCCTCCCTTCATTCAAGCCAACTGCAATGGCCGGGTGTGGTGCAGTCCCAGCATTTGTAAGACAGATGCAGGGGGCATAGAGAGACCCTACTTCAAAAAACAAGGGGCTGGAGCAATAGCTCAGTGGTGAGAGCACTGACTGCTCATACAGAGGACCCAGGTTCAATTCCCAGCACCCACATGGCAGCTCACAAACATCTGTAACTTCAGTTCTGCAGCATCTGTTGCCCCCTTTTGGCCTCTGTGGGTACACACACACACACACACACACACATACACACACACACACACAGAAAAGGAGTTTAAAATGACTAAAATTTAAAAATAGAAGAAAACACTTTAACTACAGTTTGCTGATTAGCAGTCAATTTTTCTGGGACAGTGGGGAAAAACTTCTGAGAAGCCAGAGAAGAACACGAAGGGGCTAGGATGTTCCCAGAGCAAGATGAAGGATCTAATAGATGTAAAAATGTCAATTTCCTCTCTACAAATCCATACATTGTTATTTCAATGTCAGTCAAAACCCCAGCTCAATGTTCCCCTATGTTTTGCCTCTTGTGGCTGAAATCAAATGTAGTCTTGTTCTTTTTTTTCCCCTATAGATTGAGGACAGTACAATTATTTTAAAATTCATGTGTGCCAGGCATATACTATGGGCCAGACACCTGAGGGAAGGCAGGCAGGAAAACTGCCAAGTCCTAGGCTCGCCATGCCTAAAGGAGCCAGCAAGATGGCCCCTGACTTCCATGTGCACCTGGTATAGAAATGATTACATAGATAGATGAAACATATATACTGTAGGACACTAACTTTTTTGTTTTGTTTTTAAGACAGGGCATCTGTATGTAACACTGGCTATCCTGGAACCTGCTCTGTAGACCAGGCTGGACGCAAACCCAGAGATTCACCTGCCTCTGCCTCCCCTCAGGGGTGATGGGATTAAAGGCATGCACCACCATTGGTCTGATTTAATCTTTACATCTCTGTGTGTGTTTATGCAGGAGCCTGTGAAAGCCCAAAGAGGATGTCTGATCCCTGGATATTTAGAGTCACCATATTTGGGTATAGGAGACCAAACTTGGGTTTTCTTTAACCATGTAGCCTTCCCTCCAGCCCTAAATTAAAATTTAAATAACTATAGATTACAATGTTGTTGATCAGAAAGTTAACCAAAGCATGGATTACCTGATCAGACAATGGGATTTCTTATTTCTGGTGGAAAGACATTTGCTAAGATAAATATAAGGACAGGAATTCTCCATGTCTTTGCTGCCCCGCCCTACCCCAGACACACACAGTTGGCGGGTCTGCAATGTCCATCATGTCCATCGGCAAGCTAGAAAACCATTGTTTGGCTTGTTTTTTGAGACAGAGCCTCACGTAGCTCTGCTACATCTGCTACTGAGGATGACCTTGAACTCCTGATCCTCCTGCCTCAGCACCTCACTAGGGTATTGCAGGCAAAAGGGCTCTACCCCAGAGCTATGTCCCAGGTCCTAAGGTAGCGTTTGGGTTAATGGTGTGTGTGCTGGGTCAGTGGTTAGAGCGCCAGCTGCTCTTGTAGAGGACCCCGGCTTGGTTCCCAGCCCCCACACAGTGGCTCACAACCAACTGACTCCAGCTCCAAGAGATCTGATACCCTCACCTGGCCTGTGTGAGCACCAGGGCACACATGTGGTACACAGACACACATGCAGACATCCATATACGTAAAGATAATATATAATATTTTTAAAAGATGAGGAGCCTAGTTCAAATCGCCAGCACATACTAAAGAGCCAGATGTACAAGCGTTCACTGTAGCCTCAGCTCTGGGGAGGCTAAGAAAGGAAGGGTCTGGGTCTGATCTGTCTGAGGAAGGACTACATCCTGCTTCAGTCTCTGCCCCACCCCCACCCCACAGGAGTGCACAGGAACACACACACATGCACACACATGCGCACACGCAAGCCATGTGAGAACCCAGCATGGTGTGAACCTTTCAATCCCACTTCAGAGGCAGAGGCAGGCAGACCTCTGTGCGTCTGAGCCCAGTCTGGTGTACAGAGTGAGTTCCAGGACAGCTGGGGCTACTATGCTGTGTAGAGAGACCCTGTCTTGAAAACAAACCAACAAGAATAGAAGAGAAGGGTAGGGGATAATGAGGGGGAAAGAGAGCTTGCTAATTTCATGGTATCATTTTCTTTAAAAGTAAAATAAAATTGTGTTCTTTTGTGTGTCTGTGCCTGTGTGAGTGTATGTGATGTGTACAGCTGGTGGGAAGTGCTTGATGATGACACTGAGAATGGAATCCCGACCCCTCCTCAACAGCAGTTCCAAACCTCAGAGTCACATCCAGCCCTACCTTTTTTTATTCAGGGTCTTGTGCAGCCCAAGGTAGTCTTGGGCTTGTGACATCGTTCAGGCTTTGAACTCCTGATCCTCCTGACTCTACCGCCCAGGTCTGGATTCCAGATGTGGCTGCCTCACCCAGCTGGGGAGTTCCCTTCTTTGTGAAACAATGTCAACAGTCATGGCTTTGCACTACAATGTTTCCTTCTTCTGAGTCTTCCTTCCCCAGAAGATGGGTTATTTTCCATCAGAGCAGCAGCCGGGCAGCGGGGCAGCTGGGCATGGTTTTGTAGCTGAGGGCAATTTCATCCCCAGCTGCTCTTGGGAACTTCTCCCAAGCCCCACACAATCTGATCAGCAGCTGGATGCCCTCAACTACAAGATGTGTCCAGACACCCTCAGAGTCAGGCAGTCTGGTACATTTTGTAGGCTTGTGCTCATCAGTCAGGTTCATCTCACCAGTGTGCACCCTTACCTATGTGCTGTTGGTAGAATAAAAAAACAAACCAACCAACAACAGTACTTATTTCCCACCCCCTAAGCTCCCCCCATGGCCTGGTGGAAACTGCCCAGTGAACTTTCCCCACAAAGCCAATAATTGATCCTCAATCAGATATTCAAATATGCTCTGGGAGCCTCAGCTTCAGCACCAGCGACCTCCAGGATGAGTGAGGCTTCCGTGGGTCTTTTACCTCTCACTTCCCCCATCCTCCCCCTTTATCATAGCCCCCACTCCCCACCCTGCTGAAGACTTGCAAGTATCTTTTGGTCTTAAGACTCCCCCGGGAAGCCTAGTTCCAAATGAGGTGTAAAAAGCTAACACACACACACACACACACACACACACACACACACGCCCAGCGCTGGGTTAAAATCAATATTCTCTTCACAGCTCCATCGATGAACAAGCGTCTTCATTTATTAATTATGAAGGGGGACCTCGGAGCTGCTGCTCCTGCCTGTGCCGGGCCGTGGTGGTCTCTCTGCCCCACTGCCTGCTTCCCCATGGCTGGGACTGTGGTATCCATAGTCTGCACCCTGAGATCAGGAAGAGGCTGGGAGGGGATACTCAGCCTCATCTGTCCCAGTAACTTGTTTTTTTTACTTCTGGTTCTTCCTTCCATCTTACCCAGAATATAAGCTCTGCGGGGCTCAGCACCACCTGCTCCTCACTACAGAGCTCCCAGCGTGGGCCACATCTGCTTAAGATGCTGCCCCCAGTGTGAAGTGAAGATATCAGGAATGTGAGAAAACACTGTCACTTACCACTGTCCACCCATCTAACCCTCTGCTCACCCACCCATCCATCCTTCCACCATCCATAAGCATTACACCATCTACCCAGCCATCTCCATCCACCTGCTCACCAATCTCTCCACTCACATTCCATCCATCTACCCACCCACCCACCCACCCACCCACTCACCTATGGATGGATGAGTGGATGGATACATGGATGGATGGATACATGGATGGATAGACAGGTGGGTGGATGGATGGATAGGTGGATGGATGGATACATGGATGAATGGATACATGGATGGATACATGGATGGATGGATGGATACATGGATGAATGGATACATGGATGGATGATGGATGGATGGGTAGACAGGTGGGTGGATGGATGGGTGGGTGGATGGATGGATGGGTGGGTGGGTGGATGGGTGGGTGGGTGGATGGATGGGTTAATAGTGGGTGCATGGGTAATGGGACAGGGAACCTGAGGTAGAGTTTGAAGGAAGTTTCTAGAGGTGTGGGCAGCACGGCTGTATGAATACATGGGGGACTCTTGCTCCAGTGGCTTGTGTATCCTTTCCTTTCCAGCCCTCTTTCCAAGCATGTCTTATGAGTCACAGGTGCTGTGGCCAAACAGGTGGTTCTGGGGAGACCTGAGAGGGGAGTGAGGTCGCCAGCATCACACAGGCTGAGTCACAAGGTTAAGGAAGGTGGTGCCTGGTTAGACAGGAAACGATGGTCTGGTTGGATGGTCGGGTTGGTCGGTCACTGAGGAAGGTGGCCACGGCCCCAGTCTCTGCGACTCCCTCCCCTCTGCCTTCCACCCTCCAGGGCTCCCACGGTCCCTGCAGGCTGTGCACACTGTTCTGTCCTCCTGAGCAGCCCCTCCATCTCCAGGCAACCTATCCTCTCTGCGGGGTCCCGGGAGGATTGGGGCGCCCTGCACGGGGTGCGGAGCTGTCAGCGCGGCAAGGAGGGGGCTCCCGCGCCCAGGTCGATGAGAGCGGGGGCCCAACCTGCGGTTTACACTGAATCCGCAAAACTCACCCGAGCTTGAAAAGTGCTCAATACGCCATCGATCGATCAGCGCTGCTGATCGGTGCGCCGCTGCAGTGGGCTGGGGGAGGCGGTCAGAGCAGATCCTCCCCTCCGTCCCCTCAGCCCGGGACAGGGAGGGGAAGGAGGGGGAGCGCGGCCCCCCGGGAGTAGTCCCAGGCCCACACAGCGTTCCAGGCAGTAACACCAGGGTCTGACTCCTAGGCTAGTGGGAGCCGGGGTCCCTGCAGCTTCCCCAGACCCGGCCTTAGTGGCCTAGAGTTACACAAAGCTCTAGGTACATCCATCCCCAGCGCCACATAAACCCGGCCTGATGATATCTGGGGCGGTAATGGCAGGAGGATCAAGGTCATCCTCAGCTACCTGAGGAGTTGGAGAAGGCCAGCCTAAGATTCAGGAGGGCCCGTCTGTGAATAAGCAAACAACCACTTTTAGTCCCCAGCTCTTCTGGGTGACTCAGAATAGAAATGAGAAAAGGTGGGGCTGGGGTCCGACTCCCGTGCTTGCCACAGAAGCCTGCATTCTGAGCTCCAAGGCCCACATAAACAGCAGGGCGGGGCGGGGCAGGTGTGAAGCCCAGCGCTGGTAAAGGAGGATCCCCAGGGTTTGCTAAAATAGCATCTAGGCAAACCAGTGAACTCAGGATTCAGTGAGGGCGCCCAGAGGTGGTGGGGAAGCCTGGGAGGCAGAGGCAGGCTGATCTTGAGGAATTTGGAGCCAGCCTGGGCTATATAGTTGGACCCTGGCTCAAAACAAACCAAAAATTAAGAGGCAGTGTGGCACTGACCTCTGACCTCTGCATGAGGGGGCTGGTCTCCTGGGTGACCTTGAATTGGTTTCTTAACCTTTCTATGCCTCAGGTGTTGAGTGAGCACAGAGGTCTTTAGCTTTCCCGTTTACATCCAGATGCTCATAGTTCAGCTCTGTGACCTGTCCTGCTGAAAGTCTAGCCACATGCACCCAACCTGCCTTGCTCCTCTCTAAGCTTACTGCTGACAGCCAGCCTTGTCAGGACAGCCGTCCTCCTGCTTGCCCAACCACATCTCATTTCTAAGTCCTCTCATCTTCCACTTGTTTTGTCTTTTTGAGACTGGATTTCTCTATGTAGCCCTGGCTGTCCTGAAACTCATTGTGTAGACCAGGCTGGCCTTGAACTCACAGAGATCCTCTTGCCTCTAAAGGCCTGTGCCACCACACCTAGTCTTTTTCTTGAAAGCAGATCTCCCTAGCTTTCAGGCTACATGGTTCTCTCTCTTTCTCTCTTTCTCCCTGTCTCTGTCTCTCTCTGTGTCTCTCTTCGTGTGCACATGCTCTCTCTTATGGAGTTGGCATAGCTGGAAGAGCATCGTCCCCCCCCCCCCCCCCCGCTTCCCTTGCCTCTGAGCCCAGACCCAACCCACAGCAGTTCCCAGAGCTAGCCCATCAGTACCCCCTCCCTCTGCCCCCCAATGGAGCCCAGAGCCTCCCTGCACCCACCTTCCTCTCCTCAGCTAAGATCTGGTGGCTGCACTCACTCCTGTGTGAGGAAAATGGATTTCTTTGGATTTGGAACCAATCAAGAAAACCCCACGGTGTGTGGCACATAGTGGGGGGACCTGGAGGGAGAGGAGGCAGGACTTTGAGCCCTCTTAACTCAGACATTGTCAAAGGAGGTCTTTAAAGCCTGAAACAGTGGTTCCTGCTTTTTTGTTTGTTTGTTTGTTTGTTTGTTTGTTTGTTTCGAGACAGGGTTTCTCTGTGTATCCCTGGCTGTCCTGGAACTCACTTTGTAGACCAGGCTGGCCTCGAACTCATAAATCCACCTGCCTCTGCCTCCCAAGTGCTGGGATTAAAGGAGTGTGCCACCACTGCCCGGCGGTTCCTACTTTTTAGTCCCAGCTTTCCAGAGGCAGAGGCAGGAGGATGAGAACTTCAAGGTCATTCTTCCATACTGTACTGGCTGGTTTTGTGTCAATTTGACACAAATTAGAGTCATCAGAGAAGAAGGAGCCCCAGTTGAGGAAATGCCTTCATGAGATCCAGCTGTGGGGCATTTTCTCAATTAGTAATCAGTGGGAGAGGGCCCAGCCCACAGTGCAAATAGAGCACTCACATACATAAATAAATAAATCTTTCTCAAAAAGATTTTAAAAAGTCATCCATCTATACATTGGAGCACTATTCAGCCACGAACAAGACCTCAAGGCTTGGAGCAGAGCGGCCTTGGGGACATTTGCTCCCTGAGAGATCCAAACACAAAAGGCACAGTGTTGACTCCATGACAGGAAATACTCAGAACAGGCAACCCAAAACAAGGAGTGGATTTGTGAGCTTGGGATCAGAGACAGCACGGATGATGGTCGTCAGGACGGGGTGTTATGGGTGGCTGAGGATTCTGGCAGGAGATAGTCAGTCCCCGCTGCACAGGCCAGACCCCGCTGCACAGGCCAGTCCCCGCTGCACAGGCCGGTCCCTGCCGCACAGGCCAGGGACTGACAGTGTCTCTCCCTGCATGGAACTTTTGACAGGTGCAGGGCACAGAGAGGAGCTGTAATAGGAAGATGGCCCTAGGCTCCTGGAGTAGACTCAGAGCAAGTGACCACAAGGGTCCCATGGGGGGGCTGCTTGTGTAAAATGCACAACTGTTGTGTTTAAGGGCTTCCTGGGGTCCACGTGGTCTTCGTAAATGTGACCTGATCAGAATGCAATCAGAGTTTCTGGATGGAATTATTAGTACAGTGATGACATGTGTCCTTAGGAAAAGAGGCCCTGCAGGGACCTGGAGGCCCCTGTAGGACTGAACCAGCAGCTGTGGAGGCTACCAGCCAAGGAAGGCTAGCAACCATTTGAAGCAGCAGAAGCAAGAGGAACACTCTCCAGTGCCCACACTCTGAAGCCTCCCAAGCCTGCCCTCTGAGGCCTCCATGCCCACACTTCGAAATACCCCAATACCCACATTCCAAGGTCTGGAAGCCACCTGTCAGTCCCACCAGCACCTTTGCTTCTCATTTCTAACCCCCAAACTCTGCTTGGTTTGAGGGGGCTTAGCAAGGGCCATTTAGCAGCTCATGGCTACAGAGTGGTCTGGAAGTAGGAGTGCCGCTGTGGGGTCAGAGAGGCCTGTGGGGCTCCCTCTCCAACCTCTCAAGACCGTGTAGAAAACATGGGCTAAGGTTCATCCGGCAACCCGAGGAAATCTTCCTGACTTACAACAAACACATCCAGCCCAAGTGGGAGGAATCCAGAAAGGGGGGAAAGGATGGATAGAAAGGTTGGGAGGAAGAAGAGCAGGAGAAGGCTCCGGAGGTGAGAAGCCACCCCGCTGTCCTCGCTCTCCAGACCTCTCCGGTCCCTGTCAGCTAGATCTTCCTCTGAAAAGGACGCCACCACCCCACCCCCCGGTCCGCGAGCGTGCTCCCAGCTGGGGCGGCGGGATTCGAACCCACGCCCCCGGGGGCTGCGGAGGGAGAGGCTCCCTCAACGGGTCGTTATCTTGGGGCCGCACAGGCGATCGATGGCCCGCGGGCGCCAAGCGCCTGTGCACCTCGTTGCGCATGCTCCGCATCGACCGCGCCCCGCAGCCCCGCCGGCCCCGCCCCTCTGCCCACGGGTTGCTAGGCAACCGCTGTGTGCGGGCTCCCATTGGCCGGCGCTCCGGGCGCGGTCAGCCGGTCAGCGCGGCTCGGGGCCTGGCTCCGGGCGTGGGTCGATGCCGCTGTCCCCTGACCTTCCCGGGACGCGCGGCGGGGATGGCGGCAGAGGAGCTATATTGACCCGTTTCTTATCTCAGGGATGCAGGGCGGAGGCGGGAGTTGCCAGAGCAGGTCGGGATGGCAAACCCGGAAAACCGAGAGCGGGACAGTGCTGCAGTGACCAGATACCCCGGAGGCGGGAGAGGGAGGAGGACGGGGAGGATCCCTGGAGGCCACTTGAGTGAAACCCTCGGTGCTTAAAGGCTTCAGACTCTATCGTCATTTCCCTGGGGTTCAGATCTTCTTCGCAGATGTGACACCCCCCCCCCCCCGTCAGGATGAGGTCAGAGTGCACGGGGGCGGGGACAAAGTCAGTGCCTGGTTCTCAGGGCATCTGTGCCACACTAGGCCCCTCATCCAGCAGCACTAGTGAACAGAGACAATTATTTAAATTTAAATTATTTAAGTTAAATTGCACGGTGATCGTTTTGTGAATTATATTTGTTTGTGTATGTGCTATATGTCGTGTACGCGTAGACCAGAGAACAATTTATGGCAATTAGATCTCTCCTTCCGCTATGTGGCTTCTGGGAATCGAACTCAGGTTGCCAGCTTGTTGTAAAGCCTCTCTACCCACTGAGCCATACTGTCGGTCACTGTTGATCCCAGACCTCTGTTGCTGAGGCAGGAGGATCAAGTGTTCCAAGCCAGTCTGGACTATAGAGGGAAAGCCTTTCTTAAAACAGAAAAACAAAACAACCCACTAACTGCTGTGTTTGTGGTAGAGGACTCTCCTAGAATGCAAAATAAAACAGAAATGTGTGCTAGTGTCGGCAGCACGTATACTAAGACAGGAACGTTACAGAGATTAGGGTGGCCGCTGAGCAGGGATGACATGTTAATTCGTGAGGCGTTCCATACTTAAAAAAACAACAGAAATGCAGTTTGGGGCTAGGATCTCAGTATGTAAAGCAGACCGAACTCCTAGCAGGCCAAGAGGGTCTGGTTCCATCCCCAGAACTGAAATAATACAACAAAGCGTAATAGAGACCATCAAAAGCTAGGCCGAGCTCGACGGTACCCACACTCAATCCCAGCACTCAGGAAGAAGAGGCAGGCCAATCTCTGTGAGTCTGAATCTACCTTAGTCTACAGAGTGAGCTCCAGGACAGCCAGGGCTACATAGTGAGGCCCTGCCTCAATCAATCAGTCAATCAAAGATCTAGATAAATCGAAATCCAGAGTCAAGCATGGGTTTATCCACCTGATATCACCCCCTACTCCTGAAGCCAAGGCAAGAGAATTTCACTTCAAGTCTATCCTGGGCTACAGAGGAAGTTCAAGGTCAATATGGACCGTTTAGTAAAGTCCTCTGTCCACATAGAGAGTAGGGGCCAATGGCTGATGCCACCAAGCCTGGTGACCTGAATTCCAACCTAGGGCCCAACTGTTGACCAGACAGGGCTGACTGCAACATTGGTTCTGGTATGTGTCTCTCCAAACAATAAATACAACTGTAATGCAAATTATTTTTAGGGATCTAGAGACATGGCTCAGCGGTTAAGAGCACTGACTGCTCTTCCAGAGGTCCTGAGTTCAATTCCCAGCAACTACATGGTGACTCACAACCATCTGTAATGGGATCTGATGCCCTCTTCTGGTGTCTGAACAGAGCAATAGTGTACTCATATACATAAGATAAATAGTCCTTTTTATTTGTTTGTTTGGTTGGTTTTTCGAGACAGGGTTTCTCTGTATAGCCCTGGCTGTCCTGGAACTCACTCTGTAGACCAGGCTGGCCTCAAACTCAGAAATCC
>NC_034598.1:45009674-45010361 GCF_900095145.1 Mus pahari
AAAAGAAAAAAAAAAGAAAAAGAAAAAGAAAAGGAAAGAAAGGGAAGCAGTCGGGGGCTGGTGAGATGGCTCAGCAGGTTAGCGCACCCAAGTGCTCTTCCAAAGGTGCAGAGTTCAAACCCCAGCAACCACATGGTGGCTCAAACCATCCTTAATGAGATCTGACTCCCTCTTCTGGAGTGTCTGAAGACAGCTACACTGTACTTACATATAATAAGTAAATAAAATCTTGAAAGAAAGAAAGAAAGAAAGAAAGAAAGAAAGAAAGAAAGAAAGAAAGAAAGAAAGAAAGAAAGAAAGAAAGAAAGAGAAAAGGAAGCAATCTGTGGGAGCCTGTCTATGGGAGCCTGTCTGTTGGTTTCTGCCAGTGGGAGCCTTCTGCAGGTGTTTGTGGGTGTCTATCTGTGGGTACCTGACTGTGGGAGTCTGTCTGCGAGTGTCTGTCTGTCTGGGGGTGTCTGTCTGTGGGAGCCTGTCTGTGGGTGTTTCGAGTGTCTATCTGTCTGCGGGTGTCTGTCTGTGGGAACCTGTGGGTATCTGTCTATGGGTGTCTGTCTGTGGGAGCCTGTATGTGTCTGTCTGTGGGAGCCTATCTGTGGGTGTCTGTCTGTGGGAGCCTGTCTATGGGTGTCTGTCTGTGGGAGCCTGTCCATGGGTGTCTGTCTGTGGGAGCCTGTATGTGTCTGT
>NC_034598.1:45010931-45013563 GCF_900095145.1 Mus pahari
GTGTCTGTCTGTGGGAGCCTGTCTATGGGTGTCTGTCTGTGGGAGCCTGTCTATGGGTGTCTGTCTGTGGGAGCCTGTATGTGTCTGTCTGTGGGAACCTGTCTGTGGGAGCCTGTCTGTGGGTGTCTATCTGTCTGAGCCTAGCCTGTCTGTGGGTGTCTGTCTGTAGGTGTCTGTCTGTCTGTGGGAGCCTGTTGTGGGAGCCATTACAGTCCCCTGAGCATGGCTGTGGCCATCCTGCTGCAGCTTTGCCCAGGTGCCACATCTGGTCTCTACTTGCTGCCTCTGCTCCCCTCTGCTCCCCTCTGCTCCCCCTCCTCCCCTCTGCGCCCCTCTGCTCCCCTCTGCATCTCTGCCCAATTTCTGCCTGTTAGCTCCCCAGGGCTGGAGCACGTGCCACTGACCAGGCTGTGCAGGGTTATTTCTGAATGCAGACACTGGGATTCAATTTTTATCTTAACCTGGTTATCGAGTTGGGATGGGGAGGGAGGCAGGGGGCCTTGTGGAAGATAAAAGGCAGCTCTCATCAAAGGATGGACTGGTTGGCCACTGGATGAGGTCCCTTCTAATGGAGCCAGGGCTGTGTGGTGGGCTGGAGGACAGCGCCTGTACGGGGGTCTGGGGGAGGCTTAGTGCCAGGTGCACTGAGTGTGTGTGATTGAGCCGGCCCTCTCTGTGCCTTGACTTTTGTTCCTGTACTTGTGAATGTGCAGCAGGAGTTCACACGGTGCTGTGAATATGCTCGTGTGCAGCAGGAGTTCACACTGTCATCCCCGTGCACCAGATGCCCAAGGCTGGAGTCTTGCTATGAGTTAGATGCCAGCCTGGGCTGTAGAGTGAGACCTTGTCTCACACAAAGAAAACCAGAGATGTGTTGGCATACACCCTTTATCCCAGCACTTGAGAGGCAGAGACAGGTGGGTCTCTGTGAGTTCTGGGCCAGTTTGGTCTACTGAGGGAGACCGAGTCTCAAAATAAGGCTGGAGAGGTGGTTCAATGGTTACAGCACTGGCTGCTCTGGCAGAGGATGTGGGTTTGGGTCCCAGCACCTACATGGGGGCTCTGTAATCCAGCTCTAGGGGACCTAGAGCCCCCTTCTGGCATCTGTGGGTCCTGCACATGCACATGAGGCACAGACAAAGCACCCATAAATACAGAGTCAAATAAACATAATGTAAACGCTAAAATGAATGAGGCGGAGAGGGCACTGATGTCCACCTCTGACTTCCACACCATATGTGTGTGCGTGCACACACACACTCACACACACACACACACACATTCACACACAAATAAACTATGAGTGTCAGTGACTAGCTGGTAAGGGCACTTGTAGCCAAGTTTGATTCCCTGGGTTCAATACTGGGATCCACGTGGTGGCAGGAGAGTCCCCAGGCACCTGCACGTGCACCATGCTGTGTGCTCTCTCACAATCACAAAGTACAGTAATTAAAAGTCAGTAAGACTGAGCTCATCTCACACAAATCAAAGCAGCCCAGCAGGTAGAACATACCTGCCATCCCAGCATGCACCACAGTGGAGAAGACAGCAAGAGCTGCAGGCAGGGGCATCACCTGTCCTGTTTGAGGTCACAGGCATGCACCACCTAATGGTTTTGTTTGTTTGTTTGTTTTTGTTTTTTTTGTTTTGTTTTGTTTTTCGAGACAGGGTTTCTCTGTGTAGCCTTGGCTGTCCTGGGACTCACTCTGTAGACCAGGCTGGCCTCGAACTCAGAAATCCACCTGCCTCTGCCTCCCTAGTGCTGGGATTAAAGGCGTGTGCTACCAAGCCCAGCTTACAAGCTAGTGTCTTATATGGTGCTGGACATCCGAACTCGGGGCCCTTGCTTTAAATTAACTGAGCTGTCTCCCTAGTCCATGATGCTTGCTCGAAATCCTCTAGAATTATTTATTCACTAATGTGGGCATGTGTGAGAGCCCGTGAATGTGTAAGTCAGAGGACCACTTAGAGGGACAAGTTCTCACCTTCTGCCATGTGTGTATGTGTATGTGTGTATATATGTGTATGTATATATATGTCTGTGTGTGTGTGTATGTCTCTGTGTGTGTGCACGTGTGTCTGTGTATGTGTGCTGGGCTTGAACCCTGGTCCTTAGGCTTGGTGGAAAATACCTTTACCTACTGAGCCATCGCAATAGTCCCTGCTTGTCTGATTTTTGAACCAGGGTCTTGCTTTGGAGCTCAGCTATTCTCCAACTCCCTACGTATCCAAGAGTGACTTTAAACTCGCTGCAATCCTTCTGCCTCAGCCTCCCTCTGCTGGGATGGCATGCCACCACACTTGGTATATAAGGCTCTTTCTTTGTACACCTTGCTCAGTCCCCAGAACCTGGAGCTGGGCTGGAGGACAGAGGAAATGACCGTGGATTGCACCCCGTGGACATCAGCCCAACACCAGCACACACAGGCCGAGTGACCCAGGTTGGACGGCCTCGGGCAGAGCTGAGGCCCAGGCACTGGTCCCCGCCCCCATCCTCAATGGTTTCACCCACAGGCTGAGTCCCAGCTAGGTGACAGGCTGAGTATCTGAGTATCCACTGGAGGTGACCAGGTGTACGGATTTCTGAAACAGTCTCCCCTGCTGGCCTTTTTTTTTTTTTTTTTTTTTTTTT
>NC_034598.1:45013633-45026308 GCF_900095145.1 Mus pahari
TGTAGACCAGGCTGGCCTCGAACTCAGAAATCTGCCTGCCTCTGCCTCCCGAGTGCTGGGATTAAAGGCATGTGCCACCACGCCCGGCCAGCTGGCCGTTTTATTAACCCAGTTGGATGGATCAAGTGATTGGCAAGTTCACTTCCTCCGGAGCATCTCCAGGGACCAGGCTGCAATGTCCCCAGGAGGTGAAGGCACAGCAGATCCTCTTAGGCAAAGATCACCTTCCACACACCAGTCAGTGTACTCATAGACTGGCCAGCTAGATGTTTTTAGAAAGTGATACACAGTCACCAGCAAAATTCAAAAGGTAGGGTCAGAGCCGGGCATGGTGGCACACGCCTTTGATCCCAGTGCTCGGGAGGCAGAGGCAGGCGGATTTCTGAGTTTGAGGCCAGCCTGGTCTACAGAGTGAGTGCCAGGACAGCCAGGGCTACACAGAGAAACCCTGTCTTGAAAACAACAACAAAAAAGAAAAAAGAAAAAGAAAGGAAGGAAGGAAGGAAGGAAGGAAGGAAGGAAGGAAGGAAGGAAGGAAGGAAGAGAGAAAAAATTCAAAAGGTAGTGATAAAATTTGAACTCTAGAAGGAGTGGAGGCCCAGGTGATATGTCCCCTGTATCCTGGCTCCACCTGCCAGCAAGGACACATGGCATTAACACCTGCTACCCCAGGGCTCTGGAAGTGGAAGTGGGAGGACCACTTAGAGAAGCAAGTTCTCACCTTCTGCCATATGTGCGTGTGTGTGTGTATGTGTGTGTATATATGTGTATGTGTATATATGTGTGTGTGTGTCCTGAGTTTGAACCCTGGTCCTCAGGCTTGGTGGGAAATACCTTTACCTACTGAGCCAAGGTCTCAACCGAAGAAGATTAGGCCAAAAATAATTTTAAAAGGAGAAAAAAAAATCTTTGCCTTCTTAAAATAAGACACTGTTCCGCAGCCAAGGCTGACTTCCAACCCACGGCAGTCTTCTGCCTCAGTCTACCAAGTGCTGCAAGTGCACCTGCAAAATAGGTGGGGATTTTTCTCTAGAGACAAAATGTTCTAAAAGGGAGCCGGGCGTGGTGGCGCACGCCTTTAATTCCAGCCCTCGGGAGGCAGAGGCAGGCTGGTTTCTGAGTTCCAGCCAGCCTGGTCTACAGAGTGAGTTCCAGAACAGCCAAGGCTACATAGAGAAACCCTGTCTCAAAAAAATAAACCCCGTTCTAAAAAAAAAAAAAAAAAAAAAAGTTCTAAAAGTAGATCTAGTGTCTGAGTGTGATGCGGGGTGAAGCCCCTGGCCTTGAATCCCTCAGTGAGGGGCTATGGGCGAGGTCAGGGGTAGAGCCTAGGTCTAGAATCCCCCAGTGAGGGACTGGGGGCGTGGTTTCAGGTGCCTTTCTAACCTGCGTAGCCAAAAAGAAAAAAGGAGAGACCAAGATAAGCACCTGCAGTTGCTCTCAGTTCTAGCTTCAGGGGCCCCTCATTCACCTGCCTTAATCCATCTAACCCTTGTGCTTCCCGACCCTCTAGTCTTTGCCTATATTGTTTCTGACTGCTGTCTCCCTTTTCCCACTGGGTGCAGCCCCAGGCCTCCCTCTCTGGCTGTGGTCGAGCATCTCCCACCCTCACACTGGGATTCCCCCCTCAGCCCAACACCCCACACCTGCTCCAGGCTCTGCACACGCATCCGTGGAGAGTACTCAAGTACTCGTCTCAGATGGGGCTAGGAACATGAAAGTACGTTCCTCCGCCTCATGGACGTGGGGGGGGGCGTAAATGGGGTGACCCCCTGGAAGGTGATTAGCAGATGTGTGAAGCTCCGCAGAGCAGTGGCCACGGCCCTTTCAAGGGCCCAGCGCCACCTCCTCTCAGCGGCCCGGGCGCCCACCGCCTGCGCCAGCCTCCAGCAGCCCATTAAGCGATTTTTTTTCTTCCACTTACAGCTCCAGCATTGACAAGAAGGTTCAATATCGTCCTTAGAAGAGACGTGGCAGCCGCCTCAGAAAAAAAAATTCCCTCCTGCAGCCAACCCTCCCAGCACATCCTTGGGCTCTGCTACAAGGAAGAGGGTCTAGCACCCCTGTCTCACACACACACACACACACACACACACACACACATACACACACACACACACCAGCAGCCTGCCATGCTCAGCAGGACTACGAGTCAAGGCTGGGCTGCTGGGGAGAGTGGGGGAGGAGCCATTGCCAACCTCAGATGAGGTCATCTCTCCCAGGAAGCCCTCCCAGATCACCCGACTGCAGGATTAGAAGTCTATACCCTCAGCCCAGTGGGATGGTACACACCTGTAACTCCAGCACTTGAGAGACTGAGGCAGGAGGATTGCTATGAGTTTTGGGCTATTCTTGGCTATAGAGTGAGGCTATCTAAAAGCTTCAAAAATGTAAAATGATGGAGGAGGGGGGAGGAAGGGGAGGAAGAGGAAGAGGAGGAGGGGGAGGAGGAAGAGGAGGGGGAAGAAGAGGAGGAGGAGGAGGAGGGGGGGAGGAGGAGGAAGAGGAGGGGGAGGAGAGGGAGGAGAGGAGGGTGCTGTTTTCTAGGCCTTGATGACCTTGCTCACACAGGAGGCAGAGAGGATCCCTCAGCTGGCACAGGAGCTACATGAGGTCCTGCAGAGAGATCTTGATCCAACCACCTTTGGGCTGTTCTGGACTAGGGTCAGTTCCTAGACCAGTGGGGACAAGTCAAGTCTCAGGGGCCTTGACAGGCACAGGGGCAACTGAAGGAACATGAAGACCAAGCCCCGGGACTAACAGGTCTAGCCTTCAGAAAAGACATGGGTGAGAGCACAGAGCTGCCACGGGTGAGAGAGGGTTCAGGATAGGCAAGGTGGAGGGGCATAGAGGCACCCACATCCCAGGCCCCCTACTCCCACTATAGCCCTGAGAACATACGCCCCATGAGAGAACACCAATTTTGTCTTGGGAAGGGTTTGAGGGACTCTGGGTCTATAGAGCACCCCAATAACGTGGACAATGCTGTCTTGTTTTGGAATCTCATGTAGCCCAGGCTGGCCTCAAACTCGTGTCATAGAATAGCTTTGAACTTGGACCCCTCCCTCCTTCCTACTAAGGTGAGGACAGGCAAGCACCACTGCTCCTCCTGGTAGATGCTGTGGGTGAAGGAGAGTCACTGGTAGGATTTCACAGTGTCTGGATCTTTCCAGAACCCTGCAGTCTCCATGGAAAGGGGCTCCACAGGACCACCAGGACAGAAAGCTCAGTCAATGACCCCGCAATATAAATCCCAGTTGGAACTGCTTGCTTTAAACAAAGAGAAACTGAGGCCAAATGTAATGATCTACAGCTTTCAACTCAGCACTCCAGATGCTGAGGCAGGGGGATTGTTGTGAGTTTGAGGTAGTTTAGGCTACATAGCAAGAGCAAGATGCTGTCACAAAAAAGAAAGAAAGAAAGAAAGAAAGAAAGAAAGAAAGAAAGAAAGAAAGAAAGAAAGAAAGAAAGAAAGAAAGAAAGAAAACAAATAAATTTGGGACCCAGGAAGCATGTGGCTTTCCCGGACTTTCCTCCTTTCAGACAGAATCTAGACTCTTCTCTCTAACAGACAGGGAGACAGGGCATTACTCTTTGTCTAAATAGTGAGTCACATACAGGTGATAAGTCTGCAGGGCACCCAGGGCGCTTCTGGGTGCTGGGGTGTGGGGCAGAAGTGGGTACCAGGTCCTCATGACAGTAGTAAAGATGGGTGCGCAAATGCAGTAGAAGTTGTCTGGTACTGCAAGGAGGGGGCCTGGGCTCAGCACAGAAGAGGCTCCATCTTTGAGGGGGGTTGAAGGTAGTCCTGGGAAGGCCCCCTGGGAAAGACGGCCACAGCGGGAGGCGCTGTGCTGGGGCACAGTCAGGTGTCAGGGTGCATTACAAGGGGATGGGGGAACCAGGCTTCCTCAGAGCCCAGGTGCTCCGTGTGAGAGCCGGAAGCCCAAAAGCCTCTCCCTCCTCCGCAGACATCAAGCATGGCTCCCCACCCCCACTCCTTCTAGGTTATTAATTTTTCAGAGAAGAAAATGCTTTTTGTATTTTTTTTCCAGGCAAAATATTGATAATAGGCTTAATGTGAGTTTCCTGCTTGTGTGTGTGTGTGTGTGTGTGTGTGTGTGGAGAGAGAGAGAGAGAGAGAGAGAGAGAGAGAGAGAGAGAGAGAGAGAGAGGCTCCTGCTCGCTGCAGAGGCAGCCCCCTCCTGCCCTGTCTGCAGGGACGCCCGCGCACCCCAAGCCCCCCACCTCAGTCAGAACAAAGCCAGACGCCAGCCCGCCCCTAGCTGGGTCGATGTCCCGCCTGGGGAGCCACAGCCTGCTTAAGTCTGCTGAAAATGTCTGCTTCTTTCTCTAGTAGCCTTGGAGATGGGGGGGGGGGGGATAGGAACCTGGGCTGTTCACTCACGGGTGCAATTACTGGGCACCTACTGTGTGCAAATGCCCAGCACGACTGAGAGAGCAGAGGAGCTTACACAGGCCAGCGAGAGGGCTCAACCACGGAAGGTGCCTGCTGCCAAGCGACACAACCCCTGCGCCCATAAGGAGAGGACACACACACACACACACACTCACACACACTGTCGTCCTATGATGTCCCCATTGTAGTCAAGGCATGTACGCGCGTGCGCGCACACACACACACACACACACACACACACACACAGAGTTGTAAACAAATGTAACACAAAACAGCCCCAAGTGTCCCAGGAAGCTGTGGTGAAGTCTGGTAAGGGATCCCTGAGGAGAAGCTTCCTCAGTAAGGGGCTCCTGGCATGGAGGCACACCGGTTAAGGCAACTTGAGGCAGGAGACTTGCTGGGAGTTTGTTTTTTCTGTTTTTTGTTTTTTGGCTTTTGTTTTGAGACAGGGTTTCTCTCTGTAGTTCAGGTTGGGCTTGGAACTCTCCATGTAGTCCAGTTTGGCTTCAAACTCACAGAAATCCCCCTGCCTCTGCCCCCTGAGTGCTGGGACTAAAGGCATAGGCCACCATACCTGACCTTTTTTTCTTCTTCTTTCTTTCTTTCATTCTTCCTTTTGTTTGTTTGAGATAGGGTCTCGCTATGTAGCCCTGGCTGTCCTGGAACCCTCGGCGTAGACCAGGCTGCTCTCTAAATCAGAGCTACATCTGCCTGTACCTCCCAAACGCTGAGATGAAAAAGATGGGCACCACCACTGCCAGCCAGCCATTTAAAACAAACAAACAAAAAACAAAAACAAAACAAACAAAACAACCCCCACAGGTCCCGTGTAGCCCAGGTTAACCTCCAGCTAGCTTCATAGCTGAGAGTGACCCTAGACTCTCCATCCTCCTGCCTCCAATTCACTGTCTCATGCCCTTAAGTTCTTCCTCACTCTTTTGGTGTGGGATGCCCACTGTTCTCTGCCAAGGATGCCCCTCCAGACCTTGTTAGCCAGAGGATCCCCCTCCCAGCATCAGCACAACATCAACCCAGTCTCTCCCACCTGTGTTTGTAGATCACAGACTCTCCAAACTCAGGGAGAATCCAGTCCCTGTGTGCAGTGGCTCGGTGTCACTCTCTTGGTCAGGTTCTGGGCACACACCTCAGCACTCTGGTAGCTGAGGCAGGAGGATTAGAAATTCAATGCCCTCCTCAGCTGCAGAGTGGACACAAAGCCAGCCTGGGCTAAAGATTCAAATCTGCAATAATTGGTTGAGAATGTTTGGGCAGCTGTGACCTGAAGCACAAATGTAGTTTTGAAAGAATAATGAGAAAAGTTCATACGTGTGCTCAGCTCTTTTGCTGAAGTGCGCTCACAATACCAGACAGAAAAAGGAGGTGAGAAAAAAAGATTTATTTCCGACATCAGTAGCAAAGGGCTTCCTTCCATCATGGTGGGGAAACTTGGAGGAGCAGGTTAGTTCCAGCCAGAGTATGGGAAGAGCTTCACATTACAAGGGGGTTGGGAGGGGACAGGAAACAGGGCATGGTGTAACCTTCAAAAGTGACCCTAGTAGGGGCTGGAGAGATGGCTCAGTGGTTAAGAGCACCGACTGCTCTTCCAGAGGTCCTGAGTTCAAATCCCAGCAACCACATGGTGGCTCACAACTATCACCAATGAGATCTGATGCCCTCTTCTGGGATGTCTGAAGACAGCACGACAGTGTACTTACATTAAATGTAATTAATTACATTAATGTAAGTACACGACAGTGTACTTACATTAAATGTAAGTACAGTGTACTTACATTAAATAAATAAATAAATAAATAAAATCTTTTAAAAAACCAAAAACAGGAGACACTCTTGCCACGTTCCCACAGCCACCTGGCCCAAGCAGACCGACTGAAACCAGCTGCATTCGCTTTTTGCACTGCCTGCTGGGGAGCTCTGGGCTAAAATTGTGGCTCTAGACCATCTCTCTCTCTCTCCTCCTGTGGGGATTGTTGTGTCAGGTTAACAATTCATACCCCCAGGCTGGTGAGGTGGCTCCCAGCTGGCAGGGGACAGGGTCATGTGGCCCAGGCTAGTCTGGAATTCACTATGTATCTGAGGCTGAGTCAGGAGGGCCAGGAGTTCAAGGTCATCCTCAGCCACATAGTGAATTTGGGACTAGCCTGGACTACATGAGACCCTGGCTCCAAAGCCAGATAGAGGAGGGGGACAGGGGAAGGGAGAAGTGAAGGAAGGCAGGGCTGCTGAGTGGGACACCAGATGACCTCCATAGCCAACCACCTGCTTCCAGGCGTTTGCTTACCTGTGAGGTGGGGCTCTGCTGGAATGGCTACAGCCTGGACAAGGAAGGAGGTGCCTCCCTGCCCCTCACCCTCCTGCAGGGCTCACAGGAGTGGAGGTAGAGCCTGCCTTGCTGGCTCCAGTTCCCCAGGAAGATCAATGAGAGAATCAATCCCAGCTGCAGGGCTCCTCTGGGAACTTCCTCCCTGAGTTCCAGCCTCCCTCCTCAGCCTCCCTCCCCAGCCTGCCTCCTCAGCCTGCCTCCTCAGCCTCCCTCCCCAGCCTGCCTCTTCAGCCTCCCTCCCCAGCCTCCCTCCCCAGCCTGCCTCCTCAGCCTCCCTCCCCAGCCTGCCTCCTCAGCCTCCCTCTTCAGCCTCCTTCCCCAGCCTGCTTCCCCAGCCTCCCTCTTCAGCCTCCCTCCCCAGCCTCCCTCTTCAGCCTCCTTCCCCAGCCTGCCTCCTCAGCCTCCACTCTCCAGCCTCACTCCTCAGAGGATGCTCTGGAAACACTTGTAGGACAGAGTCTGAGAATGCAGCCTGGAATTTAGGCCTGAAAGGGACAGAACTGAGCTGAGGCTGTACTGTCAAGTCACAGACACAGACACACAGACACGGACACACAGACACACACACAGACACACACAGACACAGACACACACAGACACACACACACACACACACACACACACACACACACACACACAGGGCTTTCTGCCACAGGTCTTCAGCTGAGAGGACCCTGCTCTGGGAAGCAGGTGACTGGAATGCCCCTCTTTCCCCAGAGGTAAAACAACCAAGAGGTTGCTTTGTGCCCTTGCCAGTCTGCAGCCTCCTGGGAGTAAAAGGAGAGGGGATAAAGGGTTTGTCACAGTGATGGTGACACAGCTGAGCCTGGAGCTTGCTGGAGAGGGGGCAAGAAGGGAGGAGGAGAAAGGAGAGAGGGGGAGGAGAGAGGGAAGGAGGGAGGGGAGGGTGAGCCAAGGGGTAAGAGAGGGAGCTGAGGACGGAGGCCTGGGAGGGGGAGAAGAGGCTGTAGAGGAGGTGACATGGGTCCCCAGACCCTCATCGTGCCTTGGGCCATCCCTGCTTTCCTAGTGGGAAAAACTGAGGTGGAGTGAAAGGACCGCGCCTGCAGCCCGGGGCTGTGCCGGTGCCACCTGCCCCCATGCTCTGCAGCTCCCACCCGGTGGCTGTGGCTCTTGGGTGCTTACAGGGCACCCTGAGCTAGGGCTCCAGCAGATCCCCTGGGAGCCGAGGCTCCACCTCACGGCTCAGCCCCAGCCAGTCCGACTTCAGCCCCAGGCTGTCCTCTGAGTGATGGCTGCAGAGATGCCAGGTCCTGGGGAGGGGACCAGCGCTTAACCAGGACAGGTGTTATACACCCAGGAACTAGGTCAGCCAGTCTTCTCAGAACTAGTGTGTTGTCACTAAGGCCAACCCAGACATCCCTATGGGTCTACGAGACTTAACTCCAGGCCACCCAGACTCAAAGACAGAGCCGACCCCCCCCCCCACCTGTTGGCCTCCCAGACGTCAAAGCCAACAGCACTGAGAGCTTCCTGTGTGCCCCACCTGAGTCTAGTTCCTGGCTTTATCTCATTGACTCACTCAACAAACAATTTCTAATGACTGCCCAGACGGTCCCTTTTCTCAGACTTCCTCTTCCAATGTAGCCCCTTTCCTGGACCCAAACTCCTACATACCCTACAAAACCCAGCCACTGGGAATCCTACCCCCAAAAAGGGAAAAAAAAAACAACTGCTGTTTATTTTAGTGCTGATGGGGGTTGGGGAGATTTGGAGAGGGTCGTTATTTATCTTCCTTTCCCAGTCAGGGATGGGGAGAGGCCTGTTATGTCCAATGGGTGCCCGGCTCCCTAACCCCACTCTGCAAGAGCAGTTCCTTCCCCACCGAGCCGAGCCAAAAACTCAAGCCGGAGGGGAGACAGAGGTAGAGGCCTTGCCAAGCTGAGCGAAATGTCTGTCTGGCAAGGAGCTGTCTTCCCTCCACACCCGCTGGGCCAGCGGAAAGGGCCCTGGGTGTGTTCTGATAAATGACGCGCGTTAATGGCGCGTTCCAGCCCGGCCTCACCCTCTGCCTCTAGTCAAGCTGTTGAGGCTCGGAGCCAGAAGCCATTCTGGGTGACCCACGTGCGCCTGGCCCAGCAAGCCTCTCTCGGATTGGAGCTCCTCCAGACCTCCGGTCCACAGTGGGACACTTCAGGGTGTCCTTGCCACAAGAAACCCTGGAGGGGCTGAGCCGCCCGTGGCCGCTGAAAATCTACTACGCGGCGCCCAGACCCGGGACCCGCGCGGCCACGGAGGGCAGGACGCCGAGAAAGGGATAGATGCTTTGCGTTATTAAGCTCCAGGGAGCCTGCGTTCCGGGTGTGTGTGTGTGTGTGTGTGTCTGTCTGTCTGTCTGTCTGTCTGTCCGCATCCCTTCATCCTGTGCAGCACGTAGTCCAGGCCATGGCTTTGCACCCCTCTCCAGGGTTCCGCGTTCAAACGAAGAGTGGAAGAGAACCCCAGAGTAGAAGGCATCCAGGAGGCCCCTACCTGTTGCTTCACCAGTCCTCCTCCAGCAGGCCCCAAGTCATACCCTGGTCCCTCTGGCCTCAGTTGCACTCTCTCTTCTCTCTCTCTCTCTCTCTCTCTCTCTCTCTCTCTCTCTCTCTCTCTCTCTTAACCTCTCTTTCCCTACAGCGCAGGGTAGAGAAATTGGGGAGNCCCCAAGTCATACCCTGGTCCCTCTGGCCTCAGTTGTTCTCTCTCCTCTCTCTCTCTCTCTCTCTCTCTCTCTCTCTCTCTCTCTCTCTCTCTCTCGACAGTTCATTTTCCCTACAGCGCAGGGTAGAGAAATTGGGGAGGGAGAGGCAGGGTCCCCAGACCTGGTCCAGAGGCGACTTTGAATCTTGCGAGCCAAGCGGTCCAGCGGAACTCAACTCTAAAGGGTCCGGAGCAAGGATGAAGGCCAGCACTGGCTACAGGAGACCCTGTCGGAGGGGAGGAGGATAGGTGGGGGATGGCAAAAAAAGCGAGGAAGGGAGCAGCGGGCCCTCCCTACTCTGGGGTCCCCCAGAGTGAGTGGCTGCTCTCAGGGCTGGAAACTGAGTCAGGACAGGGTAGTGGGCTGTTGGAGTTCCTTCCCCTCATCGCGTCCTGGAACTTGAGTAGTCGAGGGTGCAGTGACGCCCGACGTCCTTGCTGGTGCTCACGCAGGCCCCGTGGCCCGCTGCAAACAAGCGGGTGTTTGCGCAGCGCGCGACCCAGAGCGATGGGGATTCGATGGAGACGCGGGGCCGTCGGGAATCGATCGGGCACAGCTGTCGCAGAACAGCCCCGCGGAGCTGCCACGGGCGAAGCAGTCACAGGCCCCGGCCGTGCAGGCATCTCGGGGTGCGGCGTACTCTCCTGCAACCCCACATCCGACAGAGACCCCTGGGACCACCCAGGCTGGACATCACTTCTCTGTCTACCAGCGGAGCTGTGTGGTGTGGGGAACTCAGATCTGTGGCGCCTGCCGATTTGGGGAGGCTGGAATGAAGGTGGCAGTCGCTAGAGTTCCTATGAACCACCACCACCCCAGCCCACTCACCAGCGAGAAGAAAGGACCGTGACTTAAAACTCTCATTTCGGTGGGCAATAAACAGCGGCCTGTCGGGAGAGGCTGGAGTGCCCGCCTCAAAGGAACAACTTTAGGCATCTAAAGTCCCCAAATCAATTTTTTTTTTTAACTAAAATGAGAAGCGAAAAGTAGGATATTGGTGAGGTCAAACTGGTGGGGGCCCGGACGGGGGTGTCTGTTCCGGCCCGCCTTCAGGGCGCTTCTGGGGTGCGGGGATGAGAGCGACTGAGGATTCCTGCGAAGCCCGTGCAGGTCCCCAATGTCGCTGTCGCTTGTACTTGCTAACCCGACCCTCACAGCCCTCAGGTTAACTGGGCCTCAGATTTCTCTCAAATGAGAGCTTAGCACAGAGACGGTAGATATTAGCGAGGCACAGCCCAGCACGTTCGGAGATCCCAGAGGCAGCTACGGGGCTCCTGGACTCCCTGATTTTCCCAGAGGGGATACTAAGGTCGACTGAGAGGTTCTCTGAGTTGGCCTAGGTCCCCACGGGGATAGAGATGGGGGATGCCCTGCCCCCCTCCAGCCCACCCCTCCTCCATCCTCAATTTGCTAATGACCCAAGATCGATCTGGCCCCAGTCACCGGTACGCCCCGTGCCCCCCCCCCCGCTCAATTCTATTTCACTAATTACTAAAGTGGGGGAGGCCAGTTCTTGGGGCTCAGGGGGCACAGTCCATTTCTTAGGGACCCCTAGGTTTTTACTCCATGGTCAGTGGGACCATAGACCTCGCGGAGATCCAGCTCTTTGTCCCCAGAAGACTCAAACTCAGGCTGCACACGCCGGGGAAAATGTCCCTCCATGGGTCTGAGAAGTCCTAAGTCTGGACAGTTTGCAAGGGAGTGTGTGACACCCGAGGTTGCCCTTGTTCAAGAGAAAAGGGAGTCCCCTCATCTCAAAGCCCCCAGCCTCCTCTCTTTTTCTTCAAAATGGATTCCTCTCTCATGGGTGGAGGGAGCTATAGATATCATTTGAAAGAAATAATAACACAGGCGGAAATGAAGGCAGGGCTCCCCCCCCCCATCATCCCAACCCTCTGACTAGGAACCCCCCGGGTGGCTGGTATTTGAAAGGGTTTATGGACATCTTTTGTTTTTCCGTTTCTAAACACCCAGTCAGCCCCTGTACCTCTTTGCTTTCTAGAGCTCTGAATGCTATCGGTTGACGGTGGTGGATTGATTTCCACACCCCATGATTATTTTTAATTATCTGTGATGTTGCAGGGTAGACTTGGGGACCTCAGACTTGACTCTGATCCTGGCCATAGCAACTGTCCCCAGCTCTTCGTCACTGGGGAGGAAACCCCAGTGATGCAACAGATGTTCTGTATGCCTCAGTTTCTCTATCTGGAAGATGGCTGTAGCCACAAATTGTCCAGACTCCCCAAATCAGAAGACCCCAAAGTTTCTGTCCCTTGGGGGAGGCGGGTGGCTAAAAGTATCCACTCCTGCAGTCTTCACCCTAATGGCCCCCTCTGCAATCTTTACTCCCCACTATCCCCCCACCCCCAACAGGGAGACCAAAAACCTGCAACAGGCAAGAAGTGATGGGCTCTGGAACTCTTCCCTCTTTAGGACTGTTAAACAGCCGGAGCTTAATAAATGCTGACTTGTTCACATTGAAACAGTCCCTTCAGCCCTGTCCACCCATGGATCTGGGAGAGGAAACTCTGTGTGACACATCCCCCTTTAATGGCTCATATATAATGCCACTTTCCTCCAGGCTCCTCTTCTCTGGGGGGGGGCAGCATGGAAGGGGAAACTGAGGAACAGAGAAGGCTCTGTACAGCCTGGGGCATGGATCACCATGCCCGTCACACAGCCATTGGTGTGCTGTGGACATCAGATTCTCGGTTTGCTTTGTTTCCAACCTGACAGAACAAGCCATTGGTGGGGACATCCCTTGAGTGAGCATCAGAGCCCATGGGTTACTCAGGCTCCAGAACAAATGCCAATAACCCTCCCTGGCAGTGAGCAGGGCAGGGGTGGCAGAGGCTGGGGCTGAGTGAAGACACCTTCCTAACCTCTGGACCTCAAACACAAGATCCCTCCAGGGTCTGACTTGGCCACCCCAGTAATCTCTTCTCTACCCACCCAAGGGGTCTTGTTCCCAGGTGCCCTGTGCCTGTAGGGTGCCATCCATGAACCCCTTCTTTCCCCTTCCCTGTCTGCAGGAGAGAGAGAGAGAGAGAGAGAGAGAGAGAGAGAGAGAGAGAGAGAGGAGAGAGAGAGAAAAGAGAAGAGAGAGAAGAGAGAAGAGAAGAGAGAGAAGAGAAGAGAGAAGAGAGAGAAGAGAGAGAAGAGAAGAGAAGAGAGAGAAGAGAGAGAAGAGAAGAGAAGAGAGAGAAGAGA
>NC_034598.1:45027098-45052122 GCF_900095145.1 Mus pahari
GAGAAGAGAGAGAAGAGAGAGAAGAGAGAGAGAAGAGAGAGAAGAGAGAGAAGAGAGAGAGAAGAGAGAGAAGAGAGAGAAGAGAGAGAAGAGGGAGAAAGTTCCTAGGATACCGCAGTCTGAAGAAACCCAAGCTGGTCTAGAGATGTCAGACAAGACATCCTTAGACCCCAGAGATATTGGGGACAGAAAGGTAGCCAATTAAATGGAACTTAGGAGGGATTTTCCCCCTCTCTCTGTCATCTTTTCCATGTGTAGCCCTGGCTGTCCTTGAATCCAGTTCTGTAGGCCAGGCTGACCTTGAACTCAGAAATCCACCTGCCTCTGCCTCCCAAGCGCCAAGATTAAAGGCATGCACTACTACACCTGACCTTGGAGGGATTTATATTTGCTTTGGTGCAAAGACTCACTATAAAGCCCTTGCCTGACGAACTTGCTGCATAGACCAGGCTAGCCTCCAAATTAAAGATCCACCTGCCTCTCTGTCTTCTCAGTCCTGGGCCTAAAGACCACTAAAGTCCCCGTTAAGAAAGATTTCTGAATGTCCTCTCTCCGCTCCCCTCGCCTCCCCCCCCCCCGCATTGCACAATTGAAGAAACAGAAGCTCAAATGCCTAAATGCCTGGTTTCCCTTGTGCTTGAGGCCAGTGCAGACTGTGCGATTGTTCTGGGGACCTACTAATTGCCCCACTTCACCCCAAAAGAGGTTTTGAAATCTTTGTGTGTGTATGGGGATGAGCTTGAAAAACAGTCACATCTTTCTGAGGGTGCCAACAGAGTTGGGGGGCATATAGAGCCATGCTTCAGGGACTGGTGGTGGGTGGGGGCAGAAGGGGGGATGTACAGGGCAGAGAATCAAAGACGCTTATATGAGAACACAGAGAGAGAGAATGAGAAAGCCAGGACTAGCGGTCCTCCACCCCAATCCCTCTGGTTCTTCTCAGGGCAAACAGAATGGGGAGACCCGGTAAGCCAGCCTGGAGCTCCAGGGGGTTTGGCGGGTGCAGGCGGAGCGATGGGCGGGGGCGCTGACGTCAGACCCGGGCCGGGGCGCCGGCGGCGGCCGCCCCGCCACATCCTGGTGGCCGCTGCTCGCAGCAGCCGAAGCCGGGCGAGAGCACTGAATGAGCGGGACAGTAGCAGCCGCCGCCACCAGGAGCGTCGGCCAGTGCGTGGGGACCATGCTGCGGCCTTGAGCACACACGGAGGGGACGCCCAGGATGGAGTTGAGCTTGGAGAGCCTCGGGGGGCTGCACGGGGTGACACACGCGCAAGCCGGCGAGCTGCTGAGCCCGGGCCACGCGCGCTCCGCCGCGGCCCAACACCGAAGCCTAGTGGCATCGGGGCGCCCAGGCCTGGTGGCCGGCATGGCTAGCCTGCTGGACGGTGGTGGCGCCGGGGGCGGGGGCGCCGGGGGCGCGGGGGCTGCAGGGGCCGCGGGTGGTGGCCCTGACTTCCGTGGGGAGCTGGCTGGCCCCCTGCACCCGGCCATGGGTATGGCGTGTGAGGCCCCAGGTTTGGGTGGCACCTACACCACGCTCACACCCTTGCAGCACCTGCCGCCGCTGGCCGCCGTGGCCGACAAGTTCCACCAGCACGCGGTGGCCGGGGCGCACGGAGGCCATCCGCACGCTCACCCTCACCCGGCCACCGCGCCGCCACCGCCCCCTCCGCAGCGCCTGGCGGCCAGCGTGAGCGGCAGCTTCACCCTCATGCGCGACGAGCGGGCGGCGCTGGCCTCGGTGGGCCACCTCTACGGGCCTTATGGCAAGGAGCTGCCCACCATGGGGTCGCCACTGTCGCCGCTGCCCAGCGCGCTGCCCCCCGCTCTACACAGCGCCCCGCAGCCGCCGCCGCCGCCGCCACCGCTCGCCGCTTACGGGGCTCCGGGCCACCTGGCCGGGGACAAACTACTGCCACCTGCCGCCTTCGAGCCACACGCGGCGCTTCTGGGGCGCGCAGAGGACGCGCTGGCCCGAGGGCTGCCTGGAGGCGGCGGCGGCGCGGGAGGCGGCGGGGCGGCCGGCGGGGCGGCCGCGGGTTTGCTGGCTCCGCTGGGCGGGCTGGCTGCAGCCGGGGCGCACGGGCCTCACTCAGGCGGCGGTGGCCCCGGAGGGGGCGGTGGCGCTGGCGGCGGCAGCGGCGGCCCGGGAGCCGGCGCCGCAGCCGAAGAGATCAACACCAAAGAGGTGGCCCAGCGCATCACTGCCGAGCTGAAGCGCTACAGCATCCCGCAGGCCATCTTCGCGCAGCGCATCCTGTGCCGCTCGCAGGGCACGCTCTCCGACCTGCTGCGCAACCCGAAGCCCTGGAGCAAGCTCAAATCCGGCCGCGAGACCTTCCGCAGGATGTGGAAGTGGCTGCAGGAGCCGGAGTTCCAGCGCATGTCGGCGCTGCGCCTGGCAGGTAGGGACGAGGGCCCCTGAGGCTCGACCCTGGGGGACATGGTTGGCACAGGATGAGGGACCTGGCTAGTGCGTCCTGGCAGCCTCGAGGGGGGATCCTGTAGCCTCTGAGGCTGACCCAGGGTCTGCATCGCCGAGTGTCGCTAATAGAAAGAGGGCAAATACAATTATTGTCGCCGTCCCTGTTCTTTTAGGGACTGTGTAGAGTGTCGAGTGTCTTTGAGGCTGACATAGACATAGGGTGCTAAACTAAAACAGCCCTCGCGTGACTCTGTGTGCGCGCGTGTATGCGCGCCTGTGTAGCACGTTCCTTGGGTTCACGATCCCCCGCGATCAGAGGTGCCACTCCCCTCGTCCCCAAACATCCTGCAAGAGGGACCAACGGCGCCCTCTCTCCCCCCAGTCACAAAGCTCCAGATGCTGACTGGACTCAGCTAAGGCCTGGCCACCGCTCTGCCCCCAGCCCCAGCACCACCACCGAGCTCTCTTCCTATGCAGCTCAGCCTCTGCTGACGATCGATCTGCTAGTCCCCCATCCCTCCCCCCTCTGGCCGTTGGCAAAGGTCATTTGAGATTGGGGGAGGGGCGGCCCTTGGGACCCTGGGCTCAGTGGCATCCACCAGAGGCCTTCACACACACACACACCCCCGTGGTGGCCCCCAGGGCCTCACTCCCTCCTGTTTTCCTGTTCCCCTTTCTACTTCTCTCTACGGGGACAAATTGCTGTCCCTCTCTTCGAGCTGCCTCTCCGGTTCCCAGTCCAGCCTCTCTTTATTCTTTTCTTCCCTCGCGCCTTGCCTGAGTCTCTCCCACACACAGAGGCATATAAGCCAGTCCCTGGGGGATCCGTTGTCTCCTCCTTTGGTCTAACCTGTCCCCTCCCACCCGAGCGAGGAATGTGGGGGTGTGCCACGGACCCTACATCCTCCTTGTTTGGGAAGGGGGTGTCAGGAGGCCGGTGGTCTGGGCAGAGCGGGTTTTTCTATGGCGTGGTGGGGAGGGGGCTGTGCACCCCGTTCCAGGGACAATAGCGGTTTCCAGAGCCTCATCGATCCCTCTGCCTACAAACACAGAGAGGGGCGGGGCAGCGGGACTCAAGAGAGGCGCCCCTAAGGCAGGAACTGAGAACTGGCTTGACTGTACCCCCAGACCACACTACAAGCCTGTGTGGGGTGCAGAGAAGCTGAGGGCCCTGGGCGTAGCGGGGTAGATAGACATGGGCTTGGTTGGAGCCTGTGCTACCTGCTCTGTGGATTCTAAGCCTGCTGTGCAGGCTGGCACACACACAGTCCCACCTCAGTTTCCCCTTCCTCTAGAGTCTTTAGTGGGATAATTCAGTGATGAGATGCGCCCTGTCTTTGGGTTTTCTGTGCCATGCATTCCTGGGGGGACAGGTGGCACTGGAAGACATTAGGATAAACACACACAGGTTTATCTGAAGAGCCCTGTTGCTAGTGAGGGAGACAAGGACACCTGTCCCAGAACACAGCCCCTGTCCTGTCCTGTCCTGTCCTGTCCATGGCTCTCCTTGGGGAGCATGGCCAGGGATCCACTGTCTCCCAGGGGGTCAGGTGCTTTGTGGATTCTAAGACCAAGACCTCCCCTCCTGGAATACAACCATTGTGTACCCCAAACCTGTGCCACTCGCCTGTCACTTGCACGAGTGATGTTCCAATTGCTCTCCTGTGGACACAAACGGCAGGCACACCACAGAACTGCTGGACAACACATGGGCCCAGGGTCCCAGATTCTGCAAGGCCACCAGCCCTCCATGTCCCACTTGAAGCAATAGGTTAGCCATTCCAAAAGGAGCCATGGCCAGACTGGCTCCTTGTCTTGCGCAGCTCTGGTGACCAGCATCTCTCCCTGAGACTGTGTCACAGGATGACTGTGTCACTTCTAAAAGTGTGGCCACCTCAGGGGAGCACGGGGGGGGGGGGATGAGATACCTGGCCTGTTCTGTTCCAGATCAGCCTCCTGGGAGTCCAGGTTGTCACACTGTGACCCAGCGCTCCAAGTCCCTTCTCTGTCTTCATCTTCAGACTCCACTGGAGTCAGAAGTGGCAGCCGGGGTCATTAGGCTCGAGTCAGGCCTTTAGTTCTGGTCCCCCGCACAAATGAAAAGCAGTTAAGTGGCGGTAAATTGTGACATTTAGAGGGTACTAGGGCGGCCAGGCGAGACTCTTCAACATCCTGTGCCTGTGACAGCTGAAGGTGCCAAACCTCGAGCCTGGAGCCGAGCGCTGCCTCTCACTCCCTTATCCCCGACCCACTGGGGACAAAATTGGACCTTGGTTTCTATGAACTCAGGAGGGAAACTATCCACCCAAGCAAGTCACAACCTCACTGGGAAGACATTGTCCCCAGTGACACCAACCCTAGAATGCCCTACAAGACAAAGCCAGTGAGAGAAAGGGAGAAGGTGGGGAGATGACAGACAGACAGACAGACAGATGGATGGGAGGGAGAGAGGAATGGTGTGGGAGGGATGTGAGTTGGAGAGACAGGAGAGAAAGGCAAGGGTGGAGGGACAGAGAGAGGGAGAGAAACCAGAGCAGAATGAAGCAAAAAGAAAGGCTGGACACAAAGAAAGGGAGGGGGCCATGGAGAAACCAGAAGGTGGCTGAAGCCAGGCTGGCCCCTCCTGGTCCCTGAGCCCCAGTAAAACACAGCCCCCTTCTCCTTCCTTTGAGGACCCCTGAGAATAAGTCCTTTCTTTGTTGTGCCCAAGAAACACAGCAAAGAGCAGCAGAGTACCAGCCCTACCTCAATGTGTGTTGTCCTCCGCATGCCTCAGTTTCCCTAAATGTAAAACATGCATTGTGTGTGTGTAGGGAGTAGTCATTGAAGACCCCAGCTCTCCCAGGCACTTTTTCCACCATGCGAGAGGGGGGACGTATTTGCATCTGCTCCCACACCACCCCAGAATCTCCTCTCTGAGCTGTGTGCCCCACCACCACCACCACACACCCCAGTGACAGTCACAAACTGTGATTATGGGAGCGGAGCTGGGGGAGGGGTGGCTCCTGGCGGGTGGGGCGGTCGATGAATTCGAATTACCGTCTGTGATTCATCACCGTGCGCCCAGGTCGATAGCTTCGGCCGACTTCAAATATTGTTTAAATTGCAACTCTGGACTAAAAAAAAATCTTCTTTTTTGTAACTGATCAGAAAAATATACAAATATAATGAAATATTCAAAGGAGACAGGAATTCACGCACACACTACACACCATTTAGATACACCACAAACCACATACATATACACACACTGTACACACACACATACCACATCATACATTTAACAGACACACCAGACACCACACACATATACACACACTGTACACATACGCACACACACCATATACCACACACTATACACACCGCACACCACACACCACACATCTAACAGATACACCACACGCCACACACTGTACACACATGTACATTATACCATACACCATACATACACACTATACATTTTACACACACTGCACACCATAAACAACATACATGCACCATGCATATACACCACACACACATACACACACACACACACACACACACACACACACACACACACACACACGGAAAGGTCTAGGAGCTGTGGACTGCTTGGTCTCCTCACAAGGAAACTGCACTTGGGGACAATGCAGATACAGAGGCAGCAGGCCAGAGCACTGGACAGGAAACAGACATAGTGTGTGTGACCACAGGTCCTTCAGACCCTCCTCCCTGTTTCTTCTCCTGTGAGTCCTGGAGAAACTGGAGAGGTGCATAGCTGTTGGCCCCTTGTTATTTTATTTTATGTTTTATTTGGCTTTTTGAGACAAGTTTTCTCTGTGTAGCCCTGGCTGTCCTGGAACTCCCTCTATAGACCAGGCTGGCCTCGAACTCAGAGCTCCATCTTCTCTGCCTCCTACACCACCACCTCCCAGTTTAAACTCTTCCCCTTCCATCTGAGGCTGTGAACACATCCTGGAGTCCCTTGATCTGTCATGGAGGCCAGGCTGAAGGTTCGGGGATGACTGCTGTGCACCAGAGTCACTGTAGGATGCTGGGCTGGAACCCAGGGCCAAAGGCAGGCCAGGCCAGCACTGTCCCCATGCAAGTACAGACCTGCCTCTCATTCTCAAAGAGCTGGAGTCTTCATGGAAACCTCTAATAGACCCCCCAACACACACAAAAGGCTAAAGCTCCCCACACACCCCAGAAAGTAGAGTCTGTTCCCAAAGGCCTTATTTAGACCCGGGACTCCCCTTGCTCCATTCTTAACTGAGTCTCAGTTTCCTAATCTGAGAAATGGACAGTGTTGCATAAGCCCCTCAGAGTGTGGCAGGGGCTCCTGAAAAGGAATTGGGAGAGTGGCACAAGCCCACGTGGGTCAAAGGTGGAAATACTCTAGGTCATCACAGAAAATACCCAGTGGCCATCTCCCCAGGGCTATGAGTGGTGTGTAAGGCCTTTGTGAACCATTTGCAGGGGCATGCTGGAATCCCTACAAGGAGCCCCTTATCCTTGAGCACAGGACCTGGTCAAGATAATGGGTCCACTAGCCTGCCAATCCCGGAAGATTTCAATGGAGAGCCTCCTGCACGCTAAGAAACTGTCCAGCCCCTGACCATGCTCCCAGCATGGGGGATTCTAGGTGGGGCTCTACCCTGACCATGCCCACAGCCTTCATGGGGAGGGGTGGGGAGGGTGGGGAGGGATTCTAGCCCAGGCTCTAGGACATTGCAGAAACAAGGAGGTATAGATCCAGGACATCAGTGCACCTTAAGGAAAGACAGGACACTTTCCAGTGCAGTAGCTGGTACGGTGTAAGCCCATTCCCCACTTCACAGCAGCCACACAGCCCAGGCTCTGGGCCTCATCAGGTTACAGTGTCCTGGACACTGGTGAGCTGCTCTCTCTCTCTCTCTCTCTCTCTCTCTCTCTCTCTCTCTCTCTCTCTCTCTCTCTCTCTCTCTCTCTCTCCCTCCTCAGTGGAGAAGGAAGCAAGCTTTGTACATTTGACTCCATAGGACGCTGTGACTTCAATTCCTGGCAAACTGTCCCGCCCACCCCCACCCCGAGCTGGAGTCAGAGGGAAGTCAAGTTCACGCCTTGCCCTAAATCCAGTCGCCACTTCCTATGACCACTCCAGAGTCTGGTAGACAGGAGCAGGCGGCAGGTCTGTTTCTTCTGCTTGGAGAGAGGCTGAGGCTGAGCTCTGGTCCTTCCTTCTAAAAACCCCTCGAGGTGGGTTTGATATGTTGGGGAAAGGCACAGGCTGCAAAGCCTGGGGGCTTGAGTTTTTAATCCCTGGGGACGTACATGGTGGAAGGAGAGCTTCCATTCTGATCTCTGAAGGTGTGCTATCCCCCCACCTACATCCATACAAACACAGAATATAATGTAATTTTAGCCAGACAGTGGTGGTGCACGCCTTTAATCCCAGCACTCGGGAGGCAGAGACAGGTAGATATCTGAGTTTAGGGCCAGCCTGGTCTACAGAGCAAGTTCCAGGACAGCCAGGGCTACACAGAGAAACACTGCCTCAAAAAAAACAAACCAAAAGAAAAAGAAGAGTAATTAAAAAAAAAAAACACAAAAAAACTAAGCCTCTTTCAACTAAATTCCTAGCCTGAACGAAGGCACTCCCCAGCTGTAGATTCCCTATCAACTATCACCATTCCAGGCTGAAATACAACCCACACCCATCACTGCCCTGCTGCTTCTAGCTGGGGGGGGGGGGGACTCTTCACGGCCACTATGGGGACTCTGAGCTCCCCTGACAGAGCCCCTAAGATGCAGAAGGCAGCTTCCTGGGACAGCCTTTGGTCTACGGTCTCCTCAGCCCTCCTGCGTGCATGGGGGGGACTTGGGCTGGAGGAGCAGGTAAGGAACAGCAGCCTGGAGGCCTGGCAGTTCCCGCGGCTGGGGGAAGGACTCGAGACCGCCCCCGTGCTCTCTTTGTGTTAGCCTGTGAACAGCCTGGCTTTAACCAGGAGAGTTCAAGCTGGTTTGAATCAAGTTTTTAATTAAAAATAGACGGTGATCAATACCCTAGGCAGTGCTGGAGGGGGAGGGTAGAGGCTGGGACCAGAGCGGGCGTGGCTGGGAGGTCCGTGTGACCCTCCGGCAGCTCAAGACACCTATGGCCTCAGTTTCCCCTAGGCGGATTAATTCCGACCGTCCTTCCTCCGGGACAGTGGGCACAGGTGGGGACAGTTGAGATACTTGAATTATTGTCACATTGAAAAAGTACACAGAGAAACAGGATCTGGACTTGTGCTCTTACTGCGCCTGCCTGGGTCCCCTGGACGTCCCAGGGAAAGCGGCCCGCCTGAGGACGCAGTCCCTGCTGTTGGCGGGCACCTCCGACCTTGTCACCAATCCCACACTTAGCGCTGGGGAACTGCAGAGGACCTGCCTCGGCCCAGATCCCCGGACGTGCGACAAACACCACCCCGCGGCTCTGGGCAGGCCACAAGCTTTGGGCGGGATGGATCCCTGGAATCCTAGAAGATCGGTTGGTGCACCGCCTCGAAAGAGAGCTTGCAGGGTCCCTGTTGCCGGGAGGAGGTGCAGCCTCCCGCCCCGTCCCTCCCTCCGCGCTGCCTTTTCGCTTTCTCCTCTCTCTTCTGGCCTCAGAAATCTTGCAAAAATAATTCTGTATTAGCGTTTTGTTTTGTTTTTGAGATAGGGTCTCATGTCGCCCACACTAGTCGCAGTCGCCTTCAGTGTAGCTGAAGATGACATTAAACTCGAAATCCTCTTGCCCACACCACAATATTCATTATTTTTAATTTTGGATTTTTAAAAAAGATTTATTTATTATATGTAAGTACACCGTAGCTGTCTTTTTTTTTTAAAGATTTATTTATTTATTATATGTAAGTACACTGTAGCTGTCTTCAGACACTCCAGAAGAGGGAGCCATATCTTGTTAGGGATGGTTGTGAGCCACCATGTGGTTGCTGGGATTTGAACTCNGGACCTTCGGAAGAGCAGTCGGGTGCTCTTACCCGCTGAGCCATCTCATCAGCCCTAATTTTGGATTTTTTGAGACAGGATTTTTTTTTCTCTGTGTAGCCCTGACTGTCTTGGTACTCGCTCTGTAGACCAAGCTGGCCTCAAACTCTGAGATCTGCCTGCCTCTGCCTCCCCAGCGCACTGAGATTAAAGGCATGTACGCAGCCCTCCCTAAACACGACCTCGTTAGTTATATTTTTTATTCTCTCACTTGCTCGGGCTCCGCTGGGAACCTATGAGTTACTCGGCAATAAAGAGCTCTAGTCGTTTGCCGGGCGGCCTACCAGTCCGCACTCACCGCACAGCGGTCTCCACACTGTTGGTCTCCAGCCTGTCCTAGGTCAGGTGATTTGGGAACTGTGGTCCGCTGGAGAGACAGGACGCACTTCCGGGGACAGAGCCCAGGGCTGAGAGCCCTTATCAGTGGATTAATTCACAAACGATTGAAGCACTCCCTCGCTCCCTCGCTGGCCTGCCTTGGCTGGGCCGGCCTCTGGTTTTCAGGCACCTGGTTCCTTTCCAGCCATCTTTTCCTAATTCTTCTTCCAACTGCCACCTTGCCCTTTGCAAATGACTTATTAAACATCGACGCTCAGCCTCGCGTGGTGGCACACGCCTGTCATCCCAGCACTTGGGGGACCGAGACGGAAGAATTGCCAAGAGTTTGGGTTAGCTTGGGCTACAGCAGCGAGAACTTAAATCAAAAGAGAGAAGAGTCGGAGGGGATCCTGTTGAGGACATTCCATTAGGGTTCCGGTCATCCTCAGCTGGTCATCCTTAACTATGTAATAACTTCGAGACAACCTGCACTTCATGAGTCTCAAAGTTTGTGTGGGGTGTGCTATTTGTTAACTCCATTTACCCCCATGGAGGATTGACCAGTGAGAGGTCTCCTTGACTGAAAGCCCAGGTGGGAACGGCCCCTGGCTGCCCCCATGTCCCCACCTTGTGACTCTCTAACTCCCAGGTGCCCCTCCTCTGCACTGAGCAGGCCAGGTGTGTGTGGACGGTTCCAGATAGGCTTGGAAAATGAAGCCATTAAAGTCCTCTGTGGGAGGGAGGGAGGGAGAGGGGAGTGGAGGGGGGAGGGAGGGAGGGGGGCCATTCTGACACCTGGCGCTGACTCAGGTGCTCAAGGGCGACTCTGGGCAGAGTGGGGAGGGGAAGAAGGAATTGGTTTGGGAATCTGTGGGGAAGGGTCCCCACTGAGGTATCCATTAGCTCTCAACCTCACCCGGACCTCCCACCCACAGGAACCACCTTCCTGAATGTCTTGGGGACTTGTGACCCTGGCAGAGTCACAGAGCCAGAGAGGCTCCTCTCGGGAGCATCTTGGGGGAAATTCAGCCTGGCTGGGTTGAGTCACCATGATGGGGAGAGATTGTTGGTTCCAACATAGGCCCCCACCCTGCAGCTCGTGGCGGGGCAGGACTTGTCGCCACGGTAACCAGCCATCATCCCAGCCGGAGACCAGGCTGGTATTGAATTGTGGGCTGCGGGAGTGAGAGTGAGGAGGGGGGACGGGCGCCGCCATTGCTCAGCACACACCAGGCTTAGTAGAAGGGGAGGGAGGGAGGTGGGCAGGAGTGATGGGGGAGGGGGCAGGGGCTGTGGGGTGCTGTCTGGGTGGGGTGGAGCTGGGGAGGGACAGCTAGATACCTTTCTATGCTTGTCTTGATTTCTTTCCTTTTCTTTTATTTTTTATAAAAATTTTATTATTTTATGTTTGTGAGTACAATGTAGCTGTCTTCAGACACACCAGAAGAGGGCATCGGATCCCATTACAGATGGTTGTGAGCCACTATGTGGTTGCTGGGAATTGAACTCAGGACCTCTGGAAGAGCAGCCAGTGTTCTTAAAGCTGCTGAGCCATCTCTCCAACTTTCCCTTTAATTAAAAAAAAATTTTTTTTTGAGACAGGGTCTCTCATAGCTCAGGCTGGCCTCCAATTCCCTATGTAGTCAAGGATGGACCATGAACTGATTCTTTTGTCTCACTGACATGTGCTACCTCGCCTATTTATTTAATGCTGGAAATGAAACCCAAGGCCAAATGCATATTGGGCAAACATTCTACCCACTGAGCTACAAGCGCCCTACCCACTGAACTACAAGCCCTCTGTCCACTGAGCTACAAGTACTCTGTCCACTGATCTACAAGCACTCTGTCCACTGAGCTACAAGCACTCTGTCCACTGAACTACAAGCCCTCTGTCCACTGAGCTACAAGCACTCTACCTACTGAGCTATAAGCACTCTGTCCACTGAGCTATAAGCACTCTGTCCACTGAGCTACAAGCACCCTGCCCACTGAGTCCCAGCCCTAGGATCATTTCTTATAGGGATGGAGCCAAGGCTTTGCAGGAAGTAAAGTGAAGGGCTTCCTAGGTTCGAGGCCAGTGCAGCTGGGCTTCAGGTGTAGGAGTTATCTGTTCACAGTTGCTCCATCCGTCTCCTAGAGGGGACGGTCCCTGCAAGCTGACCTGTGTGAGACTCCCCTAACCAGCTCTTGCGACCACAGGAGAGATGAGACCCAGACCTCAACTTTTTTCACACACACCTCATCCCCGCGAAGCTGGGGAGCCCCCGTATCTTTTTCAATTCATTAAGTATTTTTCTGCCACCTCCCAGCAATGGAGAAAAAGGGAGTTCCACCCCAGAACAGTTGCAAATAGGCCTTAGCCTGAGGTGGTCTGTGGACCCTAGTAACTCTAGATAAACCAAGAAACGGGCCACGCAGGTTCCCCGAGTGCAAAACCCGGGATCTAAACAGATTACACCATAAACTCAGGGTTTTTGCCTCCAGCTGCCGTGCCTTTGCAGGATATAACCCAATAGACCGGGAGCGCCTGCCCTCTTCTGGACACAATGTGAATTTCAAGACGATGGGGCGAAGCTGGTGGGCGGCAGGAACTCGGGCGCTCACACTACACACACACACACACACACACACACACACACACACACACACACACACGTGTATGTAAAATTTAAACCCCAGGGCGTGATGACACCTATGTGTCGTCTCAGCCCTGGGAAGGCAGGAACAGGAGACCCTGGGGGTCCACCACCAGTCTAACCAAACCCACAAGCTCCACGGTGAGGGGCAGGAGAGAAGGCCCTGTGGCCTGAGTTCAGTTCCCTGCCACGTGGGGGATTACAACCCAGCTCCAGATCCAGCAACACTGGAGCTCCACAGGCAACTCTTTGCCCACGCCCCAGCGCAGACACAGCTACACACAAATTTTTAAATAAAAAAAATTAATCTTTTTTTTTTTTTAAGTTGTCAAGCCATGATGGTGCTCACCATTAATTCTAACACGTGGGAGCAGCAACCAGCCTGGTCTACACAGTGAGTTCCAGGGCAGCCAGGGCCACACAATGAGACCCTGGTTTCCAAAAAAAGCCGGGGTAGCCACAGATCAGGACAGAGGGGTGGTGAATGAGGCTTGTGCACTGAACACTGTGTGTCTTGGTTTTACTGGTGACAGGACTGTAGACTCACCCCAGCCCCTAGAACAAGAGGACCACGACCCCAGCCCCTCAGCTGCCAAGACACCTGTGTGAGGCAGCTCTGACCCCACAGATGATGGGGCCCTGGAGGTGGCCCTGGGAGCCCAGGCTAGAGGGGGTAGAGTCCAGGGTGGGGACTGTGCTATGTTTAATAGTGATTTGAGGACAGCACGGTTAATGGTGTGGATGGGAGAGAAGAAAGCAAGAGAGCAAGCCAAAATGGCAGCAGAAGTGAGGGGGGGTGGGGGTGGCAGGCAGTGAACAGTTGGCAGTCTGGGTGGCAATGGGGGAAGGGAGGGTGGGATTGAGAGAGAAGGACAGTGGAAGGTGGAGGAGGAGACAGGAGGAAAACAAAGGAGGAGATGGAGGGGGGATGGAGGGGAATGAAGGCTATGGAGGAGGAGGGAGATGGAGATGGAGGAGGAGATGAGGAGGAGGTGGAGTAGGAGATGGAGGAGGAGATGGAGGTGAAGACAAGAGGGCAGATGCACCGTGCATGGCAGTGCTTAGGAGGGGGGAGTTTGAAAGAGATGGCGGAGATGATCATTGGAGGTGAGAGAGAACTCAGCCTAGACTGAGACTGAGGCCACCTCTCAGATGGAGATCCACCCACACCTTTAGTCAGCCCTGGCCCTGGTGAAGAGTCTGTGGCTGGCCTGATGCTCCCTGTACCCAGCCCCAGGCTCAGTTTCCTCTGCACTGAAATGGAGAGAGCTTGGCTTGAGTTGACTTAGAGGCTGACAGCTGCTAAGGGTCCCTGTAGCCTCATCTTGCAGAGTCCTTCTCTTGGACAGCCGGAAGTGGGGGATCAGGTAAACCACGGGTTCAGACAGCAGTCCAGCCTGGAGCCAGGGCTCTGTGTCACTACATGGAAGACAGGGAGCAGGCAGTGGTTTTATGAACCATCCACAAAAAAGGGACTCTTTGTTTCTTTCCAGATGTATTCTGTGGCTGTCCTCTCCCCTACCCTGGTTTGGGGTTCCCCTTTAGAGACTCCAAGAAGATCCACCCAGGTTTGGCCCGTCAACTGTTTGTCTCTGACTGGCCCTCTCTAGACAAATGATTTACTGTCTCTGTGTGAATAAAAGGAATATTTTATCATAAGGACAGAATAACAGATCCATAGAAAGCTCTTGACATGAAAATCTTGTGTGTTTTGAGAATCTGTATTTCTGTCCCTTTCTAACAGTCTAGTAGTAGGTTGCTAAGTGGTGCCATAGGTAGAGGGGTGGACAGGTGGATGGATGGATGGATGGATGGGTGGGTGGGTGGGTGGATGGATGGATGGATGGATAGGTGGATGGGTAGATGGATGGATGGACAGATGGATGGATGGACGGACGGACAGACGGGTGGGTTGGTGGATGGATAGATGGATGGATGGATGGATGGATGGATGGATGGATGGATGGATGGATGGATAGGTGGATGGGTGGGTGGATGGATGGATGGATGAATGGGTGGATGGATGGATGGATAGGTGGATGGGTGGGTGGACAGATAGATGGATATGTGGGTGGGTGGGTGGATGGATGGATGGGTGGATGGGTGGTTGGATGGGTGGGAGGGTGGATGGATGGATGGATGGATAGGTGGATGGGTGGGTGGACAGATGGATGGATATGTGGGTGGGTGGGTGGATGGATGGATGGGTGGATGGGTGGTTGGATGGGTGGGAGGGTGGATGGATGGATGGATGGACAGATGGATGGATGGATGGATAGGTGAATGGGTAGATGGATGGATGGATGGACAGATGGATGGACGGACGGGTGGGTGGGTGGATGGATAGATGGATGGACGGATGGACGGACGGACGGACGGATGGATGGATGGATGGATGGATGGATGGATGGATGGATGGATAGGTGGATGGGTGGGTAGACAGATGGATGGATGGATATGTGGGTGGGTGGATGGATGGATGGATAGATAGATGGATGGACAGATGGGTGGGTGGGTGGATGGACAGACAGATGGATGGATGGACGGACGGACGGGTGGGTGGGTGGATGGATGGATACGTGGGTGGATGGATGGATGGATGGATAGGTGGATGGATGGATGGATGGGTGAGTGGGTGAGTGGGTGAGTGGGTGCGTGGGTGGATGGATAGACAGGTAGATGGGTGACTTACCCAGGATGAGTATCTGGTGCCACCTCTTGAAAAGCCTCAGGGAAGAGCATCTTCCTTTGTTTCTGTTAGTGTCCAGCCACCAACTCATCCTGACTTTGTACTCTGAAGACAGCATGGAGCACCGTCTACCTGCCAGCCTTTGCCAAATATAGGTGCATATTTATCAGGATGGAAGCCAGGATCTCACCATGCAGCTTGGCTGGGCAACAGTCAGTTTTCATTGTTCGCTTGAGGCAACCAAGGACCACTGGGGAATGGCGTTTCAGTGAGGGACCATGGCGTAGGTGACTGTGCACCTGTCTGTGAGGGATCACCTTCGTACTCTGTTATCGTCTGAGTTGGGATCTCTCTATTATGCAGCCCTGGCTATCCTAGAACTCGATCTGAAGACTGGGCTGGTCAACTTAAAGGGATCCACCTGCTTCTGCCTCCCGAATGCTGGGATTAAAGTCATGCACCACCATGACTGGTCAAGAAGAAGACTGGTACATTGTCCCTGGATTTGGGTCCTGAACTGTGTGAATAGAGAAGGCATGGGAGGGGGCTGTGTAGACAGGTCAGTGGTTAGGGACAGCCACAGCACCCAGCGCCACCGGTGTCTCCAGCTCTGGGGGGATCTGCCTTCCCCTTCTGGCCTGAGCAAGTACTGCACATACACACGCAAGACACTGCCCCACTCTCAACTAAAAATAAAACTAAAATGTAAAAAAAAAGACTGGGGGAAGGTCAGCTGAGTTCAAGCAAGCGTGCAAGCTGGGTGGTCATGAACCCTTTCCTCCCATCTCTTTCCATCTCAGTATTTTATTCCAGTAACCGAAACGGGTCCCACTGCTGCCTGTGCCTCAGCTCCCAGTGCGTGTGTTCATGCGTGCACGGGTGACATCAGAGGTCCTGGATTCCCCTCACACTATTTGTTTGAAGATTTGTTTAGTTTGACTTTATGCATTTGAATGTCTGTGCACCACATGGCAACCTCAGAGGTCAGAGAGGACGTGGGATCCCCTTGAAGCTTGACTCACAGATGACTGTGAGGCCCCTGGTGGGTGCTGGGAACAAACCTGGATCCTGTGTGCTCACAGACAGTGCTGTAGCCACTGAGTGATCCACCTTTTTTTTTTTTTTTTTTTTTGAGTAGAGTCTCTCAGGAGACCTGTGTCTCACCGATTGGGGCCAGGCAAGGTTGTCCAGGAGCTCTCGGGATCTGTCTGTCTCCCAGTCCTCAGCGCTAGGATTTCCGAAGCTCACCTCACCACGAGCAGACTCTCGTGGGTTTGGAGGATTTGAACTCAGGCCCTCCTGCTTATCTGAGGACTTTACTCACAGAGCTTTCTCCCAGCCTTTGTGTCATCCTTCATCTCCAAACCCCACCCAGCCCCCAGCCAGCTTGCCCATCTGCTGAGAGATCAACCTTTTGCTCGAAGCAGCATGGGATGCTCATGGTTTGGCCATGCTTGTGGGTGCAGCCACGTAGACAGTAAGGATTCCATTTCTTCTTTTGTGCGACTCTGCAGATCCTTAAGTCACTGAGCAATTTCACTGCCCAAGCGGGAGGCAAAACCAACTCATTGAGACTTGTGTAAGGGAGGCATTCATGAGGCAGCAGGCTCTCAGGACTTCCCCTGGAGCTTTCCATTCCAGGCTGAGACCTCAGCAGTTCCAGAGGGAACCCTCTCCTACAAAGCAACTTCCAGGCTCTCTTCTGCTCTGGCATTGTTCACTTACCTAAGCTTACTGTGAGCCCAGCAGGCCCTGCAGGGGGGTGGGAGGAGAGAGAGAGACAGAGAGAGACACAGAGACAGAGACAGAGAGAGACAAGACACACAGAGAGAGAGACAGAGACAGAGATTTAAACAGGCTCTCTATGCAGCCCTGGCTGTCCTGGAACTTGCTATGTATACCAGGCTGTGATTGAACTCACAGAGATGCCCCTGTCTCTGTGCTAGAATGAACGCTGTGACCACTACACATCATTCCACTGTACCTTCATCCCAGTTCTGTGCTTAATATCAAGAGAGTTGGCAGAATATTCTGGTAGAAAATACATTTTCCTTGTCTCTTTCTTTCATTCGTTCATTTTTTTTATTTATTTATTTATTTATTTATTTATTTATTTATTTATTTATTTATTTATTTAGTGTGAGTACACTGAAGCTGTCTTCAGACACCAGGAGAGGGCATCACACCCCATTACAGATGGTTGTGAGCCACCATGTGATTGCTGGGAATTGAACTCAGGACCTCTGGAAGAGCAGCCAGTGTTTTTTTACCTCTGAGTCATCTCTCCAGCCCCTCCTGTTTCTTTTTATTTTCTTTCTTTCTCTCTTTCTTTCTCTCTTTCTCTCTTTCTTTCTTTCTTTCTTTCTTTCTTTCTTTCTTTCTTTAGATGTATATATTATTATAAATAAGTACACTGTAACTGTCTTTTTATCTTTTTTTTCTTTTTTTTGGTTTTTTTGAGACAGGGTTTCTCTGTATAGTACTGGGATTAAAGGCGTGTGCCACCATGCCCGGCTGTAGCTGTCTTCAGACACACCAGAAGAGGGCATCAGATCTCATTACCGGTGTTTGTGAGCCACCATGTGTTTGCTGGGATTTAAACTCAGGACCTTTGGAAGAGCAGTCAGTGCTCTTACCCACTGAATCATCCCTCTAGCCCCGTTTCTTTCTTTCTTTTTCTTTTTTGGTTTTTCGAGACAGGGTTTCTCTGTATAGCCCTGACTGTCCTGGAACTCACTTTGTAGACCAGGCTGACCTCGAACTCAGAAATCTGCCTGCCTCTGTCCCCCAAGTGCTGGGATTAAAGGCGTGCGCCACCACGCCCGGCTCTTTTTTTTTTTTTTTAAATTAATTAATCAATTTGGTTTTGTTTGTTTGCTTAAGCAGCAACTCTGGCTGTCCTGGAACTCGCTCTGTAGACCAGGAATTCAGATCCCCCTGCCTCTGCCTCCCAAGTGCTGGCACTAGAGACGTGCACCACCACCACCTGGCGACTTTACTTTGGATTCCGTGTATGAGTGTGTCTCTGTACATACCAGTGCCCACAAAGGCTCGAAGAGGGCACAGAGTCCTGTGAGCTGCAGCTACACCTTAGCTACTCAGTGTTGTTCTGGGACCTGGACGTTGGTCCCTTGCACCAGCAGCAAATGATCTTAAGTACTGAGCCACCTCCAGCCCTGTCTGTCCTTGGAATTTTTGTTTTCTGGTTTCTGACCCCCTGAAAGCCTCTCTGGTTCTGGATCTTTCCCATGGCATCTGCCTTTCCTTTTTGGAAGCTTTAGGAAATTTGTATTTATTCTCAGGGTTCTGAAACGTCACAAAGATGTGTCTGCCCATTTCCATTCATCCACATGAAACCCATGTGCTTCAGTCCTGATTCTTCCTTCCTTCCCTATCACTGTGATAAAATACTTCAATAAAAGTCAACTCAGGGGAACAAGGGTTTGCTTGGCTAATAGTTCTGGGTTCATTGCTCTGGGGAAGTGAAGGTTTTAGCAGCTGGGGGAGATGCTCACACTATGTCTAAAGTCAGAAGAGACAGTGAAAACATGCATGCTAGGGCACTCACTCCAAGGATACCAGCCTAGAAAACATTGCCACCCACAGAAGGCAGGATCCCAGCCTAGGGAATGCTGCCACCCACAGTAGGCAGGACCCCAGCTTAGAGAATGCTGCCATCCACAGTGGGCATGTTTTCCCACTTCAATGAAAATCATCAAGTAATTCCCCTGCAAACAAACACAGACACTGGTCTCCTGGGTGATTCTACCTTTTGTCAGGCTGACAATTATCTTTAACCATCATACCTATGTATTTACATTTTTTTATTTGTTGTTGTTGCTGTGTGTATGCATGATGCATATGTGTGTGTGCACATGCCATGGTGCACTTATGGAATTCAAAGGTCAATGCTGTTTTTTTTTTTTTTTTTTTTCTTTTTTTGAGACAGGGTTTTCCTGGCTCAAAACTCTGACTGTTGCTGAGTGGTGGTGGTGCACACCTTTAATCCCAGCACTTGGGAGGCAGAGGCAGTCGGATTTCTGAGTTCAAGGCCAGCCTGGTCTACAAAGTGAGTCCAGGACAGCCAGGGCTACACAGAGAAACCCTGTCTCGAAACAAAACAAAACAAAACAAAACAAAACAGAACAGAACAAAATAAAAACCTTGGCTGTCCTGTAACTCACTCTGTAGACCAGGCTGACCTTGAACTCAGAGATGCTCCTGCCTCTGCCTCCTGAGTGCTGGGATCAAAGATGTGTTATGTGCCACCGCTGCTCGCCCAAGGGACAATGTTTTAGAGTTGATTCTCTCCTTCTACCTTCATGCAAATTCCAGAGATTGAACTCAGGTCACTGAGTGAGGGTGGCAAGCTGCTACCCTCTGAATTGTGTTACAAACTGTCATTCTCTCTGCTTTATCCGGTCATCTTTGTATCGGTTTTGAGTTGTATCTAGACCAGATAATAAACATTCTAACTCCAATTTGTAGACCCTCTACCCTCTAGCCATACCCCCAACTACTCCCTCCCTGGGAGATTTAAGGCAGGGGGAAGGGCTCACAACAGACAAAGGCTGTGAACTGAGGTGGACAGGTCCCCAGGGAGGTCCAGGGCTGGGCCAACAGGCAGTCAGGGCTCTTTACTGCTTGAGATAGAACCCAGGGCCTACAGTCAGCCACAGTCTTCATCAGACCAGTCACACCTGAGTCCCATCTTGTCCTCAACAGATGGGACTACAGCATGTCAGGTAGGATATGCGCACAACACCTACACCCATAGTTCTGGGGAAGGGGCCTGTTTTGGGGTTGGAGTCAGGAGCCCTTGCTGAAGAGGCTGGCCAGGGAGGAGGGGAGGATTAGCTTAGGAAGCTGAGGACCGCTCCCCTCTGGAGGCTCTGCTGCAGTCAGTGAAGGCTCTGACTTGTGTTATCCAGCTGCCCCTTGCTTTGTCTGTGCCCACACTGTGTGACTCCATGTCTTCCCCATACCTCTCTAGCTTGTCCTGTCCTCCACTTTTGACAGTCTCTGCCTGCCTCTCTCCTAGTGGTCCAGTTTACACTGATTCCCGGACCTCTGCTCCCTGACCCTGACTCTGCCTGGCCTCCTCCCCTCCCCTTCCTTCCCTAATGCTTTATCCCGGGGCATCCCATCCTTGTGTCTCCAGTCTGTCCTCTTCCTCCCCCACATCCCTTTGTCCCTGCTCCTTCCCCTTGACCACGTTTCCTCAATCCTGGTCAGTGTTCTGCCTCTCCTCATGTGTCTGTGTCTGCCCCCCCCACACACACCCATAGTGTCCTCTCTCCCCTCTGTCCCCTTCCCAGCCTGCAAGCGTAAAGAGCAGGATCAGCAGAAGGAGAGGGCTCTGCAGCCGAAGAAGCAACGCCTCGTGTTCACGGACCTGCAGCGCCGCACGCTGATTGCCATCTTCAAGGAGAACAAGCGGCCGTCCAAGGAGATGCAAGCTACCATCTCGCAGCAGCTCGGCCTGGAACTCAACACTGTCAGCAACTTCTTCATGAACGCCCGTCGCCGCTGCATGAACCGCTGGGCTGAGGAGCCGGGTGCCGCTCCTGGCACCGGCACAGCCACCGCCACCTTCTCCAAGGCCTGAGCCTTCCACGCACACACGCTAGCCCTGGGGAGCGAGGGGCCGTCCCTGACCCAGCCAAAGCAAGCCCTACCCCCACCCCCAGGGGACAGGGACCCCCTAGCCCCCTCCCGCTCAATTTTGGACTCCAAAGGGACCCTGAGGGTAGAGTGGGTCAAGAATCAAGCACATCTTACAAACAAAACCCGGGTATTTAAAAATGATTTTAATAGAGAACCCTTCTTTCCAGGTTCCAGACCTCCTCAAAAGCGGGAGGCAGACATCTGCCTGTCTTCCCCCACTTCCTCCTCCAGGCCAGGTCTCTGTCTCCTTGTCCCCTCCCCCAAGAACTGAGACTCATCCCAAGTGGCCAAAACAAGCTGGATCCTTACAGCGCCCCTATGCCCCATCCTGCCCTCCGAGCCGCGGCCCCACCCCGCAGGATGGCCCCTCTCAGCCGAGACCCACCCCAGCCGCCAACCAGACCCCAGCGGCCTGGATAGCCTGTGCCAACAATCCCCTGCCTTAACGCCGGGGAGGGAAGCTGTGGGGAGCCCCCTGTCTCCAAGGAGAAGGTGGCAGATGGAGATGAGGGCTGCCCTGTGGATGCCTCCATCCCAGCACCCCTGGCTGAGTTCACTATAAGCACCTTGCTATGTGAAGAATGCTACACAGGTAACAAGGTCACCAGAGAGCAAAGATGACACCCCGGATCTCAGGAGAGGGACGTCAGATTCTCCCAGATCTGGAGTGGGGCCATGGAGGCACCATCGGTGTCCCTTGGATGCAAAGTTCTGGAAATCTCTGGAATTCATCACCCACTTTTCAGTTGATTGGGGTGCAAACCTGAGCGCCCTGCAGAGGATATTCAGGGGTAAGCCTTGCATTGGTGACACCTCTCTCAGAAGAGAGAAGATGAAGCTGAGAACTGCTTGCTCCATTGTTTTGCCAAAAGAAAAAAAGTACAATGGGGAAAGGTCAGATGCAACGGGGCCACCCCTCTGCTCAGCCCTCCAGTCTGGGTGATGTTTCAAAACTGGCCTGGCAGCCATGTCCCAGGAGGCTGTCTCTTCCCCTCCCCCTCTGGGGTTCAAGATCCTGGGAATCCCTCTCCATTGAACCCTACTCCCCGTGGCTGCCTCCCAGAGAGGCTCCCCCACTCCCAATTTCCCTAGAGAATGCAAGAGAACTTTCTAGTGAGAAAAAGAAAAAGGAACCCCCCCCCATCCTGTAAAGGCTACCTCATTGAGCCCACGCTGTGATTCGAAAGATCACGTTTGATACCAAAGATTTCCCCACCCCTAAGGGTTTGTGCTGGAAGCCAGGGTGTCCCCACTTTCACCCCATGGCTGTCCCCCACCTGAGAGAGAGAGAGAGAGAGAGAGAGAGAGAGAGAGAGAGAGAGAGAGAGAGAGACAGGAGGACAGCGAGGTCGGCGAGTGCCTTTTTATTGAACCAAAGATGTGTGTAGAGTGTCCTCCGTCCTCAGCGATTCGCTGTTCTCCCACAGGAGCAGCTAGGATGGATGCTTCTAGAACCTTCGGGTGTGAGGCAGAATGCTCAGAGTGAAAAGAGTCCCCTGTTCCCCCTCATCAAGTGACAGGTCTCCCCAGACACACCCATGCTGGCAGATACATGCAAGCTCACACGCACACACGCACACGCGCACACACGCACATGCACACAGCTGGAGAGACGGCTCAGTGGTTAAGAGCACAGGCTGGTCTTGTTGAGGATCCAGTCTGGGTCCCCAGCACCCACATGGAGACTCACAACCACCCATAACTCCAGTGTCAGAGGACTAAATGCCCTCCTCTGGCCCTCCTAGGCGCCCACACTCTCATGCACACACTCATATATGATGAAAAATACATTTTGTTTTTGTTTTTTGTTTGTTTTTCAAGACAGGGTTTTTCTGTGTAGTCTTGACTGTCCTGGAACTCACTCTGTAGACCAGGTTGGCCCTGAACTCAGAGATTTCCTTCCTCTGCCTCCTGAGTGCTGAAACTAAAGGCATGTACCACCACGCCTGGCTAAAAAAATTAAAAAATGTAAAACACATACAGTATACAGACACAGGCACAAACACACAGCCACACACAGACATGCACACACAGGCACACACACACACACAGGCACACACACAGGCACACACACACAGGCACACACACACACAGGCACACACTCACACAAACCCACACACACACTTACAGTGCTCCCTCTCTCCGTTATACACCCACACTTCTGATTCCTAGCTCCAAAGCCACCCTGCCCACCCTGTACTCAGCAGGTACAAGTGACATGTCTTATAAGCCAGCAGACTGAGACTCACAGCATGAGCACAGAAAAAAATGAAGTTTAACATGGTGACATGGTGACCTTAATCCCAGCCCTCGGGAGGCAGAGGCCAGCAGATGGAACTTTGTGAGTTCACATAGTGAGGGCTTGCCTCAAAAGTTCTCTGACTCAGTGACAAGTTAGAATACACACACACACACACACACACACACACACACACACATCAGCACCCTCTCTAAGCCCAGGCGGATCTCCATCCCTCCATCTCCCTTCTGGTTCTTACCCTACCAAAGATCTTTCCTACACAGGGAACCCACTGTCCAGCACAATTCCTTCTAGCCTTTGACAATTCTCTCTGAAATACCTCAAAATATTTAATGTATAGTTTATGTGCTAAAAAAAAACACACACACACAAAAACAAAAACAAAAAAAAAACCTTAGCTAGTTTTGGGATTATGTGACTTGAAGCTTTATACTGTTAAATTATAATTTTGCAAATAATGGCATGTTTATCTCTGACCGGTTCCATGGGAGGTGCATCAAATGTCAGGGCATCAAAGCCAGTGGTCCCTGGGAGGGCGAGTTGGGGGGACTGGTGGCCTTCACAGATTTCCTATGTATAAGAATCTCTTAGGAAAGACAGAAAGGCATGTGTGTGCGCACGCACACACGCGCAGTGGCTGTAGCTTCCCCTGGCTTGTTCTGTTTCCTCGTTTTATGGAGTCGTGTCTTCTAAGAGTATTTATGATTCTATGTGTTCTGTGTTCAAATGTAATTTAAGAAACAAATGAAAAGTGAAATTCAAATGGTGCTTGATTGACACATGGCCCGAATACTCCGAGGTCATAACTGAGGGGGTGGGCATGGGGGCCAGGCCCATGGCTGTGCTTCAGGAGCTGGTCGGCCTGTCCTGTGGCTCAGTTTCTGTCCACATCCTAAGGAACTATGTCCAAGCGGGTGGCAAGGTCCTGGGTTAGAAAAAGGATCCTGGTGACACTTGGGAGGCAGAGGCAGGTGGATTTCTGAGTTCGAGGCCAGCCTGGTCTATAGAGTGAGTTCCAGGACAGTCAGGGCTAGAGAGAGAGAGAGAGAGAGAGAGAGAGAGAGAGAGAGAGAGAATGAATCCTGGAGCAAGTCAGACCTGACCGCCGATGCTTTCCTCCTCCCAGTTGTTCTGTGTGTCCAGCCTGGCTGAGGTCCTCTGCCCTCTGTTCTTGGAGCTGGGTTGCATGTGGGTGACCATCTATCATCGTGGACTCCTTCCCCACCCTCAACCATGTGGGTTTCCTGTTAGCATAAATTTCCCAAAGCATCTTCAAAACCAGACAACTAGGAAATGCACGAGTGCCCCAATGTCCCCAGATACCAGGACCCTTCTCAAGACCTGCCCATCTCTCCTGGGACATCCTCAGCTTCCCAGGCATCAGGTATCCAGTTTTTGAAGACACCTGGGGACCCTGGAGAAAAGGACTCTGTACCCCCTGAAGTGCAGAAAGAAGGTGGGCACGGGCCAGCCTGGGCTGCCTTGCACTTCTTGCCCCTTCTCTCCCTGGCCAGGTCTCAAGGATGCAGCCAAGAGTTGGCTTCCAACAGCAAGCCCCATACACAGGACTGGGGTGGAGGTTAGATGTCCCCACCTGCAGGACTGCAGCCCAGGATTCTGGGACATGTAAACCTAGATGTTTTGTCTTATTCTCTCAAAATGGCTCAACCAAAGCTTTTCTGGGTAGACTTTTCTTGGCTGCCTATCAGGCAACCAAGGGTGGGTGTCAGTGGGTTATATCTTCGGGAACGGCATGATTGAAGGCCTCCTGAGTATTTTCAGTGAAAAACAGAAAACAGGGCTGTGTCTGGGATCATTCGAAGGCTCCAGACCCTACAGGAAGACTAAAGGGCAGCCCTTCCCATGCTAGCCCTTGGGGGAGAGGCTTGAAAAGCAAGAGGTAGGGCTGGTGAGATGGCTCAGTGGGTAAGAGCACCTGACTGTTCTTCCGAAGGTCCAGAGTTCAAATCCCAGCAACCACATGGTGGTTCACAACCATCCGTAACAAGATCTGACGCCCTCTTCTGGAG